>NC_054388.1:80087942-80405057 GCF_017654675.1 Xenopus laevis
TGACAGTATTGCTTCATAGAATGGATATTTTATCTGTTTTGTGAAACGGAGCTTTCATTTTGTGGAAAGAATGAATCCTGTACTATAAAATCTTGCTTTCTGTCACAAATATCTATTTTGCCATTCAAATCTAGCTTGACATGCACTAGTTAGTTACATTATTATATATTATATCCAAGTTTTTTTTACATAATTCATTCTGTAAGTAACTTTGCACATAAGTGCGTCCGTTACATGGAGGTTATACATTTGTGAGACAGATTACTTGTTAAAATGTACAGAATGGAGTTCGTAATATAATGACATTCTTTTATGCACTAACCAGATTTTGTTCTCATTCTTTAATATAAATACGTTTTTATGTATATTGTTTTATCTGTGTATGGTCACAAATACTTATATACTGTGACAAAAATTAATTAATTCAGGGATAGTTTTGTATACAGAATGTATTTGGGACAAACGGCACCCAATACAAAAGTACCTTTAATGATTATCCTTTATTGCATATAGCTTTACATATCACCTTTGCATTGAATCTAATCCGAATAAAGGTAAACTTTTGCCTGAAAAATCGTTTTTGTATGATTATGCAAAAAAAAGTTTTTTTAGGACAGTGTCGACTGCACTAGAGATAATTTTGTACTGGCATGTCCGATTAGTCGCCAGGCGACTAAATCTCCCTGAAACGCTCAGTGTGACCTTACCCTAAGGGATACACTATCCGGTTTGGCCTTAACACTTGCTAATGTTATGCACCAGATAAGCACATATTTGCTTGTACAGGCTAACTAACAGTATCAGAGCATGTAGGCTTATGCAGTAATGCTTTCAGCCTTTATTTAGATACACAGCCTCCATGACCTTTTTGACTCAAGATGTAATAAATCTGCACTTGCTGATAGCTTCCTGATTTAAGAGAATCAATGTTATTAAACATTACCACAAAGTATGCCAGGCTGCACCAGCATCCCTGTCTCTAGGCAGGAAGCATTATATAAAATAAGACAATGTCTTGCACTCAGTACTGTAACCCCTCCACATACCATGCATCATTTTATAGTATTTTTTCCACAATAGCCTGCTAAATAGTGCTATCTCTCATTTCACCCACCAGAGCCGGACTGGGAGCAAAAAGCAGCCCGGGCAAAAAACAAACCAAGCAGCCCACGTGTAAACATACACACACAGACACAAACACACACACACAAAGAGACACACAAACACAGAGAGATGCACACACAGAGACACAACACACACAAAAAGACACACAAACACAGAGAGACACACACACACACACAAAGAAACACACACAGAGACACACACAAACACACACATAAAAAGACACACAAACACAGAGAGACACACACACAAACACACACACAAAGAAACACACACAGAGACACACACAAACACACACATAAAAAGACACACAAACACAGAGAGACACACAAAGAGACACACACACACAAAAAGACACAAAAACACAGAGAGACACACACAAACACAGGGAAACACACACAGAGACACACAAACACAGAGAGACACACATAAACACAGACACACACCGAAAGAAACACACACAGAGACACACACAAACACAGGGAAACACACACAGAGACACACACAAACACAGGGAAACACAAACACAGGGAACCCAAACACAAAGACACAAACACAGAGAGACACACACACACAGAGACACAAACACAGACACCCCTACCTCTCCTAGGAGCTTCCTGAAACAGCACGGAACCCTCAGACTCCTCCCACCCCGTCTGCTGGCCAATCAGAGGGACTTTGACTTCCTGACTAATCTTAGGAGATGGGAGGAGGGAGGAGGAAGGAACATGCAGCTGCTTGCTGTGTCTGTGAAGGAGAATCACAGCGTGCACGGCTGCACGCTGTAAAGTCTCTCTACCTCAAATCGCCATAAAGCAGAGGCCCATTTCACAAAAAAATGGAGCGGCCCTTCGGGAAATTGCCCGAACTGACAGATTGTCAGTCCGGGCCTGTCACCCACCATGGTGGCATGCCTGCCTTTCTTGTTGTGTCCAAGCCATATTCGTTCCTTAATTCTTTGTAGTATTACTAGAAAAGGCAACATGAGTTTCAGTAGATGAGATGAAAAGATTTAACTCTCAAACCTTTCAGGCTACATTACTGCTCTCGGTTTTATTTTATTTCCCTCGCTTCCAGGCTGAAATACAGGGAGACGCTTGTCAATTAAATGAAGGTTTTAAGTTCATAAAGTTCTATTGGTTTTATTTGGGGCTGTACTTTTAATATTCCTCCTCCTATTAGAAGCAAAGAGAGTACGCCTCAGATAATGTTATTTACCCAAGCTTTCAAAGTTAGTCAGCTAAATTATAATAAATAAATTCTGTTGCATAGTGAAGGAATGTATACTATTTTTAATACTGTAAATATTATTCAAGGATAACTGTTATTTGGGGAACATTTTGTTAACTTTAAAATTACATATGGTGGTATAACTGCACAGCGCCAGACCCCTTGGAACAAAAATCTTTGGAGGGCAAAGCAACCCGTACCCACCTCCGACCGCCTGTTAGCTCCAAGGTAGGTGAGGGGCGGAAGGGGGGATTTCTAGACGACTATAGAGAAAGCAGACTCTGCAGGCCCCTGCAACTGTGGAGTCTTCTCCCTGTATAGTTACACTAGTGACTATATACATATATGTACCGGTATGGAATCTGTTATCCGGAAATCCGTTATGCAGATTGTCACTTCCCATAGGCTCCATTTTGTCTGAATAATCCAATTTTTTTTTAATTATTTATTTTTTCTCTGTAACAATAAAACAGTACCGTACCTTGTACTTGATCCGAACTAAGATGTAATTAATCCTAATTGAAAGCAAAACCACTCTATTAGGTTTATTTAATGTTTACATGATTTTCTAGTAGGAATAAAGAGCCAAATTACAGAAAACCCCAGATCCCAAGCATTCTGGATAATAGGTCCCATACCTGTAATTCAATTTGTAGTGGTTCTTCTTTTTTAATTTTAGACATTTATTGAACTTTTGTGGTGGCTTCTCCACAGTTTAACATTCACTAGGCCTAATAACTAGGAACTGGTCTGCATTTCAAATCACAGTTAATGCAGTGCCATTTAAAGGAAACTCTAGGGATTTTCATTTGTTATAGAATCTTATAACCCTAACCGTAGCAAACACAAAGAAGTTTAAATTACAGGCTGAATACTGGCAAATCAAGAATAGTAGCAAATATAGTTTATGGGTTTTTTATGAGTCATTTTCCTATGCAAAGTGCAAAAAATGCCACTATTGCATACTGTGTTCTGTTCCATTGTAAAGGGGTGGAAAAGGTGAGACATGTAGGTGTATCTCCACCGCCCCCTAACTTGTACATCAGACATGCAAGTTTAGCAGCAGCAGAGAGTTTTGGTCATAATGGGTCTTGTACTTACCTCCTGACTATGGTTGGTGTGAGCCCATGATGCAGCTTTCTGCACCTAGCTCTAAATGTTAAAGATGAGCAGAATGCTATGTGCAAAAAAAATAGATGATTGGGGCCTTTTCATCCTGCCTTCCATAAAGTAAATTACCCCACTTATATATTTCTACAACCTTGCTAAATGTTAATGCTGAGATGAACTGTCCTCTAAAGCTAAAATAATTAGTCTTATTTATATTAAATTGAGCTCTTAAATTACTTATCTCTGTCTAATGTGCCTCTAACAAATGTTTTGCCTTTGGCAGGAGACACGCTTTATGAAGCACAAACACTGCAACTTTACATTTGACCTCCAAGTGGTATAGAGAAAGTAATCTAAGCTTTTCAGTTTCTACAAAGGCTTGATAAATCACAAAGAGAAAAGGCTGAAGTTTGGGATTATGGAAAACAAACCAGATTTCTGGCCAACAAAGCCCAGCTATCTGCTGATCCCAAGTGCTGAGCAAATCCATATCAAATACGATGGAGCTGCTATAATAGCCTTCGGGGCATGATCTCAAACAACCAAGAGCTGGCAGCACAGAGAAAACTGAATTTATGGACTTGGTATTGCAATCTTAAGGTACATAAGAAGAGCAATGAATCTGAAGCAGATCTGTCATATACCTAGACAAATGTCTGAAATTCCTGACAACGACCATAAAATAGGACGGGGAGAGGAAATTGAGTTTCGCTCTGGAGAGGCCAATCACAACATTTTAAACACGAGATGAAAGGTGTTAAAAAGAGAGAAATGGAGAGAACTGTAATACATTCCACTTATGATGCACAAAGCACCCAGGGAATCATTTTAACCAGACAGCTGATGTTTTCCAGAATAAATGCATCGTTCCTGATATACTTTGCTCAGGTTGCAACATAAGCTTTGAAGCTATGAAACCCTATCTTTATACAGCTCATCTGGTGAGCAGACAAGACAAAACAAATAAAACAATATGACATTAAACTCTCTGTAATTAAATCAAATGCTCAGATGTTGAAAAACATATTTAATGGGTAATGGACATTGAGTGGTGGCTGGTTTGGGATAGTATGAGATAATGAACAACTTATGCTGCAGTATGGACAGTGCTGAATGATGATCATACTTCTTGCTGCTAAAGTGAAAATTAATATTTCACAGAGGCAAGGCTGTAATAGTAAGCACATAGTCAATAAGGCTGGATACAGACATAATCCATCAAATGGAGCCTATGCAGGTTCTGCTTACTGATGATCCATAGAGTGGGCATCTAAAACATGTCTTTCTAGCCCTTACTAGAGATGCGTATCAGTCCCCTTGAAAACATTTAACATATGTAGTGACATCAGTTATTGTAAAAGACTTCAACTTCTGAGGTAAGATCTGATGCAAAGCTGTGACAATAAATCTGAAAAAACATGTCTATACTTAGCTTTAGGTTGCTGGAACCTTTATCTGAAGCATGTTTTCTATTTGTATACACAGCTTGAGACAGGTGGATAATTAGTTCTTGTTTTGATGTGATACAGCATGGGATTAAGAAGTGCCAAAATCAAGTATTTGATACTTGATTATGATGTCGTTTTTAATACTATTACACTATGTCATTTGCAAATAATTAATTCCTGCTTGGGTGCTATTCTCATATCTACTGTTATGTGGAGTATCTTCAGCAAAACAGACAATTGAAGAGTTCAATCAAGGTATACATTGCTGATACTTTTTCCATTTTTTCAGGTAATATGTTTTTGGAAGGATAAGGGGAGTCAGGGACATCAGGGCCTATTGCCTCTCACTGTATATGATGAATTTCAGGTGATGTTTCCCTCTGTCTTCCACTGTATAATGCATTTAGGATCTGAAGACATTGTTCTTGGAAGTCACTGCACCATTATTTGCATTATAATTTAGAGACTTAGAAGCTAATGGCATATGTGGCAGTTTTTCAACAATTCAAATTGAAACTGCCTGACACATCAAGTACAGTGAGTTCACATCCTAAAAATACATATTTTTTATATTTAATAACCACCTGTACTAGCAGTATTAACCATTAGGGCTGAGACACACTGGGCCTGCTGTCTGACAGAGTTCAGGGCAGTTAAAATGCTGACTACCAAATGATAATATTTAATGAAAGCACCTGGAGTGACAAACATTTAGAACATGGAAGGCAGACCTCTGCCTATCCCCAATTCTTGTGCTCTAACCACAGCGAACTTCATAAAATCAGAAGCTGTGACAGACAGATGGGGCCATTTTAACCACCCTTGGTTTTCCCTCAGACAATCACCAAATCCCCCCATATGCTGTGGTCCTTGGTAGCTGGAAATCCTGGGATACTTAGCTGACCACAGGAATTCATGCTTCCAACATGCAACAAAACACCCAAAATACCTTTGAATTGCTTCTTATGTGAATATGCACAGATTAAGCAAATGCTTAATTGCATGAATATGCTTCCCCTTTTTATAAAATAATTCAGTTTTACCCAAAAGTGATTCAAAGGTATTTTCAGATGCTCTGTTGCCTGAGGGGAATAAGATTGTTGCCAGAGGGAAGCATGATTTATAAAGCGTGACAAAGTGCCCCATCTGCCCTTTCCCTTAAAGTTTATGGTAGGCACCTTTGCGTGTTTCTCCAAATCTAAAATACAGAAGGTTCCTCCACATGTGGTGTTAGTCCAAAGAAGAGCAGTAGTAGTAGCATACAAAAATAGAGGCGCTGTCACTTCTGGCAGCTGAATACTTTAGGGCAGTGCTGTCCACATCCAGCCCTAAAGGAGCTGCTACTTCCTTGCTCCATCTCTCTCTCTTCATGTATATCCCTCCACATGCACACATTGAAATGACACTTACTTAAACAATCATGTACTGATAGCATACACTCATTTCTGAAAAATATGACTCATGTATATGACTGTCATGTCATTTGCAGGAGAATTGTGTTACACTTGGATGAAAATCATTTCCTATTATGGATTACATTCAACATTACCTTGTTGAAAACAAATTATGATGATCTTATTTTTAGGTGAATGTGAATTTTTGTGAATTTTAATCTAACCTGAATGTTGCAGCCATCTCCAAGATAATGGACTGTTTTCCTCTCTTCTTTAGTCTCCTATCACCAACCTAGTCATTTCACCCCAGTAACCTTCTATTCACTCCCAACAATATATGCACTTCTTATGGTCTTATTTTGTAAACGGACGGGATTTAATGTACGTTTTAAAATTTTGTTGATTTTGCTCTTACTGTTTATTTTGAAATACCAATAAACATAATTGAGCTTAAAAACTTGGCAAAACTTTGCTGTCGCTTTTTTGTGGCTTTTCTCTTGTATAAAAATATATTCAAATCTCATTTAGATTGTAAGATTGAAGGAAAATACCTTCATTTGCACGGTGACTCAATAATGCTTTAGAATATATAGTTAAAGGATGCCATTACAACATAAAATTATTATTAAAGCTTTATATTTTCCAGTATAGTGTTTTATGCATTTTTAAGAAAAAGCTTCCTTCGTGTGATAGGTGTGATGGCCATTGCTTAGATGATGATGATGGTGATGATGATGAACCAACAGCATATACAGTACTTGTATCGTTTCAAGATGCCCACAGAAGTCTAGCTTAGTACTATTGTAAGAAGGATTCCCACAGCTCTGGGGGCTCCAGAAAAGATCGTTTTATTTCCTATGGGCTTTAAAACTATAGAATTGGTGTCATATCATGGAATAACTCATAATAATAACATGATAACAATCTAATACAAAACAAAGTTCATACAATTATTTGTACCTGTAAGGTGGTCTGCCAATCCCATCTGATATCCATTAATATAGATATTGCTGAGTTATATGGCAAGGAAATAATAAGGAGCTATTGCTACTCTATTTTTTGCTTTTCTGTCATTGGTGTATTTTGCACAAACAATTGTTATGGAACTCACAATATATTTGGCCCATCATATGCTATGGGGTTTATTTATAAAAAAAAATCAAGGGGAAAACATGAATTTGAATACTTGCTCAAGTATTTTCTGAAACCTTAAATAGTTGGGATTTATTAAAGAAAAAAACAAAACATGAAAAGTTGTCAGATAAAAGCTGGTGAATTTCTACAGGAGTCAATGGGAATATTCTCCAACAACTTTATTTTACCAGTTCATTAAAACAATTAAGATTTTCAGCCTCATTGAAAATGAATGGAACAATGTGATTCTTGCTGCAGAGCTTTTTCATTTTCAGTGAAAAAAACGTTGCTTGGAATTGTTTACAAATATTTTTTCAAGCTTGGATTCCCCTCCCCCCCATCTTGTATTATGAATTGGCCTCCCCCAGGCTGTTTGGAACTATTTGATTCAATGCTGAAATAGCAGCTTATTATTATATTACTCTATATATATATATATATTTATTAATATACTGTATATTATATAGTATATCATAGAAAGAAAGACCAGCACTCAGGGGACTTCAATGAAAAGTTCATATTCAGTGCATTTACAAGCACTGACTATTGATTTTGTATTAAAGTCCTGGTCTTTCTTTCCATTATATGATGAGTTTTACTTTACGCCAGGGAACATATACATATTGAGTGTGGTGCTACACACACACACACATATATACATACAATACAAAACACCAGAGCGTTAAATGAGTTGGATGATCCTTAGTTGATATTTCTGGTTTATACAGGCTGATACAGTTTCTCCTCTTACTGTTATTGTTAATGATTTTGTGTAAAAGAAAAAAACACTTTCAAATTTGTGACAAAACCTACAGAGAGGTTCTTGTCAGTGCTGAAACCATCATGTTAAATCAATCTGCTTTCAGTAAGTCAATTAAATTACAAACTAGTGGAAATAGAAAGTGTGTCCAAAGTAATGTAAATATAATGCCCGATATGACAAAGCAGGGGTTAGAGAGAAAAGTTGTCGGATTGTGGGAACAGGGGAGTACAATACACAAAGTGGTAAATACAATGACTGTTCCTAGTGAGTCAGGGATAGATCATGTGTTTATGAAAGAAAAACAGTAGCATAAAAAAAATTCACTCACTCTTTGGTCTCAAAAGAACAGTACTATTTGAATAAATGATTTAAAGCACCGATAAAAACAGTGTGATTTTATTATTTTGGAAGTATTCATAATACAATATACATTCAGCATATAAAGTCTTAAGCCGAGAGCCAGGCAATAAACTGTTTGTAGAATATTTCCAATGAGGAGACAATTGATTTGTAAATAATGCACACAGAAGCGGCTCACAATAGAAGGCATGGCAAAGGTCTTATAATAAAGCACATTCCACCTGCATTTCCTTAGTCCCCTGTGGTGCAGCTAAAAACATTACTGTTCCAGCAGTTGTAAGCGACAATAGATGTGAGTCCGAATTCAGTCTGACAATCCCGCAGTTGCTCGTGATGGACACAGAGTTTGTGTATAAAGTCAAAAATGCAATATATATTGGTGAGCAGTGAATGCAGCCTTTTCTGTGCCATTTTTATACTATACACTTCTCAAAATGGTCTTTGTGCATTTTATTTAAACCTGCTCTCTTAAAGCACTTCTTAATATCTAGCTGGCTTTCTACAGACCTCTTATAATGAACTTTTATATAATCTTGTATCAAAAGGGTGGATTTAATTAACATTGCACTTTATTGTGTAAACTGTTATGGGCATGACATTTATAGTATGGCATTAATTCATTGCTATAATATAGGGAGTTTTTTATTATTTTTCTACATTTCAGGTTTTTGAGGTGATCATAGCATACATACTGATTCATACCATAAAAATACACCATCATAGATCTTCCTCTAGTCAGAACAATATTTAAGAGAACAAAACAAAGAACAATATCTGAAAGTATAGTGAACATTTAATAGATTCCTTATGCAGTTTATAGGATGGCTTGGTGCTGAAGACCACTTCTTTAAGGACTTGTGTAGTGGTTAGGGAGGCACTTCTCAAAAACAATTGCTCCTTAGTACCAGGCTATGACATATAACAAGAGCAAAATTGTTAGAACCAACTCTTTGGAGCTCACTGGTCTTGGCTCACAGCTGGTGAGTGTATAATATTTAGTATTAAGAATGTGCTTAATGATCTGTGCTTACAAAACATTGAAACATTCCCCTGGCCCACCAGTTTTTTCAGGAAAAGATTATTGCAGAAAACATAATATGAAGCAATGAAAAATTTTCACTAAAGGAGTCCTGTGCCTCCACTATATGGGAGAGCAGATACACATTAATATGGTGTGCCTCCACCCAAGGTAAGGACAGGCTGAACTGTAATACCCCTCCCTGAGAACTTCTCTGATCCGCAATACACATACACAGTGGAATGATCGATGGATTTATTTGCCAGGACACTAAACCTTTAAATTACAGTGATACGGGTAGCCTGCCAGCCAAGAGCAACTTCACTCAAATAATGCAGCTGATGATCTCTGAACTGCTATGGGGAATCCCCACATGTGGCAGTTGCTTTAAAGTCCTGACAAGGACCCCCTTTCCTTTCGGACCCTAAAGAGCACACGCTTTTCTGCCACTGGGGTTCCCTACTAACTTTCCTACACAGAAACTCTTGGAGCATGCACACTTTGCTTGTACTCTGCTGCTTCTCTCTCACAGCAGCACTTCCTCACTCCCTCTTCCTTCCTGTTAGCTCACAGAGAGTGGGGCTCCTCCTTGTCCTTGCACAGGAACCTGACAAGTGTACACAGCTTTCCTACACACATATACGTACAGTATATCTATATAGTCCAAAAATGGGTGCACACTAGATTAAAAATGCATAAATTTATTGGTTACATTAAAACAAGCCAATGTTTTGGTCTCCTTCTAAGACCATTATCAAGACCATGTTCACAATGAAAACCATCCATTTAAATAGATAAAACACATAGCAATAGATAAAACACATAGCATACACATAGGAAACAAAATATCTTAATTTGTAACATATGTGCATGAAAAAGAAACATTGATTAAAATAGACAATAAAATGGCTTTAATTGGCTAACATTGAAAACAAAATGTGCAACAAGAATTGTGCAACAACATGGCTGAAATTTTATTCCTCCATATTTAAATCTATGCGTTTTGATCCACAGCGGATTGTCATTAGGATTCTACACAGGATCCTGGTGATGATTTAGCACATTATTAATAATATATATACATAATATTTAATATATATAAATGTTTGGGGTTTTTTGACAATCCCAGGTAATAAGGAAATATTTTTTAGGCTGCAGAGATGATTACTTTGGACTAGCCATTTGAAAAACCCTGAAGGCTGGTCATGCATCCAATACCTTGTAATTATACAGGTATGGGATCCATTATCCGGACACCCATTTCCAGAAAGCTCAGAATACAAGAAGGCCATCTTCAATAGACTCCATTTAATCAAAATAATTCATATTTTTAAAAATTATTTCCTTTTCCTGTGTCATAATAAAACAGTACATTGTATTTGATTGTATTTGATCCAAACTATGATATAATTAATCCTTATTGGAGACAAAACATGCCTATGGGGTTTATTTAAGGTTTAGATTATTTTAAGAAGTCTTAAGGTATGATGATCAAAATTATGGAAAGATCTGTTATCTGGAATACCCCAGGTCCCAAGCATTCTTCACACCTGTTGCACTTTAGAGAAGCTTTCAGTGTAAAGGCTCTGGTATGCTGAGTTCTTCACTATTCAGGTGACAGGCCAAGTAATTGGAGTGTAGCAAGATTTTAAATGAACGTCAAAAAATAAAAGTGACTTAAAGTAATAAAAATAGAATGCAGTGTTGCCTTGCACTAGTAAAACTGCTGTGTTTATATAAATAAGCTGCTGTGTAGCAATGGGGGCAGCCATTCAAAGGAGAAAAGGCTCAGGTTACAAAGCAGACAAATAAGCTCTGTCTGTCTAATGGTGTTATCTGTTATCCATTAGTTAACCTGTGCCATATAGCCGTTTTTCAATTTCCGCCATTGCTCCACAGCAGCTTGTTTATATGAACTATAGTAGTGTTTCTGAAGCATCAGTTTTACCAGTGCAGGGCAACACTACATGATTTTTCATTACTTTAAAACACTTAAATTTTTTGGTAGTGTACCTTATTCAGTTTTCAAAAAAAGTTTGTATGTGTTTCTTTTATGTATAGCAGGGTTTATGAATCAATTAGACCTTCATTCACCTTTGTGTTGAGTTCAAGTTCTAGCAGTCCTCTTCAATTTCAGCAATATCCCTCTATTTTTCTTTACACTCATTAGCAGCATGCAACCATTCATCCTACAACAAATATAGATTCCAAATTGTTTTTAGACCCTGCATTTGTAGGCATTAGATCCACCATAATGCCATTAAGTACATCACACTAGGTAAGCTAGTAGAAAAGTGATGCATTTCTCTCACAAATATATACAGTGTTTTTTCATGACATTTCTAAGTCAGTTACTTTCAGACAATTTGAGTCCTTCCTCAAGCCTGTGATCTTGTTGCCAACACGAATAAGAAACCTCCGAGTGACACCACATTTTGTTGTCATGGAGACACAAATGAAATATACATGCACAAGTAATTAGCATAATCTGAATACAGCAACAGAACGTAATAAGATAAAGCTTATTAGGGCACTGGCATTTGATGACAAAAATTAACCAGAGCATTAGTGCTATGCTTCTCATAAAATTGAGGATGAATTACAGGAATAAATAGACAGCATAGAAATTCTTTATACCTTAGGGTTGAATCGTATTTAGGGCAAAGAGATAATTCACCAGATAATTAACCAATACAATATTCTACAATCCTAATCATTCAACATGCTTTAAGGGCTACTGCTTGGAGAATAGTCAACAAATAGAGAAAATGCCCTAAATATATTCGCACTAAGGACTTGTGTCAATAATAACATGATTCCCTAAGGCAGTGCTCCCCAACTAGTGGCACATGTTGCTCTCAGTGGTCTTAAAGCAGATGCTTGTTTTTGAATTCCTGACTTGGAAACAAGCTTTGGAGGCACAAATACCCACTTGTAGACTGTCAGTCCACACAGGGGCTGCCAAATAACCAATTAAAGCCCTTATTGGGTACCCCATAGGATCTTTTTACATGCTTGTGTTGCTCCCCAACTTTTTCATATTTTTGTGTAACTCATGGGTAAAAAAGGTTGGGGACTCTTGCCCTAAGGTGTGCCTGCTTACCTACGTATGGTGCTTGGCAAAATCTGGGGGGTGCCCAGCCACAAGTGAACCTCAGAATAATCACTATCTCAGGGCTTCTTTCTCATGTTGTACTCACAGGCCCTCCCACTTAAATGAATAGCACACAAATGGCATTACTGATGCCACCCACGCACGCCAAGGTCACACACCAATGTCAGCACCAATGCAACTTGCGCCTGATTTCTCAAACGGGGCCCACACTGACATAGCATTCACCAGATGCATCCTACAGAACTATGGTGAAGTGCTGGGTTAAAGTGTTGTACATAAAACACGACTCATGTTGTGCTACAATTCTGCATCATTTCTATAAAACTTTATATTTTTCTTTTCAAATATCTATATTTCTTTTTGCAGGGTTAATGATTTGATTGAAGGTTCAGTTATTAAACACATTAAGCTGTTTTTTAAAGGGAACATTTTCAAGAAAGTTGAATACAGCAGAACTGATAGCAAACACACCGCAGTAATATACATATACATTGATTGAATAAAGACCCAGGAGCACTATATAATATTTGGTTATATAGGTTGTACATACAAATTATGTAACAATACAGTGATTTTTGAACATAAGACCTTGGTGCTGGCTTTGATTTGTTTTTTATATATTATATTGCCATGCACAAAAGCATCTACTTGGTAGCTTTATTGAAAAGTGGTGCTGTCCATATACTTTTTTTTTTTACATATGTGTATGTAACTCATTAGATATTTTAAATCTGAAATCGTGTTATGTCGTTGTAATAATTGTTTTGATGTCTTATCTAGTATTGGTTCTCTTTACTTTGTACAGTGCCACTGGAGATATAAATGCATTGTGCTAGAATGTTATAAACATGCTGTGCTTCAGATTTTTTCCCCCTATTATTATAAAGTGCTACAGGGTCAAGGCCATGGGTTAAAGGTGAATATTCTTCCATTTGCTAAAGACCTTCACAGACCACCATATGCTCAGCAAAGCTCTTTACACAATATTATAGACAAGCAGGGCTAAAGGATACATACAAGTTGAGCATTAACTCTACACTGCATTTGTTTTTTAGTCTGTAAAGGAAAAAATATTGTAACCAGCGATACATTTTTAGAAGTCTTACATTTGGGGTGATATTCTGAAACCAGTGTAGACATATGCTTCCAAGTGAACTTGTGACTGTTATTTTAGCATTTCTGCAGAGCTATACAATGTTGAAAAATTCACCGCCTAAGGCTGCTATTTTGCTGTCGTTTGATGTGTTGGTAATATAATCAGTAATAGCATATTTACAGGTTGTTTTTAAATGCCTTGTTTTGAGACACATTGACCCAGAAAGTATGATTTTAGGGCTTTAACTGTCAGTAAGTGTATACTGATAACAGCCCAGGGAATTTTGGAATATTAGATGTAATGCCATTTAGTCTTTATTTTAAAACAAATCCAGGCCTGGTTCCCATGTTAGGTTCTTAGAGATGAACTAGGAATATGAGCATGAATCAACACATAACTGTGCAGAATCAGCCCAAGGTGGAAAAAAAGTCTAAATACAGGTGAAACAAGTCTAAATACAGGCCTATGGTTGAGGAAAGTAGCAGGCTAAGGAAGATCCCAGTAACAGGCTAGGAATCAGGGCTGGTGGAAGACAGGCAAAGAACAATAGGCTGAGGTCTGGCCTAATGGAAGGCAATGTAAGTCCATGCAAATAGGCCAAAACAGGGTAAAAACCATGAGGTCAAATATTAAAGGGTCAAGCATGACTCAGGACCAAGGGTAAAGCAAGAACAAAGTTAACAAGAGACTCAGATGCAAGGGGATTAGAACACAAAGAATGGTTCATGATCCAGCTATAGGAGGCAGGACGCCACTGTCTTAAATAGGCCCTTAATAACAGGATTACTGGCAACTAGTCTTAATGAGATTGGTGGTGGAGACTGTGAGAAAAGTGGAAGAAGGATGTGGTCATGTCTATTGCCAACAACTATGATTTTCAAAAGCATGTGGTGGCTCAGCTGGGAAATGTACAAGGCAAGTAACACACATACCCTAAAACTTGTATGTTGCGTTCTTGTTCATTTTGATCTAGCACCCTAATGTGTTACTTGCAATATGTTTTCAAAACTGCAGGATAGTAGCTGTAATATTGTTTTCTTTTGCTGTCCATTGTGAAAATCCAAAATATTTGATCACACATCCTGAAACAAATATATATGTATATATATATATATATTTCTATATATATATATATATATATATATATATATATATATCTATATATATATATCTATATATATATCTATATATATATATATATATATATATATATATATATATATCTATATCTATATATATATCTATATATATATATATATATGTGCTGTAAAACAAATCAGAAATTTATATATTTGAAATTGCATTCACTAGGGTTTATTTACTAAGCTGGGTGCAGGCTTCTGCGCCTAGGTCAGGTGTAATAAAGGGGTAGTATATCTTTAAATTAACAATTAGTGTGATGTAGACGGTGATATTCTGGGCAATTTGCTGTTGGTCTCCTTTATTCATTGTGGTTGTTTTTCATTAGTATTTTTTTTTTGTTCAGGAGCTCTCTAGTTTGATATATATGCAGTGATCTAATTGCTCGGGTCCAGCTGACCCTAGCAAACAGGCAGTGGGGGAATGAGAGACTACATTATAAACAGGAGAGGGCCTAAACAGAAACATAAGTAATATCAAGGAACAATTAAATAAAACAGAGCAATAGTTTTTAGTTTTGCTGAGGCCAGAATTCAAGAAGTACAGCATGAAGAAAAGTTGCTAACAAAAGTCCATACTGTAACATACTAAAGTTAACTTAAAGGTGAGCTGCTCCTTTAAAACTTATTTTTTTGATACATTTGGACTTACTTATGCCTAGAGGCACTCCTTCTCATCTCTGTAGAATGGCCTGCATGTAAAGGTGTAACAGGGGCAAATATCTTCTGTGCCTTACCCGTTATTAACTCTTGATGTACCACCGACCGTTTGTTTGTGTGTGGGTAACCTTCAATGAAACACACAATGCAGAGAGTTGCAGTTACCTTTATTGTCACAGTCTTCAGTTAAGCAGTAGCACATTCACAGGGCTCAATCTCCCAGCTTTCTATAAGACACTTCAGGTAACTGCACACTGCTAGGGGATAAACAATTGCAGCAGCACTCCGATATGTGAAATGTGCAATTGTTTATCCACATATCGGAGTGCTGCTGCAATTGTTTATCCACGTGTAGAGAACCTGTGCAGAGAGGAGTTCAGCGTGCACCCGAGGCTGCAAACAGTGAGTTGTGTGAGTGTGGCACTTTACCTCTGACTTTGCACATTGCTAGGGGGACACACGCTCACAGGCTCGACTCTTGGCCCCCGGCAGGCTCACTCTCTGGACTTAGCCTTTCCTCTTATGCCCTGGCTGGCAGGATTTCGTCTGGGAACACTATGCCCACTTACTGCGGGTTGGGGCCACAGTTGCCCATTCTAATTACCTCTCTAACTTACACTCCCTAGAGCGTACTATTACACCACTAGGCCTCACACTACCTAGGCTCATTACCTCTTCCAGGAAATGACTCTACTGCTGCAGAGCCCTCTGCTCATCTTGCTTCCTGTGACACATCTCCAATATCACTTCCTGAAACCTTCCCTTATATACAGTAACTTGCTGTTCTCCAACCACTGGAACCTTTCTCTTACACTCTAACGTGAAAATATGTATCCATTAGGGCAGGACTACACGGCAGATTCCGCCACGATCCGACACGCTGCGAAAAATCGCACACGTCACGTCGGATGCAACGGAAATAAGGTAATTAATTCAATTGTCGCATCGTGACACAGCATTGATGCGATGCGACACGACTGTTGGATGCAGACGCAGTCGCGTCGCATCAACAATACGACACGATCCGACACTGCCATTACTTACCTTGTTTCCGTTGCATCCGACGTGACGCCCGATTATGCGCAGCAAGTCGGATCGCAGTGGAATCGGCCATGTAGTCCTGCCCTGAGGGCAATAAAAACATGGAGCTCTGTGCCTTTTTTGCACTTTGCTCCTTGCCCCCATTTAATATATAAACACTTTCGTAAGATAAAAATTTGGGATCAGATGAAAGAGAATAGGCGACTACTATTATTATATTAATCAACCTTTAGGCTCCTATTGGCATATAAGGCATTTGTGTAGGACAATTTCCCCTGCTCGCTCAAGAAAAAACTTACTTGCTATAACGGTTAGGGATGAGTGAAATATTTTGCTGTGTTTCGCGTTTCGCCACAAAAAAAACAGCCAAAAGCTCTAATGTAGAATGAAAACAATTTTGCGCATTTTGAAAAATGTTGCACAAAAAAAACCCATTGACTTCAATATGTTTTTTTTTGCCATTTTCACTGATTTTCTGCAAAGTGAAACAGATCAGATTTGCCCATTACTAATAGCTGTAGGATATATACCTGTACTCCAATTTGTAAATTGATAATTATCAGCCATGGAACGAAAAAAACATATTTCAAACAAACGAAAGCAATTCTTTAGAAGGAGTGAAAAAACATTAGATTATTTATATTAGCGCGTGGGAAATTTATTTTCGGCAGTGGAAAAACAAATATCCAGAAGTTTCCAATTAACACTTTGGCACATTATGAGAATATTCCACAACAAAGAAAGAGTCTGAATGTAACAGCAACTAACCCTGGTGCACCACCATCTAACAAACCAAATCCAAATACCCAAGGCATAGTAGGAGAAAAACACATGAACGAAGTACAAATGTTTAAACTTATCTAGCTTTTCAGAATGCAAAAAAAAAGTCACTCATATTGAAATAATATTATGACATTTTGATATTATTGCCACTAATACTGCTCAAAAGGTTAACCTGTGACTGCTGAATTTTTTTTACTGTGTGCGGTACATTGTACATTCTGTCCAAGTGGCCAACATATTTACATAGGATCATATGGGGTGTAAGGGTTTTCTATTCCAATGAATCCTATAGAGTGATTGTATTTGTTGCAATAGGTTAAATACTGCAGCGGAACATATAGTGGTGACTAATCCGTTATAAAACTTCACCAAATACATTAACTAAATTGCCCTATTTATTATTTTGAAAAGCACTTTTATGGACTAACATACCGTTTCCGCAATATTAGGGACTGTTGTTTAATTAATTACACACGATGAAATCAAGGATACAGGAGGCAGAAATTACCTTAGTGTTGGTATGGCTGATGAGTAGTTTCTAGTGATGGGCAAATTTGCGCCGTTCCGATTCGCTGAAAAATTTGCGATATTCCCACGAAATTCGCAAAACGGCGAAAAATTCACGAAACTGCACCGGCGTCCATTTTTTGACGCTGGCTTCCGTTTTTCTAGACGCTGATGACATTTTTTTTTTGGACGCCGGCGAATTTGCGCGGGCGTTTCACAAATTTATTCGCTTGCGGCGAATCTCGCAAATTCACGCCTGCCGAATAAATTCGCCCATCACTAGTAGTTTCTGTTCATTTATTCTGAGAAGGGTGTATTTCTCCCTAAAACACTGATTGTGTGTCTTACTTTGTGTGCTGTTACATATTTCACTACATTGGTCTATACTGATGCCAAGCTATGCCTTTAGGGGAATTCATGCACCACACAACTGGATTGGAATGGAGAGCTTTATCATATTCTGCATCCATCACCTATTACCTATTATCACCTTATGTACCACACCCACAGCTCAAATTGATGTAGCTTTAATAAACAAGTTACATGCAATTATAATGCACAGATAGTGTTTTATAAATGTCCAACCACTACATAACATTCATTTTGCTAACATGTCTTTACAAGTGAACTGAGCAGTCCTGAGAAAAACTGAAACGTGAACATTCTGCACAGCATCCAAGGCTGAGTCTTTATTTTGTAATATGTGTAAAATATATTTAACATGAGCCTAGAGGTATAAGACTGTAAGACACCAGATTAGTCACTGTTTATATTAAGGAAGTTAAGGTATATATACAGAGACAGTAAAACCCAAGCTTTACAGGAATGCTAATTTAAGTATATGATCTGGCTTAATCAGGGCTGGTCCTATCACATGTGGGGCCCAATTGGGACCATGTTGGCGGGGCCCCTAGACAAAGTGTTGCTGGCTACTGACACACCAAGTATTTAGGAAAATAAGGGCATACAGGCACAAAATAGAAAGGAAAGGGGCAGACAAGGTAACATAATAGGGGCACACAGGGTAAGAGAGAGAGGGAGGAAATAGGAGAGTGGACTGGGCCAATTAGTTTGGGGCTGGGCCGATTCAGCTTGGGAGCAGGCTTGGTTGGATTGGGGGCAGGCAGGGCCTATCAAGGTTGGAGGAAAGCTGGGCCTATGAGAGTTGGGGGCAGGCTAGACCTATGGATTTGGGGATGGGCTGGACTCTCAAAGTTGGGGGCAGGCCAGGCAGCATCATGTGCTGAGGGAAATATTATCTGTGCTGCCCTGTGGTGCGGGGCCCCCCAGAGGTGCGGGGCCCAATTGGGCCCAATTGGTCCAATTGGCCTAAGGCCGGCCCTGGGCTTAATTGGCATTCTCAATGCTCTGGAAGCCTGGTCCTGAGAATATAAATATTTACATACAATAGTGCAACAATTGAATGATAAGAATTGACAGACCTTTCTGTCATTCATTTTCAAAGATCTCCACCTTTTCTCTACTTACACAAAGTAAATATAGTAAAATCCTTCCAGAGCCCAAAATGACCTTATGGCTTGGAATAGACTGCCACAATATGTGCCCATTTGGTCTGGAGGCAGACTGGTCAGATAACAATACAGTTGATCCCGGGAGCATTTCTGCCATTATAATAATACCGGTAAAGCAGTGTATTGAACGTAAAGAAAACTTTTCTTGCCCTCAGATGATTATTCTATTATATGCCGCTTTGATTTTAAAATAATGAATGTGTAAATGAATGTTAACATTTGTTGTCTTTACATTCTTTAAATATAAACTTCTTAGACAACTCTGGTAATTTGGGGGTTAATGCTCGTGAATTGATTTGTGTTGCATTATGATTCTGAAAGCTTTTCTGGATGACAGCCAGCTACTAAATAAAATATGCTTTTGGGCTACAACAAACATAGGCTGCTGCACGGTGTAAGATATAGTAATGTCATAGCGTTTTATTCGCTTTTTACCTTAGAGTCCCATGCAAATGGCAACTCTTACTGGCAAATAATATTCTACACTTTCCCAGGAGTAGATTTTTCAAAATCTCTTTTATTCATTGAAAATTTATCTCCTGCTTGATTACAGTTTTTTTCCTCTTTCCCTAATTGATTAAAGGCCTGGCTAAATCCATTTTTGTTCCATTTCGACAGGCAGCCCTGATATCCCATGGGTCCGTGAGACTATAAAGGCTGCTTTGTGAGTGGCATCTTGTCACAGCAAATTGTCTATGATGGTTTTCAATAAACAAATGCTCAGGGATTTCGTACAGTTGGGATCTGAAAACCTCTTTACGAACACTTCAGACACATTAGACAGGAGAAATGGATGTGACCAGCGCCAAATCCTAATAATTAGCAGTCCTTTTATTTTATTTAGAGGGTGTTGCTGAGAAGAGCAGCAGCAAAGGAGGAGGAGGAAGCAGCAGCAGGGAGATGGATGACTGCAAAACAACATTTAAACCCAATGCTTTCTAAATAACATATGTGGATTGTAGACCTATAATTTCTTTACAATTCATGTAGCATCAGAACCTTCTAGCTTCCTTAACTGTTTACACTCTTTTTTTTTGTGCTTATAAATGAAACAGAATCCCACAGCTACAATGGATAGATACCAATCGTTCCTTCAGAGTCTCCTACAACGGAGTAGCATCTTCTCCCCTACCTCTTTCTGTTGGAGTTCCTCAAGGCTCTGTCCTGGGACCATTACTATTCTCCCGCTATACTTCCTCCCTCAGCAAATTAATAAATTCGTATGGTTTCCACTACCACCTCTATGCTGACGATACTCAGATCTATCTCTCATCTCCTGATCTCAACCCAGAACTCCTAACTTGCGTCTCCTCCTGTCTGTCCGCTATCTCTACCTGGATGTCGCAACGCAACCTTAAATTAAACCTCTCTAAAACTGAAATGGTTCTCTTTCCTCCAACGAACATCAGTAACATACCGGAAGTATCCATCATAGTTAACAATTCCACTATCACCCCCTCTCCCCAGGCCCGGTGCCTTGGGGTTATTCTAGATTCTGCCCTGTCGTTCACTCCTCATATCCAGTCACTTATTAAATCATGTCACTTCCACTAAAGGAACATATCCAAAATACGATCATTTATCACCCAAGATGCTGCCAAAATTCTTATTCACTCTCTCATCATATCGCGTCTAGACTACTGTAACTCTCTTTTAATTGGCCTCCCCCTCCAGAGACTGTCACCTCTCCAGTCCATAATGAACACTGCTGCAAGGCTCATACACCTCAGCAACCACTCCTCCTCTGCCTCGCCATTCTGTCAATCCCTGCACTGGCTTCCATTACCTTTCAGAATCAAATTCAAATTAATGACACTGACTTTCAAAGCACTTCATAACTCTGCCCCACCCTACATCTCTGAACTCATCTCTTTATAATCACCCAATCGCTTACTACGCTCCTCTACTGACCTGCTACTCAACTCTTCTCTCATTACCTCCTCACATGTTCGCATTCAAGACTTTGCAAGGACTGCACCCCTCCTCTGGAACTCTCTCCCACGGTCTGTCCGACTTTCTCCCAACCTATCTGCTTTCAAGAAATCTCTGAAAATGCACTTCTTTCGAGAAGCCTACCCTCACTCTGCTTAACTACCAAACGCAACACCGCATACAATACCACATTTCTCACCCACTTAATTCGATCTTGCCCACTCCCACACCTTGTGTATTACTCCCTTCCCTTTAGACTGTATGCCTATGCATAGGGCCTTCCTCACCTTTTTGTACCTGTATTGATTGTGATGTTTGTTACTCCATATATTCTATGTATGTAATTCATGTGATGTAGTTGTATAATCACATTTACTTTACAGTGCTACGCAACATGTTGGCGCTATATAAATACATGTTATTAATAATAATAATAATAATAATAATACACACTGTATTAGGCCAACGACACCCCACTCATTTCTCTCAGTTCTTTGTGCATATGGTCACTAATGTCAAATAATTATTCCAATGGGTTAAAAATAAGACTTCTCGTCTTTCTTAATTTTATTAAGCGGGGGCTGCAGAGGGAACAACTTAGGCCTAAGGATATGCAGTCAGGTACTGTAAAGACCTAGTCATCACAGCTCTAGCATCTCAGCAAAATGTAATAAGATGGGGTGCACCAAACAATTACAGTGTAGTCTATCAATTTGTTTGGCCATCCTCCAGTTCTGGTCAATGGACGTGACAATAAGCTAAAGAATAGCTTGCTGTTAGCAAAACCTACATAGTAGCTAGGGAAACAATGCAGCAGGAAAATGTTTCTACATTTACTTCTTAATATCAGCCAAATGCATATTGGAAATAAAAAAGGGTTTAGTAGACTTTTAACATGCATTTATCATTTTACTTAGTGATTCTGTGTCAGCACACAACTCCTCCAATGTTTCAGGTGCACGTTCAATGGTGGCCACCCCACACCGTAGACAATTCAATATAGATGAGAACAGCACCTTCTTGATAAGATAAAAGGCCTTTATTTAATCATGGCACAGACCAACAATAGCTATCATTTATCATTTTACTGTCATCATCGAAGATCATATACTGTATGCAGAATTCATCACAACACGGGCTTATTCTGGGATTCAGCTGTGGCTTCCTTGTTCCTTCCCTTGCGTTCTTGAATTACATTTTCTATTGTCCAGCAAGATAGCCTTTTTTCCCCCGTTCTATAGCTTCTTCCTGGCAGTGCTCTTATAAAGCTGGATACCAGCAGAGTCTGTGTGTATGCTGGGGCTCTAAAACCTAACATGTACAGTTCAGTCAACCCAGAGAGTTCAGTTCAGCTTTTTCTATAAGGAAAAATGACATATTAGTAGTTTAGCACAGCAATGGCATATGCCAAACGACTTGAAAGGCTCTGGAGGGATTCAATTAATGTCACAAAAGATATTTAAGTCACATATTGTAGAATAATGTAACTAAAAGACTTTCTATGTTCAGCTTTACTTTTCCTACAGATGTTCATATTGTATTATTAATCATTATTTAATGTGTTGATCTTTATATAGCAGAATGGTACTATGTGATTAATAACAATGATGTGGCATACTTAATCAAGGGAACACAAAATAAAATAAATCTTCTATGTTATTTTTAAGTAATACCAGTCCAGAGCTGCTTTGTGCCTGTCAACGTCAATGTTTTGCCACGTGCAAGGTTAAGCAATACTGGGCATCCCTTTGGTGTCTTATAAAACCCATCTGTTATAAATGGGATAAAGATAGGGAGACATTTGAAGGTTCAGATCATGGAGATTTGGGTAATATAAATATTACCTTCATTATCCTTCTTATATATTAAAGATATATGCATTTAGGAAATTCAGTCAGAATGTGATAAATAGCAATCTATGGATCCAAGCCAAAGTAACAGAGGTAACTGTTTGTACCTCACACATGGGAAGGTCACTATACAATGTGTGGGCATGGATATATGGTATGGTATGCTCAGTTTATTCCAATCTGGTTTGCAGATTAAATTGCAATGATCTTCTTCAGAAAAGCTGCAGAGATAAAATTGGGTTTCATGCCTCTGTATTGCACCTTTATGGGAAGGGTAACGATTCTGAGCAAGAAACCAATGTCATAGAAATATAGGTTTGTCTGTAACATAAGCTGATACTACAGGCTGATTATTAAATGCTGTTGCTAGTTGCACTAGTTTCTGTGCTACCATGTAGTAATTATCTGTATTAATTACTAATCAGCCTTATCCTGTGACATTTCTATTCTATGTGTACTGTATATTGTGAGTGGGTCCCTAAACTCAGTAAGTGACAGCAGCACAGAGCATGTGCAGTGAATCAGCAGAAAAGAACATGGGGAGCTACTAAAGCCATCATCAAAGGCACAGGTCTTCCTTGCTAAAGGGCTGGGGTTCCCTTGAGCTGGTACAGAAGCCCAAAACATAATGTACAACATTTTTAACTATTTATTTGGTTAAACTTTAGTTCTCCTTTAAAACACAGCAAAAGGAAAAAAAAAATATACAACATTCTTCGGTGTTTGACCTAAATATCACCACAATTCCTGGAGCTTATACTTGCATATGTAAATTATGCTAATCAGGAAGAATTGCTTTGAGGCAGAATTTATTGAGGTTAATTAAAGCAATCAAATTCAACTGAAAGAAACACTAAAAGTTATATAAAAACAGCTTTTTTTAAATGTAATGTCAGTTATTCATGGCAACACTAAGGATTTTTGTATGAAGTTGTATTTGAAAATGTACAAAACATTTTTGGAAAGAATTTCATAATTTACATAATTTGCTTGTATATTCTGCCTTGTACTAGACTGCAAAAGTCTTCCTACAGTTCCTAAAGTTAACTCTTTATAAGTAATGAATAGAAGGCATGGTAAACTGAAAGTGGGCACAAGGTGGAGTTTTAACTTCTATCCTGTAAATACAGTCTGTATTTACAGGATAGAAGTTAAAACTCCACCTTGTGCCCACTTTCAGTTTGGAATTGTTAGCACATATGGTAAACATACAAAAACAACCAATACCTGCTGCTACAAGAGGCAAAGAGGGCCCTGCTCAAAAAAAATGTGGTGCTGTGGGAAAGTTATCACACAACAAGTCCTAAATAAAGTCAATAAAAATGTATACACTCAGACTCTAAGACAGATTTATAATTGCAATAAATTACTGACGATTTAATTGACGGGAAAAGAGTTAAAGGAACACGAAAGTTTAAATTGCAGGGGATGCCGAATGTTCGGCTCCTCCCAGTGATTATAATCACTTACTTGATACCCCAGGCTGGTACTCCTGTTAGCAGAAAACTATACTGACGAGGAGTATTTATGTACAAAGTCATCAGTTCAACCTTCTGTCTCAGTTTCTTTTGGTTTGGGCTTGGGCATGGAGCAGTGCAAAAACATACAGAAGATACCTAAGGAAGATGATGAGGATCTTCTACCTTCCCTGCTGCCTACCCCTAGTCTGACCGGCCGGGCCTGGCCCTGGGTAAGCAGTCATAATTACAGGGGAAGGGGGATGCCTAAAATGTTGGCACCTACATTTGATTGTAATGTTAGTTCTCCTTTAATTCCTAAGTCAATGATAATTCTTTTTTTTTGTAACTTATAATTTTTATTAAGTTTCAAAAATAATAATAGAGATTTACAGAAGGGAAAAAAAAAGGAAAGACGGTAGGAAAGGCAAAATGACGTTTACAACCTTTTATGACTTAAAGTGCAATAGTATGAATAATGATGCATTTTCGCTATGTGCCTTGGATCTGGTCTATCTTGCTACATTTATCATAATATTCCAAGAGTGCATACACAGGCTAAGCTGTACATAGTAGTCCATACATTAAGCTTTCGGCATTGAGCCTTTATTGACACATCAAACATTAAACAAAAAAGAGAGCTGGGGACCGAGTAATCCAACTAGAAGGGTAGGGTTGGGTTGGTGAGGGGGGGGGGATCCTAGTTCACCAGATAAAGCTGTGAGTGGTGCATTAGTTACAAGTCATGGGACACAGTTAGGCTGGGTCAAATGCTAGTTCCCAGGATGACCAGACTTTTAAATATAGTGGAATTGTATTGTGCATTCTTGCCAGGTTATACTCATATCGTTTATTAACATTAACCCTTTGTTTCACTTCATGTAGGGAAGGGATAGATGGGGTCTTCCATTTGGCTGCCACTGAGATGCGGGCTGCTGACAGAATCTGGTTGACTAGCTTCTGTGTATGCTTCGGGAGCTGTTTATACGGTTTCCCTAGAAGCACATGTAAGATGCATTTTTCCAAGGTTTGATGGGTTACCTGATTCAGCAACAGAAGTATACTGTCCCAGAATGTTTGTATTTGGGGACAACCCCAGAATATGTGGGGCAGGTCTCCTCTGTGACCACATTCTCTCCAGCAGTTAGGAGAAGTCTCCGGGAATAACCTGTGTAGCTTAACTGGGGTATGATACCAGAACATTAAGACTTTAAAGATGTTCTCTTGTTGCCTGACACAAGTAATCCCACGCTTGGTGTTGTCCCAGATCGCCTCCCATTCTTTAATCTCAATCTGCCTCCCCATGACAGTGTCCAGTCTCGCATATAGCTATGTTTATAGCCTGTTTCCAGGAGAGGGTCAACTAGTATCTTATAGATAGAGGAGATAAGACCCTTTTGAGGTAGGCCATGGGCAGCCAAATGTTCAAAGGGAGTGAGTGGGTTCTCCCTCGGTACCAATAATGAGGTATAGAAATGTCTTAGTTGAAAGTATTCGTACCAAGTGAGTGAGAGATCTGGGGCTTTGTTTCTCAACACTTCTTTTGTAGGGAATGAACCATTAGCCTGCTGAGTGAAATCTCTCAGGGTAAAAAAAGGGGTACCTGTCCAGTTCTGTACATATTGGGAAGATAATGTCGGTGTAAAAAGGGGGTTGCCTAGGTGGGAGAGTAGTATAGACGGGTTGGATGCCAATTTACGCTTGTATCTTAATCTCCACCAAAGCTTAATTGTATGCTCAGTGGCTTTAAGCATCTGTATTTTAGGCTTAGCTTGCCCCAGGTCAGACCAGATCCATGCGTTAGGGTGGTACGGAAGGAATTGGAGTGCTTCGATATTTGCCCATTTGATGGTTGAGGACCATCGTGACCATGCCAATACCTGTCGGATCTGGGCTGCTTCGTAGTAGTGTCGAAGTTGGGGCGCTCCCATGCCCCCCTTCCGAACCGGGGCCGTTAGAGTATTCCGGTTTATTCTATGCCTCTTTTTGCCCCACACGAAGGAATGAAATAATGTCTGGATCTCTTTTAGTACTTGCATGGGGAGAGCAATGGGCAGAGTTTCAAAGAGGTAAAGATATTTTGGGAGAATGGACATTTTTAAGGAGGCTATTTTACCCATCCATGAGATAGAGTATCCAGCCCATCTCTGGAGTCTAGACTTTGTTTCCTGGATCAAAGGTAGGAAGTTATGTTTGAAAAGGTCCCCATACTTGGGCGTAATTTTGGTGCCTAGATAAGTGATGTAATCTCTTTTCCAGTTATAATTAAACGTAGCTTGTAAGGCTTCCAGAGATGAGGTGGGTATGGATAGAGGGAGCGCCTCAGTCTTGTTTACATTAACTTTATATCCTGAGAGCATGCTGTAGATATCTAGCAGCCTATGCAGGGAAGGAAGGGACACTTGTGGGTTGGTTAATGTTAGAAGGACGTCATCAGCAAAGAGAGCAATTTTGTGTTGCTCAGGGCCTACCTCTACTCCTTTGATATCTACATGATTGCGTATATGGGCAGCTAGCGGCTCTATACTCAGTGCGTAAAGGAGAGGTGATAGTGGGCACCCTTGCCTAGTACCGTTCGAGATCTTAATTGGGGCGTTAGAGTGGCCTGGTAGCTTCAAGTAGGCTGTGGGGGTACTATATAAGGCACGTAAGGCTTGGAGAAAAGGTCCAGCCAGGTTAAGATGCTGAAGAAGGGTGAAGAGATATGTCCAGTTTAGGCGGTCAAACGCCTTTTCTGCGTCTAAACTTAGAATCAGTGCTTGTCTACGCTGCGTCTCTAGAATGTCTAGTAGATTTATCACCCGCCTTGTGTTATCTCCTGCCTGTCGGCCCAATACAAAACCTACTTGGTCAGCATTTATAAGTCTCGGTAACAGTGGGGCCAGACGGTTTGCTAAGAGTTTAGAAAATAGCTTTAGATCCGTGTTCAGCAAAGCAATAGGCCTATAGTTAGTGCACACCGTTGGATCTTTACCTTCCTTTGGTATTAGAGTGAGAAATGATGCTTGATCAGAGGGGGGATTAAAGTGCCCTGGAGGTAGCTGTTGTAGAGTTTGGTTAGATATGGCAGGAGAGTAGAACGAAATTGTTTGTAGTATTGATAGGGTAGCCCGTCTGGGCCTGGGGCCTTGTTATTTGGGAGAGTTTTAAGAGTGGTTAAGATCTCTTCCTGGGTTATCACTGCATTTAAAATGTCTAGGTCTTCCTCTTGGAATTTGGGTAGGTTTGCTTGCTGCAGGAAATCTGGCAACGAAGGGGTAGGGAGCAGGGAGCCTGTTGGTTGATTATGGCCTAAATTGTAAAGGGCCGAATAGTATTTGTGAAACTGTGCTGCTATGTGGTCCGGCTTATACCTTAATGTCCCTGATTCATCCTTAATTGCTGTGATGGTAGTGTGGGCTTTCTGATCCTTTAACTTGCGGGCTAAAAATAGTATGTTGCTTGTCCCCTTTCTCGTAATAGGTTTGCCTAGTCCAAAGCAGCGCTTTCTCGACTGCTATTTCTTTGTGGATTCTAAGCTGGCTTCGAACATCAATGATCTGTTGAAGTAGTGCCTCGGACTGAGTATTATTATATAGGGATTCTAGATTTCTTAAACGAGTTAACAGATCCTTCTGTAGCTGCGTTTGGAGTTTTTTCCTAGCGGAAGATAGAGCTATGAAATGTCCTCTCATAGTGGCCTTATGGGCTTCCCAGACTGTGGTTAGAGATTGGACCGACCCTTCATTTAAGACAAAGTATTCTTTTAGCAGCGTCTCCATTTTGTCAAACGTATCCGGATCATTTAGAATGGTCTCATTGAGTCTCCAGTGAGCTATTTTAGGGGGGTAGAGTACAAGTCTAGTGTCAATATGACCGGAGAGTGGTCTGACCATGTGATTGCCGCAATGTCTGCAGTATAATGGAGCCTAAGGCAAGGTTGCGTAATAAAAAAATAATCTAGGCGGGTGTGCACTTTGTGCATTGCCGAGTAGAATGTATATTGTCGGCCCCGTGGGTGATCTATACGCCAGGAGTCGAACAAGGCAGCTTTACAGAGGATCTGTCGGAAATCTCTGGATAGTGTGTGGGCATTTCTATCCGAGGAGGCGTTGATCTATCCATATATTGGGTGGCTGAGATATTAAAGTCACCCCCAACAATTTTATATGGTATGGTAGAGGCAGAAATTTTGTTGAGTATTTTCTTAAGAAATTTTATTTGGCCTCGATTGGGCGCATATATATTCGCAATGAGAATAGGGGTATTGGAGATAGTCCCTTCTAGCACTATGTACCGCCCGTTGGGGTCGGTGGTGACCTGTGTTGCTCGGAATGGGCAGTCTTTATGTATAATGATAGCCACCCCTGCTTTTTTGGAGTCGGCTGATGCATAGTAACCTGTTGGGTAGTACTTAGATTGCAACTTGCATGATGTGTCTTGCGAGAAATGAGTCTCCTGTATCAGCGCAACGTCTGTTTTGTGGAGCCGCAGTTCTCGCAAGGCTAGGTATCGCTTAGCGATAGTATTAAGACCTTTACAGTTTAAACTTGTAATAACCACCATAATTGTTTGAAGTCAATGATAATTCTTTGCGTTTGGCAAATACAATACTTGTAATTAAGTTAATTATTAATTAACACATCGGTTTTTCTTATGTAATGTAGTAGGGCTAGTAGTTACTCAATGTACCTCAATATACCCTGTTCTCCCAGATACTGAGAGTAAAGCCTGCAGTGGGGCTCAGCACTGTCTATGTTCCTGAAAAAGTTCATTGTTGCTTCCAGTCGGCCTGTGTTACTAAAACTCAATAATTGCCTTTTTAAACACTTTCAGAGTGATACTGAGTAAATTGCCAAGAAAGGAAATAATTACATGCCATGCAATAGGTGCACGAGAGAGGTCTTCTTCAGCTATTAACTGCTTTCATTCATTTACAGATAGTAGGAATCCATGCAGTGCTTTTTTTATTGGCAATGTTAGGCTTTATTAATTGCTACTAACAAAATCTGAGGGATAATTAAAACTGGTCAAAAAAAGAAAGCAACTGTAAGCACATGAAAAAGTAAGTTGGAATGTTTATTAATATGAATGAAAATAGCATTGCTTTGCAGGGACATTCAGTATGCCAACAAGGCAGAAAAGTGACACCAATCTCTGTGGCCACAAATGTTCATAACAATACCTGGTGCTTTACTAGATGTATTTGCAGCTTTGTTTATAAGTCTGCAGTGGGTGATTGTAGGAAAACCATGTGCTTCCTTTTAGATAAAAAAAATCGTCCTGTTTCCCCAGTGATAATTCATTCATTCTGAGAATGGCACTCATTTTTGTAGTTTTGTAGAAACTAGTTATTAAAAGTGTGTCCAACTGAACAACATTTAGCAGGAGCAAATGTGGGTGCAACAGTAGGGTAGCTTTTCACAACACCTCCCAGAGTTATTGCTAGGGCTGAAGCTAGGGGTAGGCAACAGGAAAACTAAACCCTAAAAATGAATACGGTTAAAAATACCAGATTTTACATACTGAACTTATTGCACCAGCCTAAAGTTTCAACTTCTCAATAGCAGCAATGATTCAGGACTTCAAACTTGTCACAGGGGGTCACCATCTTGGAAATTGTCTGTGACACTCACATGCTCAGTGGGCTCTGAGCAACAAAGTTTAGGGGTTGTCGCAAATTTACAAATAGAAAATTAGGTTTTCTGTATTATAAGGTGATGCTTAGGGGCTTAAATTCTGCTGCTATTTGTGCTGGTTTCTGAGCTGACACTCTGTACTAATCAGTCCCTAAGCTCAGTAAGTGACAGCAGCACAGAGCATGTGCAGTGAATCAGCAGAAAAGAAGATGGGGAGCTACTGGGGCATCTTTGGAGGCACAGATCTTCCCTGCTAAAGGGCTGTGGTTGCCTTGTGCTGGTTTGAATTCTGTTGCTGAAAAACCATTATGACAAATAATAATTGTGGATGCAAGCAGCATGTTATATTAACAACCAGTGAAAAAAAGGAAAGTGGTTTATTTCTTAAATCAACAGATAACTCCAAAGAACAATGTGAAATGTAAACAGGAGGCACTCCATGACCTGGAAATGTAAATGCAGACATGTGGACATGGAGAAAAGCAGGCGCAGGATATGCAATGACTGGAATTCAGCAAGAAGTCTAGGGAAAAAAATAATTCAAAACTAGACTTCTACAGCATCCTATCCCCCACATGTAATAAAGAAATATAGAAATGGCAGGCTCTTCTAAACATTTTGACGTCAAATATGCATGTGATTACCTAATAAAATGTACCTTCTGAATAGCTGATACTTCTGCATCTACAAGCACAACACATTGCCTGCATTTTAGTGAAGGGACAAAAAGCCTTTACAGGTAAAAATATGTGAAATGAAAAATGTTTCCTTTATTCAAGCAGATTTTGTCTTTCTGTTTTTTGTCTTTTATTACATCCTCCCATATGTGAAAATCGATTTTTTTTTTTTAGAAATTACACATTTTAATGTATTACAAATAGTGATGAGCAATCTGTGAAAATATTTGCAAAACAGCAAAAAATTTAAGTCAATATACGTCAATATTTTTTTATACGCAACCATTTTTTACATGCAAGTACATTTTTTCTCTCTTCAAATGCATTAAAGTCAATGGGGGGTTTTCTTGTGGAGACACTTTTGTCTCAGCAACTGTTTTGTCTTCGCAGCTTTTTTTGGGGACTTTTTGTCCAAATGCCTTAAAGGACAAGGAAAGGCAAAAAAATAAAATCCAATTTCTACTTTCTTTAATGAAAAAGAAACCTATCTCAAATATAATTTAATTAAAAAAATGTGTACCATTTTTATAAGAAACCTGACTGTATGCAGTGAAATTCTCCCTTCATTTACTGCTGTGGATAGGAATTGTCAGATGGTCCATAACTGCTGAGCAGTGAAACAATCATACTTATGAACAGCAGGGGGAGCCCCCGCCTTACTTACCAGCCATGCAGAATTCAAGCAGCTTTGTTTATGACGATCCCTAAGCAGCCCAGACCACACTGAGCATGTGCAGGGTCAGGGTCAGGCAAAGATGTTTAACAAAGTTACAAGATGACAGCCCCCTGTGGCCAACTTTGAAAGAATAAATCATTTGTTTGATTAGGCTTTGTGGTGCAGTAAGTTCATGCTTATGTTTAGTATACAAAATACAGCATTTCTAGCCTTATTCTATTTTAGACTTTCCTTGTCCTTTAAAGTCAATGGGTGTGTATTCTTATGGTGACTTTTTTGTCTCTGCAACAATTTTGTATTGGCGTCACTTTTGTCACAGGAAATTTTTGTCACAGTTTTGCTAAAAAAAAATTTGCAGGTGGAGAAGTGCGTAATTTCACCACAAATCTATGGCTGGAGAAAAAAAATCACTAATCACTAACCACATTTTTGTAAAATCACTAATTACAAAATGTGGTTAATGTTTTTTATGAAACATCTCAAAATCGCCTCAAAACTTGCACTTTACAGCTTCTTATTTCCCACATGTCCTTAGGTAGAAAGGTAAAAAAAACATCAATGCCAGGGGTCTTCTGAACAGCTTGATGATCAATATGCATAGGATTACAAAATGATATGTTAAAGCCCCAAATTTAAAATTTTGCACATACATGTTTTACAGACAGTAAGATAGGTAAAAAATTTAACAGTTGTCATTTGCTTTCTTCACAGGTTTGTCCCTCACAAAACCAACAAGTGGAGTTTTGGCTGGTGGAGAGGTGTCAGGACAAGCAGTGCAAACAATAGCAAAGGACAAATATGCTTTCAGATCAAGATTTTTAATCAATGAATAGTTAATAGTTGCTTACATTATTCAAAAATTTTAAATTTGAGAAAATCTCTTTCAAAGAAGCTTCAGAAAAGCTTTGCAAAATTAAGTTTTATTTTGAAATTGTAATCAGTTGTGGAGCCCTGCAGGTGACTTGGGCAATCTAGTAATTGAAGTTTATGCTTGTGAGCTGGGTGCAAATCGACAAATTGACAATGGCATATCTATTTTTGAAACCATTTATATTTTATAGTGTAAAAATTCAACAAGAATGTACAACATATTAACGTCTTATTATTCCCAAAGAGCATTATCACAATAAAATTTATTTTTTCTTTCCATAATGAGAATTTTCGTCATTCTCTTTTTTATTTGCATTTTATTTGTAAACGTCCTAATATATATCTAAATATCTGTCAGATACTACCTTTGAAACATATATTTAAGATTTGATGTTTTAATATATGGTGTAGGGTTGTTTGGCACCTAACTGATCTTGTGCTAGTTATACCTAGGAGCATGTTTGTGTTTGCCTATTATATATTATATAATAGCTAGAAAATGTTTTTGAATTAATCTCTCTCCAAACAAATCTGAGCCTCATGCTTTATTCAAAAATCTTTTATGTAATGCTTGCTTGAATTCTTATATTCTTACGTGGTTTATGTTCATCATAACCCACAAAAGATATTGGCTTTCAACTGTATGAAAAATTGGTCTTCTGAAGCTCAGTAGGTTTCCTATCAACAATGCAATACAAATATTCCTGCAATTCTGTTGTCTCTTCCCATCTTCATTGTGCAAAAGAAATTTACCAGGCAGGGGTTATTCCAAAGATTGCAACGAGTGATCACTATGACGGCTCACATAAACATCTGCCATTTTCCAGAACTTAGAAGCATTGTCCTATTAATACTTTTATTTCTCAGGGGGTGTCTGTTTCTTTTTGAGATCTATGTTTGATGTGTTCTGAAGATACAAGATGAACCTTAATTTTGTTTTCTTTCTGTTCCATTTACTTTCTCTACATGAAAATCAAACAGAAACCGTAATGATAATCAAAATCAGGCATGGTTTTTTTTACAATACCATAACTACAGTACAATAAAGCTGACATGGAAATCTTGAGCAGTACTGACGTATGTAGAAGCATTTTGAACATTATATTAAGGTTATAAAAAATACTTGAACATTATATACCACATAGGATTGTTTTGCACCTAGCATGCACACTGGTGCTTGAATGTTTGTGTACCCTTTTGAATTTTCATTATTTCTGCATAAATATGACTGAAATGGTGATGTAATTTAAAAATTTTATTTTTAAGCTAATTTTATATGGTTTATATCAGTGATTTTAAAATGTATGTTTTTATTATGCTGGTTATTATAGTATATTTTGTAAATTATTTATTAGCATTCTACATTTATATATTTGATTGATATTTTGTGCCATTTTCATGGGTTGCCATCGTGATTGAGTCCTCTTGCCCTGCCCAGAGAGGATTTGTAGATCACTTCCTGGATCCTCGTTTGAAAGAGAGGCTTGGCTTGGGGAGTGCTGGTGTGGCAATGTCATCAGGCACATGACACATGTGCATGATACCACATGATTAGATGGACCAATGGGAATTCAGTAAAGAGGAAGTACCGCATGCGGGAGGCTCTGTGTTTGTGTTTTAAGGACAACCACATGGGAATGGCACATATCCTCCTGAGGAAGCATGGCGCACCACGTGAAAATCGTAGAGGAATTAATATTATGGACTTGGATTGAACACTTGTTCAATACTGTTTTAATTTCAGAACTTGTGAGTATACCCAGTTGGGAGCTCTTTTTTATCAACAATTAAAACGCTATACTTCACTATATAGCGTTCCTAACTTTGTTTTATCCAAGGTAGTAAAGATTGAACTAAATGTGTTTGGCCTGTATACCTCTATAAATCTGATGAGTAGGTTTTCTCTCCAGAGAGGTTTCTTGTTAACTTTATTAGTGGGGTTACCATACTGTTTGTGCTTCCCCACAGAATAAATTAAAGCATTATATTTTGTACAAAAGTCAAACCCTGCATTCCAGCATTACATTCTAATTACATATTTTGAAAAGGGTGTAACAAATTTTATTTACTCAGTCCATGGGTTCCAGCCTCATTCAATAGTTATACTGGTCTAATAACCAAAAGCAACCAATCAGCAGGTAGCATTCACTGGTCACTGTCAGGGCCTAATGGCTCAAGAAGTGGGGAGTCCAGTCCAAGATGGAAGTGCTAGACTTGGAGTCCATTCCATAGTAGCAGAGGTATGAAGAAATCTTGTGCTTGTTTAAAAGCAAATGTCTTGTTTGTTGATATGGGGGACCACAGTTTGATTCCATCTGCAAAGGCGTTTATATTTTCTCCCCATGTCTGAATGGGTTTTATTGTCTACTCCTGCGTTTTCCCACACTCCAAAAACAGGCACGCTAACTAGCTCCTGATAAAATTGACCCTACTGTGTTAATGCAATAGGGACCATAGATTGTAAGCTCCACTGGGGCAGGGACTGTTGTGAATCATGTAACTGCATAATTATGTCAGCACTATATAAATACCATGAAAAAATAAAATTAAAATCTATTAACCCTTGGCAACCAATCAAGTTTTTATTTTTAAACTGCACATCAGCGAATTACATTACTCATATCGTTTCTACCAAGTCAAGCCAAATGCAGGAAGGCCTACTCTACCAATGAAAGAGCCATTCCATATTTTACTTGCACAGCAGTTACACATGCAAAAGGTCAGTTTTCCCAACAATATGAAAAAATATATATACTGAAAAATATTTGTAAAAAAAGTTAAGTGCAGCAAATCATGACCAGTTTGTAAAGAAAACATTGCATTTAGAACACTAAAGCTCAAATGGGATTCAAGGTTTTGTTTCTTGAGTCATTCTTACAACAATATTATACAAGCCAAGACTGCAGATAGCTTGTGATATTGCTGTGAAACAAATTGGCAAGTGTTCAAACTTCAAATTCATTTCAGTGGTTTCCTGCCAGTCATTTATGAATGTTTGTATAAAAAAAAAGTTTGTAATGTTTAGTGAAAAGTTTCAAGAAATGAGCAATCAACAAAAAAAGTAATGAGAATGCAATTATGCAGGGCCGGAACTAGGGGTAGGCAAAAGAGGCATGTGCCTAGGGCATAAAGGTGGAGGCTGGATCCTTGTGAGCCCCACCTGTGGTAGCAATTCCTTTATCCTTGGCATGTGCACGAGGAGGGGGCAATGTAGTTGGCCTAGTTGCCTAGGGCGCCCAGGACAACTTGGCCCGGCACTCATCACATACTATTAATTTTACTTGAGTATTATTTGCCGTAATACCAAAGTAAGAATGGGGAAGGGTGAAACTTTAGGTCAGTTTAAGGATGGATGCAAGAATTATCATCAGGCAGTATAGCAACTCCATAGAACCGGAAAATAGAAGAAAGACATATATGGACTTGAAATAATGTCCGAGAGAACATTATTTATTTTTACTTATAAGGAACAGCTATAGCCTGCAAGTGTATATTGCTACTTTTAAGTTTTCTTTGAAATGATCTATGATAATTAGTTTTATAATAAAATAAAATAATAATAATGTATCATTTTTTACAATATACTTTTTTCACCACACAACCTTCAACACAACACTTTGGGGCTAAGGATCATGGCTTCTATCCTCCTCCTGAATGCTAATTAGTAGAATGTAGTGCTAGGCAGAGAAATATAAATTTAATATGTATTTTTACATAAAATTAATTAGATGTTTACTTGCAAAAATGAAGCTGGGTCACCTGGTGATGGGTGCTGCAGCTGACTTTAATTAGCTCTCCCACCCGAGTAAAAGCGTAAGTGTTAATGAGATCCATATATTCGTATAATTTAGCAACAGTAAAGTGATATGATTTAGGATTATGTTAAACTGAAACAACTCTCATTGTAGCATTTGAATATATAGTGTTAAAATGATCACTCTCTAACACAAGTTTTAGAAAATTTTTGAGACAGCTTGACGTGTGAGGAGAGTTTCACACATACATTATGTTGGTGTTTATGCTCCGAGCGGCTACTGATAGAGGTTCTGAACCTTTTCACTACACAGTTGGTTACACACAGAAGAACAAATGTTTAAAATTAAGCTTAAATATGAAAATGGCATGCCAATAGCTTGTACTTAATACAGTAATGGTGTATTACTTAGCAGGAAAAATATAGCACTTTGCACCGGAAAATTAAATTGAGCATTTATCATTCCATTTATATAGACCCAGTATTTTCTTTTTACACTTGGGGTTGGCCTACATTGTGTACAGGGAGGAAAATACAGTGAGTTTACTCTTTCTGAACTCATTTAACATATATTTTACATTTAGTAGTTTCTGAGCTATTAGCCTTGTTTAAACAGTTTTACTTTGGTGCAGTGGAATAACTATGGTGGCATTATTTTATGCTCTCTTTCTGTGAGTAAGAGTAGAACCAAGCCTTGGGAGAAATATCAGATCAGCTAAACATTTGGCAGGTTATTTACTAAAATCTGAAAATGTCTCACTATTTTCTAAAAACTACTCCAACCAAACTCCTGTGCACTTTTTAACCTTATTTATCAATACATTGTCCGGAAAAAATCTGGTGCTGGAAAAGACTCAATAAAATTGTAAAAAAAAAAAAAAATCCGAATGGATTGGGTTGATGGATTTCAGACCAAAAACTGCAAATTTTTCAGATTATGGACAAAAAAACACAAATTCTTCAGATTATTGAAAAAAACCTAGCCCAGATCAGGACATCTTCCAGTTGTAAACAGGACATCTGCCATTGATTTTACTTTGGCAGGTTTGAGATGGAGTACTTTATTTATTCAGACTTTTAACACCATCAGGGTTTAATAAATCACAAAAAATTCAAGTTGTTTTTCTATGAAAAAATTGTGTTTTTCCCTTTAAAAGTCTGACCAGAAAAAATAAGACTCTAATAAATGAACTAAATGTTAACTTCTTATACTGTTTGTCAAATGATGGTGATACAGTATACCCATCAAAGCTTATACATAAATCTGCTGTTTCATCTCATTTTTGGAATTGGAAGCAATTGATTACCCATGTTTCCCATGCTAAGATCCATTGATTGTCCAAGCAGAGGTAACAACTCTGTTACAGAAGTACTGTTACAAGTTGCATTGATTTATGGATCCAAAAGCTGAAGTTTCTTGGCAAGCTACATTTATTCTCATATACATATGTTCATAAATATTCCTTGTTAAGAGGATTCATAAATAGAATGATTCAATAAAAATATACCATTGTACACAAAACACAAAAAGAGATCGCTGGCGCTCGGTTTAACCCACAATCTAGAGTTGAAGAGCTGCTATAAACAAAAAATATTGTACACAAAAAGGAGGAGAAAGTTTGCCAGAGCACGGTTTGCCTTTAAAAATGATTATTACTAGGGATGCAGGATTTGGATTCGGCCGAATCCTTCTGCCTGGCCAAATCCTAATTTGCATAATTTGCATTGTCACAAAACAAGGAAGTAAAAAATGTTTTCCCCTTCCCACCCCTAATTTGCATATGCAAATTAGGATTCGGTTCGGTATTTGGCCAAATCTTTCGCGAAGGATTCGGGGGTTCGGTCGAATCCAAAATAGTGGATTCGGTGCATCCCTAATTATTACACAAAATTAGGTGTAAGTAAGCTCACGTGCCACGTCAAGGCCCTAATTAGCATTCTAGCTAATGTCTAGCTAATGTGAGTTTGTAGTGCATTTAAAATCTAGTCCCCCAGCAAACAGTGTGATGGAGTAGTAAAACCATTGTGCATACCTCCCAACTGTCCCTTTTTCGGAGGGACAGTCCCTCTTTTGACAGCTCAACCCGCAGTCCCTCATTTGTACTGGAAAGTCCCTCTTTTCTCTGCACTGAACAGCCAGAAAAGGAAACAAAGTTTCTCACTTAATTGGCTTTTAGCAGAGAGCCCAGAACACCTAACAGGTGCAAATAAGATACTTTGTAACAATTTTGAGACACAAAGTTTAGATAAGTAGAAATATTTTTAAACTTTCATAACCTGCCAAATTTTGTAAAACAAACATGGTAATTAGGGGGTGTGGCCACAGAAAGGGGTGTGGTCAAAAAATTGCTGCGCTACATGCGGGAAAAAATTTTTTGTCCCTCTTTTTACTTCCAAAATGTTGGGAGGTATGCATTGTGCACTTACCCTAATCCTGTAGCTTTCTAAATTTGTAGTGCATTTAAAATCAAGTCCCCCAACAAACAATGTGACTGTTTAGTAAGCCCATTGTGCACTTACCCTTTACTCAGGAGCTCTAGTGAGAAAGTAGGGAGCTTTTAAACCCCAACTAATTAACATACACCTGTAAACAAGTCCCTGTTTTAAAGGGCACCTGTCACCTTAAGAAATAATTCCAAATCCATTTTATCATGTTAGTCAAGCAAAAGCAGCTGCCAGTTTTGTGAACACTGTTATTAAGGCAAACCTTGCATTATCTCAAAATCATATTTCTGTGCCAGAATGGGGAACCTGATGGCAATCCCCATGCACAGGCTACATAATTAGATGGTAAGTAGAGAGGGAGGATGTGGGGAGAGCAGTGACATCTAGGAAGTGCTGAATGGAAAGTGAAGGTAATTTCCTGCCCCGCCTCTATGCCTAAGGCATAGAGGAGGGGCAGGTAATATATGATTGACAGCTGAGATTTTTAAATGAGTTTACAACAGGTATGGATGTTTTAATAAAAAAAATAATTTTGATTTCATGTTTAGTTTGAAAAGGGCTTTAATTATACAGATTTTTATGTCTGGGTGACAGGTCCACTTTAAAGGTTGAATGGCAGCTATAGGCAATATTTGGCTACAATTTGTACACAAAAACACAGAAAAAAAATCACCAGCACTTGGTGTAATAATCCTTTCCTACGCTATTTGAATGATTGTGGCATATTTCAATAGTCTCTTGAATGGAAAGCTGGTGTGTGTTTTCTTTTTATTTCCTAGAGGCAAAAATAAATCTTTAAAATGTGTGTGTATTTTTATACCATATTCCTCAAACCATACTGCTGTGTGTACGTGTGTGTGTGTGTGTGTGTGTGTGTGTGTGCGCGCGTGCCAGAGTGTACAATCTAAAGTCAGTTTCCTTTTAACCATAGAAATTCATGCAGCCATGGAAATCCAGTAAACCTGAAAATCCAGTGCTGTAAAGCAGCAATTCTATATACACTGTGAGTATATGCTACAAATCTAATACCGTCTTTATTAGAGAAATCTATTTGCACAATTATTTAATAACCTTGCAGTATCATTTCCAGGCGCACATTTCTCTAATAAAGATGGTATTAGATCTGCAATATTTACAGATTTCATGTAGGTAGACTGCTGCTTTAAGTTCTCAGTCTCACTGTGTGGGGAAAGATAAACTGATGGTGGTTTTCAGCCAAGGCATATGAATATGCACCTATACATCTTACATTGTGATGTTTTATGTAATGTTTTTCTCTAGTGTTAATATAATGGCAAACATAGTCATACACAATTCTTGGAAATATGTATTTAATAAGGTGTGCAACGGCCAATCCTACAATAAATGTCAGGCAATAAAAATGACTCTCCCAGTTAAAGATTTGTGGAAATAAGTTTCTGCTCTCAGAAAACATTTACCTTTGTCATGGAAACTGCTCTGTACGAAGCACATAATTCAGCCATGCTTATTTATACTAAATGAAAGAAAGTCAGTTTCATAATCGGAGGATGTTTCCTTTTCTTCCAAATGCTGACTTCCACTCTTTGTTTTATTTTGTGGAAAGGCCAAATGATTTGGCAGGGTTCAGTCTGCTGACATCTCAGAGACATGGGAATAGAGAATAACGTTTCTGTAATATTAAAATTCTGTCAACATTTTCAGATTTGCCATATTATAGTATTCTCAGAGGAAGAGAGAGTGGAGGATATGATTGTACAGAAATAAAAGGATCTCCAAATGAATGTTAAAAGGTTTATGAAAGTTTGATTCTTTTGATGTAATGATACCCAGTTCTTTACAAATCCTTTTCCAGTCCTAAACTATAAGCACTTGCTCAAATGCAAAAAAGGCCTGCACTAAATGCCTGCCTTTTCAACTGGCAGTAAGGGCAGGCTCCAGATTTTTAACACTCCTGGGTGTTGCTACATTTGTAAAACAGTTTATAATCTATATTTTATCACATTACACATTACAAATTAAGGTGACGACTGAACTAGTTTCTCCCATACCAAAAGTTTTATGATTCTTTCCTAGATGGATATGGCCACAGAGGATCCTTGTGACATCCCAGAGCAGAGGGACAGGTATAAGGGGCCCACAATAATCACATAGGCAGGTAGTTGTACAGTCAGGGTCAGCTCCAGCTGGGCACCATAGGCACTAGTTTTAAACCACCAGTCTTGATGTTGCCTATTCTTTTGAATTTGGAAGAACACACACAGACTAATGTCTTCCTATAGGTAAGGCCTAAATTTATTTCAATCTTTACGGGCTTTAAACTTTAATTATTTAACTATTTACAAGAGCAGCCATCAAGGAAATATAGAAAGCAATACCTCAGCATGGTTGGTTTTGCTGCAAATTTCCGAGTTTCACAAATGGCAAACAGTTTTGCGAAACGGCTCAGTTTTGTGTGCTACAAAAAAATCACCAGTTTGCAAACTTTGACACAAAGCAAAACATGGCAGATTCATTCAACACAGTCAACAAGATGGAAAATGTTTTTATTGGTAGCCCAAAAGCTGAAAAGAGGTGCCACGAAAAAAACGCCCATAGATGCTAAGATATGTTGCCACCAAAAAAAGTCACCTATAGACTTTAATGTATTTCTCAAATTCTTTGCTGTTTCACCACTTTTCCTGTAGTTCTGTGAATTTAGCACTGAAGCAAAACGGGACGTTAATCATAATAATGATGAGTTTCCCAGAGTTTTATGGCTGTGGCATATATTTCTCCTATAACAATTGTTGGTCATAGCCCACCCCACTGCTCTAAATTGAGTAAGTGTCATGGGCCTTCCACTGCCTTATTAATCAACACTTAGGGGCAGATTTATCAAGGGTCGAATTTTGAAGTAATGGGAGTTTTTTTGAACTCCCATGACTTCGGAATTCGAATAAAAAAAGACCAACCAAAATTTAAAAAAAAAATTGAAGCTTTTTTCTGCGAGTGAATAGGCTGTATTCAATAGTCTTAATCAAAGTAATATTGTATTCAATCAAATTCGATTCGAAGTATTTAAAATAAAAAAAACTTTTTCAAAGTCCACCAACTGACTCCAAACAGGTTTTAGGAGGTCCCCCATAGGCTAAAACAGCAATTCGGCAGGTTTTAGATGAATGGTCAAAGTTTTAAAGAGACAGTACATGATAAATTTCAATATTTGAATTTTCTATTTTCTTCAAATTCAAATCGAATTTGGACTATTCCCTAGTCGAAGTACACAAAAATAGCTTTTACTTCGAATTTTCAATTCGACCTTTGATAAATCTGCCCCTTAAATTAAAACTGTAGTACCCAGTGGTATCTTATCCTATAGATTGTCTGGTTTTGCATTGATAAATATAAATTGATACTGAAAGAAATATTTGGTCCATAGGCTTTAGGATTAGCAAAGAAAATCTAAGAGATGAAGCTATGCATTGTATTTTTAAATTGGTGGCACTGAGGAAATGTCATCATTCATCCAGTCAGTAATTAATAGCAATTGCTGGTTTGCTTGGAAATTTTTCCTTTTATGAATTTAAGCTGAAAACTTATATATGTCAAATACAAACTCTTTGCTTTCTTCTTTTTCTTTATATTTTCCATTTCTTTGCTTTTTTTCTTTGCTTTTTTCTTTGAAACAGAGTAATTTTCCTGCTTCTCTTGGAGCTCCTCCTGTGGCTCAATCAGCTGTGGCTCAGTAGTTTTCTTTCAAAGGACTCTAACTTAAAACTTAAAATTGCACTGATTTAATAAACTCTTCTTTGTAATCACCAACACTGGGCCATCCAGCATATCCCATATATGAAATCATGAATACATTTGAAGACAGGTTGCAGTCAGGTCATTTTCATATGTAGAATCAATTGAAGCATTTATATTAAAATATGATTGAGATTCAGGCAGTTATTTATATGATCTTAAATAAATATTTACCTGGCTAAAAAATGGAAGTGTGCTCCTCATCAGGAGATTCCAATGCAATTAAAAAGAATATTTATATTGATTATATTGAGACTCATACATAATAAATTTAGAAATAGGAAACATGCTGAACTATTTATCATACATAATAATATGGATAATAGGAAACATGCTGAACTATTTACAGGGAGCAGTATGGCCTTAAGTAAGGGCTTCAGGTACAAGTGCTGCTTGTTTTTTAATCTAAAGGATATTTGTTTCTTAGTAGTCTTTATTCTGATCATCACATTTGAGGGGACTTTCTATATAAGAATAATCAGACAGAATTTTGAATATAATTATTTGAAGTGTTTAGTCACCAAAAAAGGCACATTTTTGGGTGTATTTCAGTTGGCTGTGTCTTACATGTGGGTCAAGTGAAGGAAAATTGCCCTGTGTCATTATACTCCCCATGGTGAATGATCCCTTTGCACAAGTGCATATGGTGACATACAAATCGAGATATAGTAACATAGTAAGTTAGGTTTAAAAAATACACACGTTAATCAAGTTAAACCTTTTTATGTCTATATAGCTTGCCTAACTGCATTTTGCATCAAAATGGGAAAAAATTCCTTCCTGACTCCAAGATGGCAATCGGACTAGTCCCTGGATCAACTTGTACTATGAGCTATCTTCCATAGCCCTGTATTCCCTCACTTGCTAAAAAGCCATCCAACCCCTTCTTAAAGCTATCTAATGTATCAGCCTGTATTACTGATTCAGGGAAAGAATTCCAAATCTTCACAGCTCTCTCTGTAAAAATATTTTCGAGATGGGTGCCCACGTGTCAGCTGGAAAGACCTACTGGTAAATAAAGCATTTGAGAGATTATTAATTGATCCCCTTATATATTTATACATAGTTATCATATCACACCTTAAGCGCCTCTTCTCCAGCATGAACAACCCCAGCTTGGCCAGACTTTCCTCATAGCTAAGATTTTCCATACCTTTCACCAGCTTAATTGCCCTTCTCTGGTCCCTCTCTAATTCAATAATGTCCTGTTTGAACGCTGGAAAGCAAAACTAAATGGCATATTCTAGATACGTTTTATCCAATACAATAACACTCATTATCTATTCATTAGATTATATGAAATAAAGGGAAACTTTAAGGCACTTTAAGATAAACAACCTTTTACAGATGAATACACACAGTTACATCATGTTAAGCTGTCTCCTTATATAGGCTATTAGCCAAATGGCCTTTGTCTACTCCCTGCCATTGTCATCATACCCAAATATATTATCATGTTTCAGGAAGGAAAATACACTTCCCTTCATACAGAAAAAGTTTTAAATTACATAAAACATCTTGGTTATTTTGCTTCTCCAGATCATTCTCTTTTGTACTGGTTCTTGATAATTTTGCTGTTAAGAGGAAGTTATTAAAAATTATGTGAAAAATGAAACCCTGCACTCACTGGTTGTTGTTTGTTACTGTTGTATGGAAAACTTTGGCACAGTTCCTATATAAACCTATTAAAGTAGTTAATTGTATAGTCATCTTTATTGCATCACAGTAAGTTGTTTGGACCTCTATGAGAAAGCTGTTCTGAGATGCAATGAGATCTTTGCCCTGGGGTCACTGGTACCTTAAAGAGACCCTGCTTTAGGCAGAATATGGGACCCTTGTCTCAGGTGGCAATGTGTTGTAGGTTCCTGGGGCAGCAGAAATGTGCCTCAGGTAATATTAATGGCCAAGTTTCTGTTTTTAAAAAGGGAATTCTACTATTTCAATGAAGAAAGTGCAATTGCACAGAGATGTGGTCTTCCTTCAAAAAATATGAAAAAGCTATGCAAAGGCAAATGATAATTCTAAAGACTTACTACTATGGGAGTATGAGAGTTCAGAGAAGGCTACCCAATATTGAGGAAACATTTCAGGAATTGTGGTTTTAAACATGTTCTGGATGAAATAGCTCAACCTTTTTATCTGCCCCAGGGTGTTTTTCCCTTGTGCAAGGGTGTATTTATCATATAAGCACTTGAGGGCCTATTTAATTGAACCCCCTTTTTGGCCACCCCCTAGTGCCAAGGCTGTACATCACATAATACTTACCGATGCAGGTCCTGAGTCCCCTTTGCTAAGTAAAAGGTACTGGGAAACTCCTCTCTGGCAGTGCCTCCACCTAATGGGATCTGGGATTACACCTGCGGCTGGCCCATTAGGAATAACATTCAACACACACTTTGCTTTTATAAAAACATCAACTTTATATAAAGAAAGTGTACATTAAAGGGTAAGTAAAATGACATTTACATTATACATAAATGACCCACTCCCATGGGAACCTGTGGCAGTCCATTTCCTGGCCCTCCGTGCCAGACAAAGTCCCACACTACTCCATTGGCAGAATCAGAGTCTCAGTCCCTTATCCCCAATGAGTACAATAGGTCCCAAGTAGTACTAGCAGCCCAAATACCTCTCCCTCCAGATTTAGTATTGGCTCCCTCGTGGCATAAACAAAGCCCATATCACAAATAGAAATGTGCTGGGTCCTCTCTTTTTCTACCCTTCCCTGGCATCACTCATCCTGGGGTTTTACTCAGATGGGTAGGCTCAACCAGAGCTGGTGCAGTCATCCACAGCAATGGATCCATTCCATGAACATATGCAGCTTGTATTATCCTCCAGACATAGCTCCCAGCATTGTCTATAGCGCGAGCACGTAAGATTTCCATTGCTGAACTACAGCTCCCAACACTCTCTGTAGTGTGAACACACAAACCAGCATTTCCAAACTCGAAACCTGCATGGTTGAGCTTCCAGGCATTGGAGGATCCTGCCTCAGTCTTGGAAGGCCTATCAAACTCCACTTTAGCCTACATTTTGCTGGTTTAGATTCACTTTCTCCTTAGTGAAACAACAGTCAGAAGCATGACCAAATCTTAATGAAGAATGGCTGTCTGAGCACATGGCTCTCCCTTTTATAGTAAAGTGGTGCAGCAGCGACACCCAGTGGTATCCTCCGGTATCTGCCATGCTACACAAGCACAAGGGCTCTTAACCTATTGTCCAGCCCCTGGGAAACCCCATAGCTCAGGCCAACATGTGAATTAACCCTACAGGTCCCTACATAATGTTTATTTAATATTTACATGACTTTCTGGTAGACTTAAGATATGAAGATCCAAATTATGGAAAGTTGGGTTATCTGGAAAACCCTAAGTCATGAGCATTCTGGATAACAGGTCCCATACATGTACATGAGAGGTCAATGACTATGCAGTTAGTAACAAGGACAGCAACTACCACCACTAAAAACTTCCCAAGCATGTGGTAAAATCATCACATTTTGCTTGATTGGTTAACCATAGGCTTAAATGTCATGTCATGTAAATATAATATATACAGCCCTAGATCATCTGTAGAAATGAATAAATAAAACTAAAATTCAACCTTGTAAAGAACCTCCACTAATGTAATCCTAGGTGTGACTGCCACTTTAAATTGGCTAGGCTTGTTCTTCAACCAGGGGTTGTGAAATAAGGAAATGTGATGACCTATGTAGTGCCATGGTTTACACAGAGGTGGGTCCTCTGCAGAAAATGCTTTTATTTGACCACCGGGCTAAAGCTACTAATAAATTAACAGTTATCATGTTATTTTGGTTGTTGTTTGGCTTGTCTTTTTCAGAATTCACCAATGATAGCCCACCCCTCTGCAACTAATTGCAGGCAAAAAAAGTATTATTTTTTATGCACAAGGCACTTTAAAATGGGTGTTTTTCACAAATAACAGGTGCTAGAAAAGTAATGTAATTGCCAAACAATCACAGGGTAGTAACCAAATGTACACTAGAGACTTTGCCAATTCCACAAGTCTCTCTCTGACAGTAGATATGATACAGGACAAAAAGATTGTCCATTATTTTATTTAACAGCCTATTATGCCTTTCTAGAGCTTTAGTCATTTACTTATTTTCACAATCACACACCCGATCATATTCCAATTGAGCTGCAGTGCAAATGTTTTGAGCCCATAAATTACAATGAGAAATATGAGGAGCTGGCATGGGAAATCAGAATGAGTCTTTAACCTGTATGAAAGAAGACTATTGCTAGGGTAGGCTGAGGTTTTAAAACAGGTATGGAAGAAAGTCATTTTATAGTGGAAACATACTCCAGTGCCACTTAGAGCTATATCTCTATATTAGCTGTAACTGTGTAACTGTTATGACTGGGTAGAATAAACATTCATAATAAAATGGAGACTAGTAGAATTCACATATTTCTATTAATTATAATAAATCGCTGACTCTGTATCTCCAGATCTAGCTAGATTGTGTAAAGTTGGCACTTGCATGACTGCATCTTGCAGCACTGTGTAAATTGTGTATAGGCAGAAATGGAATCTAATTAGAGAGATTGCATTCCAGATTAAAGTGCAGGTATAGTTTTAATGTCTGCAGTACTTTATTAAATGATGTCTTTTAAGGTTAAAGCAGGCAGTAAAATGCATGAGTCGATTGGGCTTTTATCAAAGCCATACAAAAAAAATCAAGATCTTGGCAGAACCCAGAGCAGAAGAGAGTAAGTGGAAAAAAGAAATTGCTGGCTGATATAAAGAAACCATAAGTGTGTATTTAATTAAAATAATATCCAAGTATTCAGCAATGCTGCCTGGTCAGCAGTAGATGAATTGTAATCCCATTTTCTTAGCTTGAGTTATTGATGCATATTTGTTTAAAGTCACAGCATTTCCAAATGTATGTGCATATCATTCAGATGGAGCCAAAAAGGATTATCTGAATCCCAAAGGCCCAGTTGTTTATTAAAGGGACAAATTGGGATTATATCCATATTTGTTTAAGTTAACCCCATTTTAAAGAGCATTCCCATCTATAATTTCACATGGGGAAACAAATAAACATGCTGGGATATAAAAGAACTGAAATCAAGTGTAACAACTAGAGGTAAGCAGCATTACTAAATGATTGTATACATTTGGTACCCAATGGTAATTGTACCAAGAATGAAGATGAGGATATAAATATACAAAATATTATATTTATGAAGTATTAATCATGTAGAAGTTAACTACACAGATTGCTCACAAATGTTAAATGACATTTAGATGTATTAGTGGCTGAAAAAAAATGGAACACAGGATATTAATGCCTCAAGCTACTCACAGGCCCGGATTTGTGGCAAGGCCACACTTAGCCACATCCTAAGGAGCACTGGGAACTCAAAGCTCCCCAGGGCTCCAGTGCTTGAGAGCGTGGAAAGGCCTCAGGGGAGCATTGCACTCACAAAGAGGCCAGTGCTGGGACCATGAGGCCTCGGGCGCATCTGTAGCATTCTTTAAACTGATTTCAGAAAAAAATTGTGTTTCATGCTTAAAGGGGAACGCCACAAAAACATAATTTACGTTTTTTGAAAAGTAAACATAGTTTCAAACAACTTTGCAATATACATCATTTAAAAAATATGCAGAGCTTTCATGATTTTTAATGGTTTCTTACAGTTCCCTAAGCCTAGCCCCCTTCTCTTTTGCAGCTCTCTCTGACTACTTTGTTGAGCTGGCTGTCCTCAGCCTGTATCCTCCAAACCCCACAATTCCCTGCACACATGATTCCAATAAGGAAAGGAACATCACAATGCAATGCATTGTGGGTTATGTAGTTCGTGGATGCTGTCTGCAAGCTGAGGAGAAGTTGTTACAATTTGTAACATCAGTGTTTTAGTCCCTCCTTCCCTGCCAGGATTTCAAATGATGCAGAAAGAGAACTGTTAAACGGCTGGATTTCAGCATAGAAAATGGTGTTTAATTTTTTGAAGAAACAGGTAACTGTGATGGATATATTAGGGGTGTCTGTGTTATGTGGGCCTCTTTATCAAATTTTTGCTAGGAAGTCAGAGTGAGTTCCCTTTTAATAGTCTTTGCTGCTGGAACAGAATTTCATTGTTCATGGGGAACAAGATGATGGCGTCACAGCACAATAGAGAGAAGATATTATTTCATTTAAATGAGAGACACGGCACAGCATGTCACAAAGTCACTAGTGATCATCAGGCTGATTCTTCCTTTGCTACTCAATATAATATTCTCTTTTGTTTTATTTAACAGGAGAAGTGAGTTTCCTTCATTCTGGTAAAAAAAAACCCTGCAAAAGATTTACTAAGGTTATTACATTACTTGACTGGCGAGGCTCTAACAGAAATGTCTTTTTAAAGTTCTAGCCTGCAGAGTGGAAATTAAGCAGATTCATCAATGTGTCTACAAAGCTTCTCCCTGATGTTGTGACTGTGCAAAAACACCAACTCCCAGTAACCAACCTATTGCCTGAGAAATGAGCCATTGGAAATTGAAGTGTTTTGTTTATCCAACACACAGCCACTGCACAGTGTAATTTTCCTCACTCTGACTTATTAATGATCCAAGTCATTTAAAAGTACAGGGGAATCAGATTCAAATATTACTTTACCCTTAGTAGCCCCCTGTAATGATAATGCTGACCATAATGAGTGACCACAAATGCACTGTTATGTTTTGGGTAGCCGAGGATGAGTACAGTATAACAGTGCTTTATTAGCAGAGTCATGCAGGCATTACACAACAGTAACTTTCACTTTTTAAGCTGACAGGAAGTATGCACAGTATAAGTCTGGGCACAGTGACATCTACAGGCCATTTATATAAACACCACATATTCCCCCTATAGTAGGAAAGCATTTGGGCAAATGTAATAAACAGCAACAATGCATTTTAAAGCAATAATATACATTATTCACATCACATAGTCCTTGGTCCATGCAGGTAGTTTTCTGATTCTCTCAGTACGCCTTATAGGTTCACTTTCTTCAGGCCTATTGCAGTTGACATCAGGAGTAGGAAAATGTCCTTCATCAAATGGAGCTTCTCCAAAGTCATATCTAACAGGAGCAAAACGACTTGCATTCCATATGCGTCCATCAGACAGTTCATATGTGTATGGTCCTCACTGGCATCTCACTTTAAGTGGTGTAGTAAATGTAGATTGTCCTTGTTTCAGTATTCCTGGTTTCTTAATTCTGACTAAAGATACAGGCTGAAAGTGTACTTCTCTTGCACCACATATTCAGTCAGTATAAGTCTTGCATTTGGCTTGGTGACGTTTCACAATGTCAGCCATAGATGATTTTGTAGGCACGGTATTTTGTGGAAGTTTGATGTCTGCAAAATGTAACTTAGTGCGCATCTGTCTGCCATGTAATAATTCAGCAGGAGATGATTGGGTTGTTTCATGGCACGTTGCTCTGTAGTTATGTAGGAACTCTGTTGTAAATGCTTTCCAAGATTTCCCAGTAAGATTTGCTGTCTGTAGTGTTTCTTTCAGACTTCTGTTGAATTGCTCGATTTCTCCATTTGCTTGTCGGTAATACACCGAAGATTTCCTAAGCACAATATTACTCACACTCAAAAAGGATTCAAACTCATTTAAGACAAACTGTGGTCCATTTTCTGATATTAACTCCTTTGGATTACATCCTCTGCTGAAGACTATAGACAGAAATGTTATTACTGTAGCTGATGTTATATGAGAAACAAATGCAATTTCAGGCCATTTACTGTAATAGTCTATCAAGGTTATAGCAAAACCACAATCTATAGGAGCATCTGTAAAAGGAACAACAATATCAATAGCACGTTTTCCCCATGTTGAATCAGAAAATGGTACTGGTTTTACATCTGGTCTCTTGTGTACAAGGTTCTTTGCACAGCCCAGTGAAGTGTTGCTTTGTGGTGAAATTTTAGACACTGGCTGTGTGGCAGGCACTGGTGCTGTAGTAATGAGACCATCAACTAATTTTAGGTTTAATGCAGCAAGAGATCCCATCCATGTATAGCAGTACCCTTATTCACAATGTAAAAGTCACATTTTGCAGTATTAAGCATCAGGTTAATGGAGTGTCCCATGTCAGCATAAGCAGTACTGACACTGACAGTGCATATAAACTTGTCTGGAATAAATGTACCAGTTTTATCCACACTTAATACTGTAACATTTGTAGTAGTGACTTCATGAACATCTTTAGCAGAACTACGGCAGATCTTAGCAAAATGTTCTACCTTTTTGCATTTGCGGCACTGTTTAGCTTTTGCAGGACATGTTACATGATTTGCAGTGTAAAAACAGTATTTTCTATTTGTATTTGCTGTATGGTTTTGCAGTGTAGGTGAATCCCTTTCCTTAGCACTTTATTTTGCCTGTGACTGTGTATTATTAGGCCACAGTGTTGAATTCACAATCTGTATATTCCCAGCAGTTCCCTGACTGAGAGTTTTAGCCTCTGCCACTGCTGTTTCAATTTGGTTAACAATTGTAATAGCCTTTTCAAGGGTTAAATCCTGCTCTAGGAGCAGTCTCTCTCTAATGCGAGGTGAGGTTTTTTTTCCACTATTAGGTCTCTTAGCATTTCAACTGTTAGATTCCCAAAGTCACAGGTAACAACCAGCTCTGTCAAAGCTGCTACAAATTGTTCTGTTGATTCTCCATTACATTGTCCATGTTGGCGGAATTTATATCTTTCAGCAACCACGTTTACTCTTGGCACGAAAAAGTTCTTTATAGCAGTAAGAGCAGTTTTCATAAGTATCATCAGGTAATGGTAATGTATAGAATATACGCTGTCCCTCTGCTCCCAGGCAGTGAATAAGTAAAGCATGCTTTCTAGCAGCAGAAATCTCCCCTTGATCAGCAGCAATAATGTAATTTTCAAACATACGAATCCAAGCAGTAAAAGGTATGATTGGCTCACCAGGGTTTGGAAGAAAAGGTGCAGGCTGCTGCAGAGGTAGAAGAGCCATCCTTGTCGCCATTTGTTATGTTTTGGGTAGCCGAGGATGAGTAGAGTATAACACTGCTTTATTAACAGAGTCATGCAGGCATTATGCAACAGTAATTTTCACTTTCACTTTTTAAGCTCACAGGAAGTATGCACATTATACGTCTGGGCACAGTGACATCTACAGGCCATTTGTATAAACACCACAGGCACAAACCCCAATAATGTTGTAATAAACAACATTCACCCTGGTGGTCCAGTGGTGCGGCGGGGACGCCCGCCATGCCGCTCCTCTTCAGCCTCCATTTTGGATACTTAGGGTGCACGCCCGCGTCTCGTTCCTTAAATTGACACGGACATGCTGGCGTGATGACGACAGCGCGCAATGGCGTGAAAATCAAGCACTATATAAGGCTCATTCGGGCTTTCAGACCTTGCCCGTTATAGTATCTTGTTCCTGGTGCTTCTGTGCTATTGAGCTTCTGATTTATCTGTATTTTGATTCCTGTTGTGACCCCTGCCTGGCTATTGACTATCCTGACTTCTGACCCTTGCCTGATTACCGACTTTGATTCTGCTTAACCCTTCTGATTGACTTCCTGGTTTGAGCCTTGCCTGCCTGACTAAGTTTACTCTCTGCCTGCCCAGACCCGGCCTGATCTGACTACTCTATTGTAAACACCTTGTACCAGAAGGTGTTTACTTTGCTTACAGTTGTGCCCCTCTGCCTGTCTAGAACCCCTCGTTTTAAGACCTGGCGGCATCTGAGTAGCTGAGGGCTCCTCCCGAGGACAAAGGCGGCTGCTACAGGCAGAAGCATGAGCTGAGACCAGGGTGCTTGGCATCGGTTCTAGATTTAGGATACCAACCGTTACAAATGTGCTATTCCCCACAAGCAAACTCCAGCCATACTTAACAAACTAAGATTTTCTAAATCTGTTATCAAACTTTACATTTAACTGATTCTTCACTGCAAAGAAATAACTTTGCTTAGCAGTTTTTAAAAACAATGGGCATGGAATATCATTTGAATGCCAAGGCAAGTATCACTATGTCCAAGGTTGGGTTAATTTTTCTCAACTTTTTTTTTCTACTAGATTGAGATTTTCATTACAAGTACACAAATGCATTTGAAAAATATGAATGCAATCTAACCCACTGATTTGCTGTCCAGCTATGAAGGAAATACATGCACATCCTTTCACTTGATTCAATAGAATGGCCTGTAGCTTGTGACATCACTAGGAACCTGGAAAAGGGAGCACTGAATATGCACTGAATTAGTAAGTAACTGTAGATCTAACTATTCAAGCTTGTTAGGCAAAATAGGGGAACTTGAGTTAATTGCAATAATAGAACATTATGATCAGATGGTATTCAAACTGGGATGAAGCATGTGGTTGGGCAGAGGCATTTTAAAAGGTGAACATTTTTTATTTTTTTAAATAGTCATTGCAGCAAGGAGCAGAAAAAAATCTAAAAATAATTGGTTGATGGGACCAGGGAAAAAGCAGACTCAATTCTAGCTGTTCTGAATATCAATGTCCTGTTGAAAAAAGCAGAAACAATGATCCAACAATGATCCAATGGTATTTATCCTAAGTTGCTACAAGGGTTTAGGTTTGTGATTGCCAAACCACTTTACATCTTCTTTTTTTCCTGGCATTTTGTAGAGAAATTGTTAATATGGTGCCATTATTCCAAAAGGGATCCTGTTCTCTGCCTGAAAACTTAGAGACTCAGTTTGACATTTTTGGTAGAACATTTTTAAAGGGGGTAATAAGGCATAGGAAACTGGAATACATTTCAAATCACAGTACTAAAAATTTGCTCCAATTATAGGTTTCTTCACAATAGATCTTGTGTTTTTGTGAGGAGAGGAGCAGAAACTTAGATAATGGGGATGCAGTGGATTTGATCTACATAGATTTTGATACAGTACCACTCAGAAGGTTACAGTTTAAGGAATATTGGTACTGAACATGGTGAATTAATGGTGGGTGGGAAATAACCTACTGGCCTGTACTCAAATATTAAAACACTATTTTAAAAGAAATCCATCTGGAATCCATTATAAAAGGTATAAATGTTGATTCTTGAGTCAGGAGATGGAGGATACCTGCTTTCAGATTTCAGAACATTGGGGCAAATTCAATAAAGGGCGAATTTTCACCTGAGAAGGCTTTACCACACTTTGCGCCAAATTAGATACCACTACACTAATTCACTAAAATGCAGAGTTGCATCTCATTTTGCTAGTGTTAATTCATCAGCACAAGCATTTCATAGTGATCTTTCGCAAATGTTTGTTTCTGTTTGCAAAACTTCATTAGTACACTTGTGCTTAGGGCAATTTGAATAGAGTGGGTACATATAAGTCATATATATGTCTTTATTAGAGATGTTCAAATGCTTGAAGTGGCCACTTATTATTAAAAATGTCCAAGGAAGCACAATAAAGACATAAGAGATCCTCTAATGTCCTAGACACAAGCCCACCCTAAAACAATGTGGCATGCCCCTCAAATGGTAAAAGAAAAGAAAAAAAAATCCAAAAAAAGGCCAGCGTTTTTTATTATTTTTACTTCGGCATATGATGTCACTGACATAATATTGAGGAGGATGTAGCTTCATCTTATCAGTTCGCCAGGTCTAAGATGGCGAAGTAAACTCTGGCGAAAGAGGTAATTTTTGGTAAAATTCGCACTTTATTGAATTTGTGGAGTAACGATCGCTTGTCTGAGCGAAAATTCACTAGGCGAAAGGGCGCAAAATTTGCTAGAAAATTGTCCTTTACGCCAGTTAGTAAATTGGCGATGTCCCTGCGGATTGGATTTCTGGAGAATTTTTGCTAGCGACAGTCACTTTGCCCTTTAGTAAATCTGCCCCATTGTGTCTCTCAGGGGTTTCTAAATCGTGTCATTAGGGTATCAGCATTATCTTGGTTTTTCTATTACTGAGCTGAGATCTGGATACATCAGGCAGTGCCACTGACCTTAAAGCAGTGCTATGACAGCTGTAACAGACTGCCAGTATCATGATCTGTGGAAGGTCAAACAGGGATATGATATTTACATTTAGGCTACATTTAAGAAGCTGGTCTTTTTGCAAGTATGCTACCATGTAGAAAAAAAATACATGGGAAATCTAGTTGGTGGTTGGGCTTTTGTTCACAGTGACATGGAGTAAGCTTGCACTTCTGTTGGTAAAACAAGTGTGCAAATACACAGGCTGGTATCAATGCAAATGTAGGCAGAATTGCTGTTTATTTGTTTGTATACTTCATTTCTTTAACAGACAATATTCAGCTTCAGGGACATCTAGCCTGGGGTAGACGTGTAGAGCTGCAGCAATTACAGACCACACTTCAGGTTGATTCACATTGCAGGTGATATCAGCGGTGTCCCATTTAAAAATCTCTCATAATCAGAAAGCTGTAAAAGTGAAGGATGAATGTTCTAAAGGCAGGAGTTGGGATCAGGCAATAATCTACCAACAGGGAGCAAAATGACACCCACAGTAAATGGGAAGTAAATGTACTGAAATATCAGAACACAAAGGGGTGGGCAAATCTAAAACAACACAAGAAGGCTGAAGGGGCAGTCTGTCAGCATAATAACAGCAAAACCTGTAACAACGGTGGAGGTTCCCAGCATATCCACCAATCAGGCAACAGTGAGAGCAGAGAGGAGAACCATCATAGTCATAAAACCCCATGGAGTTCTGGATAATGGAGATCTTTTTTTATCTTCATAAATGATCTGCACTTTGTAATTTATGCATTATTCCAGAGATGCACATCCTACAGAATAAACAATATATCTTATATAGGCAGTCCTATGTATGTTTCACCAACTTATCTTCTTTGAGTGGGCCCCCATTTATTGCCATTCTCAGAATTTTAAACACCTTTAAACCTTGGGTCTTTTAAGTTAGTAAATGTTTTTGAATGTGCTCCTATGACTGCTCACTTACTACATGCCCCAAAGATGAGGCAGAAGTTGGGCCAAGCACAGAGATTCAAAAATGTTCTAAGGTAAACTGTAAAAACATGAGTATTTTTTTACATGTTATGAGCCCCCTCTTAAAGCAATTTAGATGTATATCACACCATGATCTAGGCATAATGATATGTATTAGAACATGACATTGCTCTTACTCATTTCAATTAGTGATGCACCAAATCCAGGATTCGATTCGGGATTCGTCCAGGAATCTGCCAGGATTCTGCCTTTTTCAGCAGGATTCGGATTCGGCCAAATCCTTCTGCAAGGGCGAACCGAATTCGGATCCTAATTTGCATATTCAAATTAGGGGCAATGAGGGAAATTGTGTGACTTTTTGTCACAAAACAAGGAAGTAAAAAAGGTTTTCCCCTTTACACGATTCGGATCCGTTTCAGTATTCGACTGGATCTTTCTCTAAGGATTCGGGGGTTTGGCCAAATCCAAAATAGTTGATTCGGTGCATCCCTTATTTCAATAAAGGAATTCACTAGAATAAAAGAAAACTTTCATTATCTGACAAGTCTTCTCTATCAGAGCAACTGTGGATGTTCTATATAAAAATGTGTAAAAGCTAGAAACTCTGCATAAAAATAAGGACACCTAAGGGGATATTTATGAAAGAACCTGCTGACCCTCTAAAATGGATACAACATTGAGCACATATTGATGCAATTCATTAGGCACCTGTTGAGGCTGGGGAACCCTGGAGCTACCATTACACTGGAACTGGCTCTATAACAGGTTATGTCCATAGGAACATCAGACACGAAGCAAGTGAATCAGATGCAGGTGCCATTTTGAACAGATGCTTGAGAATTGATGTAACCCCCATTTAGAAAACACTAGATGCAACTTTCACTCGATTTGTGCCAAAGGCATCTGTTAAGGTGCTATTACAGAAGACTCAACTTGTGGGTGCGGAAATTATGGGGAAAATGATGCAGCATAAATTACCTCTCTAATTTCCCTATAACAAAATATAACACAATAGCATTTTTAAGTATCTTATCATTGTAACTTACATGGTTACACTTTTAGTGAGGTTGAAAATAGACATGTCTGTTAACGTTAACCTTTGCTAAATCCTTTTTCTGTATTGATACAGAGAAAGGCAAACATCAGCCTTGCCAAGCAGTAGAAATGAAACTGTATAGAGAAAAATATCCCTCCTGATCTGATAACTAAATAACTCACAAACTTAAATAATAAAAAATAAAAACCAGTTGCAAATTATTATTCTCAGAATATCATTCTCTACATCATACTAAAAGTTAAAGTTGAACAACCCCTTTTTAATCTTTTGGCGTTACTTTTCCTTTAAAGGGATACTGTCATCAGTTAATAGTGCTGCTCCAGCAGACTTCTGCACTGATATCTGTTTTTCAAAGGAGTAAACTGATTTTTTAATATTTAATTTTGAAATCTGACATGGGGCCAGACATATTCTAGTCAGTTTCCCAGCTGCTCCCAGTCAGGTAACTTGTGCTCTGATAAACCTCAGTCACTCTTTACTGCAGTGCTACAAGTTGGAGTGATATCACCCCTTCCCTCAGCAGCACCATCAGCTGAACAATGGGAAGGTAACCAGATAACAGCTCCCTGAAACATATAAAAACAGCACTCAATAGTAATAATCCATGTCCCACTGTGACCCCATTCAGTTACTTTGAGTAGGAGAAACAATAGCCTGTCAGAAAGCAGTTCTGTAGTGCAGGCACTGGCTCTTTCTGAAAGTACATGACCAGGCAAAATGACCTGAGATGGCTGCCTACACACTAATATTGCAACTAAAAAAATTACACTTGTTGGATTAGGAATTTAATTTTATATGGCAGAGTGAATTGTTTGCAGGGCAAACATTGTAATTTAGAAATAAAAACTACACCATAAAAATTATGACAGAATCCCTTTAAGTAATTTTCAGAATCCAGTCTATGGCTGGGCCTGTTTAGCGTTAGAGCTGGTTAGAGAGCTGTTTCACATTTCCTGGAAGTTTGTTATTCTTCAGATGTCTCTACTCTTTAAAAAGGGAAAATACCATGTGTTTGGTCTTTTTGGACCTCACTTGCTACATGGGGTGGAGGAGGATGTACTGTATGGTCCTGGTGGACAATCACTATAAGCAACATACTAACACTGGGTTCTAGTTCACCAGTGAGAACTACCACCTGGTGGTAACAAATGCCCTGCTTTTGCCTAATATACTTTTTTCTATTTCTGATCAAATTATATTTTTCTAGCCTCTCTTTGTCTTCATCCATCTACTCGAAAGAGGCACAGTAAATTTGTTTTGTGTAGTTATTTCTTTGCTCAGCTGTCTTATCTGAACTACTAGAGAATGAAGGGCTTTTAAGGGCATTAACACACTAGAAGTCAGATTTATGAATGATTATTATTGATTTTTTTCCATTATGGAATTTTTTCAGTAAATATCTATTTAGAATCAGTCAGAAAAGCACAGTCTGAATTAATGATCATGTAGGAAAGAGCTTCCAAATAAAGTGGATTCAATCAGCACAGGTATGGGATCTGTATCTGTATCTAGAAATCCATTATGCATAAAGCTCTAAAATATGGCATTTCTCATAGACAGCATTTTAGGCAAAAATTCTTATTTGTAATGATTTCCTTTTTTCTATATAATCATATGCATAATTAAATAGTATCTGAAAAAAGTTGGCAAGCACTCGGTACGCCACTCGTAAAGTAAAAAACTACTTTTATTTAAGCAGCAATTTAAAGGGATACTGTTATGGAAAAACGCGTTTTTTTCAAAACACATCAGTTAATAGTGCTGCTCTAGCAGAATTCTGACATGGGGCTAGACATTTTGTCAATTTCCCAGCTGCCCCAGTCATGTGACTTGTGCCTGCACTTTAGTAGAGAAATGCTTTCTGGCAGGCTGCTATTTTTCCTTCTCAATGTAACTGAATGTGTCTCAGTGGGACATGGGTTTTTACTATTGAGTGCTGTTCTTAGATCAACCAGGCAGCTGTTATCTTGTGTTAGGGTGCTGCTATCTGGTTAACTTCCCATTGTTCTTTTGTTTGGCTGCTGGGGGGAAAAGGGAGGGGGGTGATATCACTCTAACTTGCAGTACAGCAGTAAAGAGTGATTGAAGTTTATCAGAGCACAAGTCACATGACTTGGGGCAGCTGGGAAATTGACAATATGTCTAGCCCCATGTCAGATTTCAAAATTGAATATAAAAAAATCTGTTTGCTCTTTTGAGAAATGGATTTCGGTGCAGAATTCTGCTGGAGCAGCACTTTTTCAAAAAATATTTTTTGAAAAAATATTTTTTTCCCATGACAGTATCCCTTTAAGCATTCACACCCTTATGCGTTTCGTATCCAAAGTTACGTAGTCATAGGCATTGCATTTTTAAAGTGTCTGCAAACCAACGAGTGCAAGACCTGGGGTATTTACACACAGGTCAAGGAGACTAACTGGGTGAGCAACTTATGCAATCAAGGAGATTATAATTGTTAGCTTAATTAAGCATGCATTTTCTAAGAGCCTGAATGTTTTCAGATGAGTCGTATCTATGAACCTAGTTCATAATTAAACAGTACCTTGCATTTGATAGTAAATGAGCTGCATAATTCCATTGTGGTGGCAAAACAATATAACATGTGGTGATCTGATTTTCCTTTATTTGGAAAACCCCAGGTCCACAGCATTCTGGACTAAAGATTTCATAATATTGATCTAATCCAATGTAAAAAGGCATCCTATAGAATTCAGTATCATGCATAGCTCATTATATTGCTGGTTTGCAATAATGATTTCATAAATGCTCGGGCAATGAAAAATAATGATTTTCAGTGCATCGTTTTGGCCTATCGATTTGAGCCTTGTGTTCTTTGTACCCTTTGGCTCTTTGTCAAGTGGATGAGTGGATAGTGTCACTAGGCTTGAAACATGTGTAGGAAAATAAAGTCAGCAAATTGTGCAGTTCGGGTGCCTATGCCTCCTTACTCTTAGACTCCATCTTCATATTTACATTACATGTCAGTTGTAGAATTTATTAATAATCAGTACAGTTTTCATGATTTAAGTGAAGCTACTCAACATGAGCTCAGAGCACACTGAGCATGTGCAGTGTCAAAGACACTCAGATGATGTCCTAACAAGATCAGAAGTGGGGGAACTGCTATAGACACAACTGAATCATAATCAAAAAGTGGATAATACTGTATAGGAATTCTGAACTTGTTGGCTAGTACAGTAAGTTCAAGTAAAATATGGCTTTTCTTTTTATGCTTCAGTTCTCCTTTAAGTGAGTTCTACAAAAAGACCAAGTTGGAAATAACAGAATAATGTGATTTAACATTGATTTTAGTTTTGTTAGCTGAATCCTGTATAAATGGTTTCATTAGTGCCTCATTGAAGTGGATATTGATTTATGGTTAATAGTAAGGGTTGTTACTGCAGAACTCTTGAGGTAGAGCATTGTGCTGGTGTACATTAAAACCAAAAATTCTGAGGATGCAGGATGAAATCCTTGTTATCATATGACAGTAGGTGGTTTCACGCTGAAGCTCCACACTTGTTTAATACATCGCATGAGAGGAGAGATTCAGAGGAGTAAAATTCTCAGTCACTCATACTCAGAAATTTTTAAAAGAAAAACTCACATAAACAACAACATTTAATGTATATAATGTACTGTAACAAACCATGTTGTACTGCAGAAATAGCTAGTATTGGCAGTTTTAATGGCCCCACTTCAACAGCATATTCCATAATATACTGAATTTATCATGAATAAAGGGTCAAGTATGAATGAATCATATACAGTGGTACTTGAAAGTGTGTGAACCCTTTTAAATTTTCAGTATTTCTACATGTACAATATTTCTGCAAGTTCTCAAACTAGATAATGAGAAACTACTTCAACAATTTAATCAAAAAAACATAATGCTTGTTTGTTTATTGATTGAGTAAAGTGATCCAAAGATACATATTTGTGATTTTCAGTTCATTTGAAGGGGAAATTAGAGTCAGAAATCTGGGTTTTCACTATCCTTGTCTGATCTTAGTAACACATGTTTGTGTGAACACTGGCACCTGAGGAAGGATCTGTTTGATCGGAAACATGTAGTGCAATTGAATAAAGGATCACTTGTTTGACTGCAATGGTACTCCAGAATGATGTATCTTAATTTGTGAAGACGAGGAAGTTTTGGCAGCTCCTAACTCTGTATGATGAACCTAAAACAGTGAGAACCGAAAGCCTTTACCAACACCTTACCTATATGTTTGTGGAAGTGCGTCATGGCTCGAACAAAGAATATTTCTGAAGACCTCCAAAATTAATAGGAATAGGTTCTAAAATAATTTCTAAAGTGTTTGAACTCCACTACTGTCAGATTGTGTATAAATGGAGGCATTTCAACACCACTGTTTCCCTCCCAAGAAGTGGTCGACCAACAAAAACACACCAATATAAAGGTGTGTAATACTCCAGGACTTCTCTAGAAAACCAGACTAGCATTTTAGGAACTTAAGGCATCTCTTGCACTGGCAAAAAATAGTGTTCATGTGTTCACCATTAGAAGAACATTAAACAACAATGATGATGTGCATAGGACAATTGCAAGGAGAAAGCCTATAGGCCACGTGGATAGCATAGAACAGGGGTCCCCAACCTATTTTACACATGAGCCACATTCAAGTGTAAAATAATGTTGAAGAGCAACATAAGTATGCAAAAAGTTCCTGGGGCTTCCAAATAAGGACTGTGATTGGGTATTGATAGCTTCTATGTGAACTTACAACCAACAGGAGGTTCTGTTTGGCAAAACACATGTTTTTTTTATTAAACTAAACCTTGCCATTAAACCAAGAATTGGGTCCAAGCAAGAATTGCTTGGAGGCCACTGTGAGCAGCATCCAAGGGGTGGGAGAGCAATATGTTGCTCACAAGCCACTGGTTGGGGATCACTGGCATAGAAAATAGCACTTTAGCAACCTAAAATATAAGTATAAGTAACTATGGGATAATGGATAAGTGAGAATCTATAAAAAGCTAACCTCTAATCCAGAAACAGTTTTAGGTCCAAACTAAATGGTTTACTCAGGATCACATTAGACATTAAGTTTAAAAATACAAATGAATTCCGACTATGTGAGAATGGCATGATTTTTTACACGCTTTTTCTTTGAGCAACTTCCACCGGATCTTACTTAGCCGTAAATCTGTAATTTGCATGGCGTAACATAACAACCTTGATAAATTCGTCATCTTATAACTATAATTAACTAGTAAGAACTCACAATTGGTCTATTTTATAGATTCCCTGGCTGCATTGTACCTTTGCTGGATTCTACTAACCAATTTCTGCTTCCTTGAGCCTAGCGTTGAGACCTGCTGTCCCCAACCCTTCCTAAACCCTTGACACACCACACAAAGTAACCAGACATTGAGGTTGGAAGGGAAAGGTTGCAGTGTTTGCTAGCATGCAAATGGGTCCTGCCTCCTATCCAAGTCACCCATCCAGGGTTATACTCCTGCCCCCAGGCCCACCCAGCAACCCCCTCACCTTACCGACTGCCCACTGTTATTACCCCTGGGGCTCAGAGTCCACTGCGACAAAAGGAACCTACATGTCCTGTAGGGAGGGTGGGAGGGACACTGCTGTGTTCCTGGTTGTCCAGACAAGAAATAGTGATTCGAACTTCTGGACCCACTCATTGATCCATAACCCAGGAACCCTTGGCCAATGAAACTCCAGGAGGAGAAGGTGAACCAAATGGGGAGATACTGCCCTCCTGCCCTACTTCCCCCCAGATCATTGACCTCATGACTACATCTTTTGCTACTTCATTTGTCTGGTTCTCCGAATGGGGTTGGAGTTCTACAGGTGCATCAGAAGACAGCCTAGGGCACCAAAAGAGCATTAGTGAATATCAGTACCTGTGGAGCACTGCAGTGTTACCAAGGAATTGCACAATCCAGGACCAAACATTGCTAGTGCACATGAACTTCATATAAATAAATACAGTAGATGAAAGAAGCTGGAGTTTACACAGTTATACTGTACATTTCCTCTGCCTGAAACAGCTTTTACTTAAGTTGGTAAAATAAGCTACATTCTACGCTATGAGGAAAATTGTGTAAAGATGGATATTTACCCAATAAGAATCAATTTATAGCCAAAACCTAAAGCTACAAAGGGAATCAATTTACAGTAAACCCAACCCTGCAAAAATGGCTTAGGCTGCCATAAGATTTCCACAAAACATTCACTATTGTATGAGAAACGAATATATTATATGCACTAAGGGTAGGAATAATTAGCAATTATTCCAGTCATGTGCAGCACGGTTGCAAGTTTACCACTGGAAACCAACTGATTTTCAATGGGACAGTCTGCAAGTGGATTTCCTAAGTGTTAGATGCCAATCCTAGCGTTTAACCTCATTTTTAAGGATGAAGCAAAAGAAGATAGCGTGATTTTCCTCCAACTGAGCTGACAAAGCATATGGAACAGGGCGTTCTGCTGCATAGGTCAGTGTGTGAGCAATGAATTTTCTGTGATTGATTTTTGAAAATGCAAAAAGAAATGAAAGAGTCAGTGAATAGGACCCATCCAAAACACACAAAAAAAATGTATTCTTCATGGTTTTCTTTTCAACAAGATGCAAAGCATATGCGTAACATAGAGATGTCTGCTTCAAATATCCAGCAGAGGAAAAAAACATACTGACATTTATTGTTATGCCTCCCACTGATATAATGCATCTTGCAGGGTTGTGCTGAAACCTGCTTAGTACAAATGCACATAAAGTACACAGCACAGGATGGAAGAACAACACAAAAAAGGTTATGTGTATTAGATTTTTTTTAATACATCCCATTGTTATCCTCTGTATTAGTTTAGCCTTTACCTTATCTATGGGGCATTGATTTTGTATTAACATGTTGCCAAAAGGCCAAATTCAAAAGAATCCAGAAAAAATATAGCCCAATCACATTGCTACCACTCATTAGGCTTTTCTTACTTTGTTAAGAGCACTACACAACAATGCAATTGGGTCCAAAAACACTAAACCAATCAGTTGCACAGTTCCAATACTTAATGAAAAAAATTGATTTTAAAGCTTTTCATTTATTTCTTAAATGTTCTATTGACATTCTTGTCAATTGTTTTGCATAATGAATTCATTATTGATTGTAAGTCATTTAATGTCATTTAAAGTCTGGAAGGATATAACGTCCTTGATAACATTTTCTTCTTGTTGGACCGTATACAAATATAATTCAGAGCCCAATTTAAGAAATTAGAGTAAATTTACACACAATTTTTATGTAGATAAATGTGTAGGTAATGATCCCAGGCTGTGCATATAGGCTATGTGCATATAAATGTAATGTTAAGTAAGCAGAATTCCTTTTTTAGTACCAGCACAGACAATACAGGAGCTATTTTATATTGTTGGACACAGAGTCACCACACAAGGACCAAAGTAATCACATCATTACACAAAATTGGATTATAAAGAGAATATAGTATACAGTATATATGTTGTTTGAATTAAAAAAACATAAGCCCCAAATAAGCATTTACTATATATGAAGCTTTCCTGGTTGCAAAAGTGCCACACTCCAGTGTAACATTAAAATCCTTTGTGTTCACACTTTCCATATGTTTGCCATTTTGCCTTGGACTCTGCACAAGTAGCTGATAGTGTGTACCCAGAATGTAACCCAAGAAATACAATTATAACTTGTATAAAGCATAGAATACATAGAAATCATAGCAGCACAGAAACAGAACTAAAGGGGTGGTTCAACGTCAAGTTATCTTTTAGTATGTCAAAGAATTGCCAGTTCTAAGCAAATTTTAAATTGATCATCATTATTTATTTTTTTTATTGTTTTTAAATGATTTGCCATTTTCTTCTGACTCTTTCCAGCTTTAAAATGGAAGTCACTGACTCCATCTAAAAACAAATGCTCTGTAAGTCTACCATTACAAATATATTGTTATTGCTGCTTTGTATGTTTCTATTCAGGTCTTTTATACATATTCCAGTCTCTTGTTCAAAAAAAAAATGAAAACCCCAAATGCAAATTGTCTCAGAATATCGCTCTGTATATCATACTTAAGGTTAATTTAAAGGTGAGCAACCCCTTTAAATAATTGGCCAGCTTTGATGACAGAAGTACCCTTATTCTCTGCTTGATCATTTTTAATGACCCCTAAGATTAGCTTCTCAACAGATGCCACGAGGACAATGATCATGTGCAGTGTAAATGGCAGGCTGTATATATACCGGCATGGGATAGGTATTTGGTTTGTAACATAAATCCCTATACAATTGAATAGAAGAATTTACAGGTGAGGTTAGGACACATTAAAGTTTTGTGACTCCAAAAAAGCCACAAAAGTTTATAACCAGATATCAAACCCCATCTTCTGAGAGCCAGATTTAACCATTGAGCCAATACTTCCAAGGGCTGCTGGACATTTGCTTTAGTTGAATAGGAAAGTATAACAATGTGCTCTCCCATAACAAGCACTGCCCCAAGCCAGGCCTCTATATAGACTGCAGGGCAACAAAGCCACAGGAGAGGAAGGATACTCAAGATAAGATACTCTTGTTGTATCAACCCTGCTTATAAAGAGAGTCAAGATCCCATAGAAATGAATGGAGAGTGGCGGAATTTCACTCTAGAGGACTGTAGCGATCTCTAACCTCACTCTCACTTTGATAAATATACCCCATCCCATGTAATACATACATTGCTTATACATGTTTGCTTGAGTCAGCTGAAATTCCCCAATATGAATGCAATACTGGGTGCACGTACTATCAGTGGTCCATCCTCCACCATTAATCCAGAAAGAAGTTTTTCGTACAGCACCGGTAGATTAAAATGCCTTTATTGATACATTACATGGCAAACAGCCTGGTCCGCGACGTTTCAGGCCTTCAGGTCTTTTATCAGCTTGATAAAAGGCCTGAAGGCCTGAAACGTCGCGGACCAGGCTGTTTGCCATGTAATTTATTAATAAAGGCATTTTAATCTACTGGTGCTGTACGAAAAACTTCTTTATACATACATTGCTTGGCAACAGAGTAACCCAATAAAGGTGAAACCAATGCAATGTACATGGCATCCACATGGCAGGGCTGGTTTTAAAATCCTGTTTCAAACAGGCTGTTGTCATACAGCAGGATTATGTTTGTAATGTTACTCTTTTATAGCAAGAATTTTAAAGTCTTTTTGTATAACCAAAGCCAAACTCAAATTTAGTAGATATATTTACTGTATATCAATGTAGACAAATGTATATTACAAATACAATCTCTAATACACATCTGTCATTCCTGACTGTGCAATTAGCATATGGGTCAGCACTTATATTAACACTCCATTTACAGATAACACGTGTATTCCAATTAGGAAGCATTGGTTATGAAATCACTTGGCATGGCAGAGGCCTGCAATGATGCAGCAAACGTAACTGTATCTATTTTCATTTGCCAGATGTTGCAGGATTTGCTGATTTTAGATACAACAAGAATCCTAAGAAGTCTGACACGGCATCCAAGTCACTTCAATTTGAAGGGCTAGAGCACCACTTAGTGGCCATATGGTAAAATACCTTTTTGAGGTGAAATTTCAAAAGATGTTAACGTAAGCTTGGCAAAAATACCAGCAATGGAATCCCTCAAGGCACTGTGGGTTTGTTTTCATGGCTCATATGGGCCTACTGGAGAAGATCTTAATTGATGCAGTTAATTCTCCCACCCTTACACTCTTTGTCACAACAAGGTTCCAGAAGAGCATGAGTTTCCAGCTGTATTCCTTATGGGAGAATATAATGAAAGTTATTCATAAAAAAATATGAGCAATGCTGCCATTATTTGAGGGCCAACATCTACAAGGATACAAGGGTATTTTATTGTCAGTACAACTATAAACTTGTTACAGTCTATTGAAATTACATTTCACTAGAGCTCCACAGTAGAAATAAAAATAATTTTGCATTTACAAATACATAATAGTAATATTTCCAGAAGTTCCACATTTGTATTTCCCTGATATTTTTATTTTTTTAAGAACAAACTAATAGGACTGTACAGTTCAATTTCCTATTTTATTTACATCCATCCAAGGGAATTTGCAAAAAAAACACCAAAACTGATAAAACCTCAAATTTACCAATTCAACAACTCTTTACATAATTTATACTCAGTTATTCATGTTCTGAAATTCCATACATCTATTTCAATCCACAACAGATTTGAAATTTCTTATACTTACTGTATGCCCTAAATATGTGAACCAACCCACTCCAATCCATAAAGTGACGTGACTAGTGCAGTTAACCATTTACAACTTTAGTGATACATAATCTATGCACAGTTACATCAATTTATAAAGTGACACGTGCCTATAAAATATATAAAATACCTATTTTATACATAAGTGTCATATGAGAATACTAGTGTATAGATGTGTGTGCTTCAACCACCTCGTTTAGGTTCCTTTCGGGCAGAGTGCAGAGCAGTGTATAGGCCCTTGCCATAGGCCAATTATACAGCAAAACAGAAGAAACTGCAGCACCTCTTATTTGAAAAAATGTGAAGAATTTATTATAGTTGGTCAGTAACAGGCAACGTTTCGGGCCTTGTCTTGCCCTTTCTCAAGCCTGCCTGATAGTGTGTGATACAAACATTTATCCCCCACATTGGGGGCGTGCACAGTATCAGGACCCACCCCCAATTAAGTTTAACCCATCAAGTGAATACATCATGAAAGTCCAATAGAGTCCAAGCATTATACATTTTCCGTGTGTCTTGTTCATCCAATTTCCGTGCTAGGTAATTAGTTGTATTTATAGAACAAATTGCAATGGTGACACTTAGTGATAAAAATAAAACAATGTATAAGGTTATAGAGACTGTAGTACCTTTTGCCCGGAGAGGATAGTTCCAATTGGAATCACCTCGATGCAGTCCGGGATCATGTACCCATTCTTCATAAATGTTGATAACCTTAAAAGACAGAAATCATGTTTAGAAAATTGTAAGCATATAGTAAAAGGTTAAAACCAATCAGAACAAAAGAAGGTGTTGTCTGACCTAGGTAGAAACAAAGGGTATTATAACTTATATAAAGCACATAGGTGTATATTCCTTATTGAGGCCCTTGGGCCAAAGCGTACCCAGTTTATTTATCCAATGCATTTCTTTTCTTTTGAGGACTTTTAACCGATCGCCCCCTCTTCTTAATTTGGGGACCCCATCAATAATCTGAAATCTCAGCTGACTTGGTGTATGTTTTGCTGTATGGAAGTGTGCAGGTATAGGGAGTTCTAGATCCTCGCATCTTATGGTTGATTTGTGTTTAGAGATCCTATCTTTCACTTTCTGAGTTGTTTCTCCCACATATCCTAGTCCACATGGGCATTTGATTAAATAAATCACATATGTAGATTCACATGTGAAAAATTGTTTAATAGTGAATTTTCTCCCAGTGTGGGGATGTGTGAAGCTCTGTCCTTTAGTCACACTGTTGCACTGTGCACAATTTAAGCAAGGGAAAGTTCCCGGTTTGATGTCGGCTAGGTATTGCTGGCCTGTTTTTTTAGTTGGGCCAATATCTGCTTTTACCAAGGTGTCCCTGATATTCCTCCCTCTCCTATAAGCCATCAATGGAGGGGAAGTAAACTCCTCAATGTCTGGGGAGCATTTTTGTAGTATATGCCAGTGTTTGCGTAAAACCGTGGCTATATGTTTACTGGCTGATGTATATTGGCTTACAAAAGCCAATCTCTTTTGTGTTTTTGGTGTGTTTTTGTTTTTAAGCAAAGTTTCTCTTGGAATGTTTTTCATGTGTTTATCGCTCTCAGTGAGGGCCTCTTTGGGATAGCCTCTGTCACTGAAGCGTTCAATCATTTCAGCTGCTCTCAAGGGAAATAGCTCTGGATCTGATACAATCCTTTTGATTCGAGCTAATTGTGTCTTAGGTAGAGATTTCTTGAGAGCTGGAGGATGACAACTTTTATAGTGCAGTAGTGTGTTGCGATCAGTTGGTTTTTTATACCAGTCTGTCTCCAGACGATTGTTGTCAATGTATATGTTCAGATCTAGAAAAGACACACATTTTTGATCAGAAACAAGTGTGAATTGGATTGTGGGTACTACCGTATTGAGCCAGTTGTAAAATTCTAGCAAGGTGTCCCTATCACCATTCCAAATCATAAAAATATCGTCTATGTAGCGACGATAGAAAATACAGTGTGAAGAAAACAAAACATTTGAATATACATATTGTTCCTCAAAGCTTGCCATGTACAAATTGGCATAGGTTGGTGCCACATTATGAGAATACTAGTGACCATTTTCAACATTTAAAATGAGATTGTTATCCTGACACCACTTGACCAATACCTCAACCTTTAGGATTCAAACTAAAAATCGTTCGACTATTCGACTATTCGATAGACGAAGTACTGTCTCTTTAAGAAAAAACTTCGACCCCCTAGTTCGCCATCTAAAACCTACCGAACTCAATGTTAGCCTATGGGGAAGGTCCCCATAGGCTTGCCTAAGATTTTTTGGTCAAAGGATAATCGTTCTATAGTTGGATTAAAGTCCTTCGAATTGTTCGACTCGAAGGATTTAATCGTTCGATTCGAAGGATTTAATCGTTCGGTCTAAGGATTTAATCGTTCGATCGAACAATCAAACTATTTGCGCTAAAATCCTTCGACTTCGATATTCGAAGTCGAAGGATTTTAATTCCCAGTCGAATATCGAGGGTTAATTAACCCTCGATAACGCAATGCCCAAGAAAGATATGCCCAAGAATAAACTAATGGAACAGAAAGAGAAAAAAAACAGAGATTGGCTTTTGTTAGCAAATTTAATGTGGCCAGTAATCATATACGTAAAATAATTTTAAAACACTGCCACATTTTACAGACGTGTGCTCCACAAGTCCCGGCATTTAGAGAAGTTCCCTTAATGGCATACCAACGGGGTAGAAATTTGAGAGATATAGTTATAAAAGCAGATGTGGGACCAACAAAGAAAGGAACACAAAGGTTTTTGGGAACTCCCAAAATGGGAACATTCCCATGCCTGAATTGTGCCAATTGTAACAACATCACAAAAGGAACAACTTTTACACATCCACATACGGGAAAGGTGATTAAAGTCAACAACTTTTATACGTGTGATTCAACATATGTCATATATTTAATTAAGTGCCCATGTGGATTGGCATATGTGGGAGAAAGAACACAAAAAGTCAAAGACAGAATTAAACAACATAAGTCTAATATTAGATGCCATTATACACATTTGCCAATTCCGGCACATTTTGTGGAAGTCAGACATACAGTAAGCCAATTAAGATACCAAGTGATTGATAGTGTGGGCCCTCTGAGACGTGGGGGAAATAGAGTGCAACTGCTAAAGAAAATGGAAATGGATATTAAAACTGGGTACGTTGACCCCTGGGGGATTAAAATTAGAGAATTCCTATCATACTTACCGTAATTCTCTTTTCCTGGCCACTCTCCATATCAGCATTACATACGGGGGGCTCCGCCCATCCCCGCCCATTGACCAGATAGTCCCTCCCTCCCAAGCTTTAAAGCCACCCCCAGGGGCCCACATACCTCGTCTAATACAAAGCTTCTGGCCGAAGAGGGGTGGGAAATGCTGATATGGAGAGTGGCCAGGAAAAGAGAATTACGGTAAGTATGATAGGAATTCTCTAATTTTCCTGGCCACTCCATATCAGCATTACATACGGATATACCAAGCCATAGTGCTTCCGGGGTGGGAAGAAAAACCACAAACACCAGAGGTGCTGATACAAAATTTTTTACTGACAAGAAAAGGCAAGGTGGGCCCCTGCCGCAAAAGCATGGTTACTCGAAGAGGGTAGGTCCAAACGATAGTGCTTAATGAAGGTCCGAGCCGAAGACCATGAAGCGACTTCACAGATCTGAGAAGGAGGAACATCTGCCAATGCTGCCCAAGAAGAAGCGACCGCCCTGGTGGAGTGAGCCGTTAAACCCTCCGGAGCTAGCTTGCCCTGAGCTTGATAGGCTTTTGAGATACACAAGGTCATCCATCTGCTGATGGTAGAGGTGGCAGCAGCCTGCCCTTTTCTGTTTCCCGCTGGGACAACAAATAGTCTGTCTGACTTTCTAAAGGAAGCTGACATTTCCATATAACGCTTCAGACTTCTTACTGGATCAATCTTTTTTAAATCCTCTGCTTCTTGAATGTCCTCCGAGAAAATAGGAAGAGTGACTTCTTTCCTCAAGTGAAAAGTCGAGACAACCTTTGGGAGAAAAGACTGAACTGGTTTAATAATCACTTTGTCATGCAGAAAGGTTATGTGTTCTTGACTGCAGGATAGGGCTTGCAGTTCCCCCACTCTGCAAGCTGAGGCAATGGCCAATAGGAATAAGGTCTTTAAAGTCAGATTCCAGAATGAAATTGACTCAAGAGGCTCAAACGGTGGTAAGGATAGGGATCCTAGGACCAATGGTAGACTCCAGGCAGGTGAGGTTTTAACCCCTGGAGGACGTACCTTCAATGTTGCTTTAAAAAATCTTTGGACTGTAGGATCCGAAGACCAGGATTTTCCAGAAATGGCTGATATGGCGGAAGCATGAGCTTTTAGGGTTCTATACTGTAGACCTTTCTCTAAACCAGATTGGAGGAAGCCTAGAACCTGAGGGAGAGAGATCTCTTCCAACGAGAAACCAAACTGTTTGCACCAAAGCTGAAACCTTTTCCAAACTCTGCAGTAAGCGGATGATGTGGAAGACTTCCTAGACTTGAGCAGGGTGTCTATAACACTTTCAGGTAAGCTCAACTTTTCCAGTCTTTTGCGCTCAACCTCCACGCCTGAAGAGACAGAGCCGCTGGGTTTGGGTGAAGGAGAGGTCCCTGACACAGCAAGTCCCTCCTCCTGGGAAGAGGCCATGGGGGATCCACCAAAAGTTTGAGAAGTAATGGGTACCAAGGCCTGCGCGGCCAATTTGGTGCAATTAAGATCAAATCGCTCCTGTCTTGGATTACTTTTTGGAGAATCTTCATGATAAGCGGGAACGGGGGAAAGACATAGGCCAGGCTGAAGAACCAGTTCTGAAGCATGGCGTCTGCTGCTTGAGCTGTTGGGCAAGGTTTTCTTGAGAAGAAAATTGGAAGCTTTGCATTGAGATGTGATGCCATGAGATCGATTTCCGGAAGACCCCATCTTTCCACCAGCTTCTGAAAGACCTCCTGGCTTAAGGACCATTCGTGACTTGACACCGAATTGCGGCTCAGAAAATCCGCCTCCTGATTGTCTTTCCCTGGGAGATACTCCGCTGTCAGTGAGACCAGATTCCTCTCTGCCCAACTGATGATAGGTTGAACCTCCTGGAGAAGAGAAGTACTCCTGGTACCCCCTTGTCTCTTGATGTAAGCCACTGCCGTGGTATTGTCTATAAGGAGCCTGACTGAGGAATTGTGCAGATTCTTTTTGAACGAAAAGAGAGCTAACTTCGCAGCCCTTATCTCCAGGATATTGGAAGGCACATTGGTCTGTCGTGAGGACCATGTCCCTTGTACCCATTCCGAGTCCAGGTGTGCCCCCCAACCCCAGGTTGAGGCATCGGTGATCAGTGTCTTCCATTGAGGTTGTGATAAGGGAAAACCCTTCTCCAGGTTCTTCTCCTTGGTCCACCAGCCGAGCGACTCCTTGAAAGGGTGAGAGAGAAGAATCTGCTGCTCCCAGTCTTTCTTTTCCCTGTTCCATTGATCCAGGAACAAAAACTGGGCTGGCCTCATATGCCATCGTGCCCACTTTGTGACAGGTATTGTCGATGCCATGGACCCCAATAAGGACATCATTTCTCTGGCTGAGACTTGGGACTGAGTTAAGAAATGTGAAGCTAGGTTGATGATAGCCGCAATCTTCAGAGGAGGAAGAGATACTAAGTTTTCTTGGGTATTGAACCAGGCCCCTAGATAGACCAAGGATTGGGATGGGGATAGTTGGCTCTTCTCTCCATTTATCAACCAACCATGGGAAAGTAGGAAGTCTAGGACTCTCTCTCGATGTTTCAGTAGAGTCTCCTTGTTTCTTGCTGACAGAAGGATGTCGTCCAAATAATGCCAGATTGAGATCCCCTCCAGCCTGAGTGCCGCCACCAAGGTGACCAGAATCTTTGAAAAAACTCTCGGGGCTGTGGACAGACCGAAAGGGAGACAACGAAACTGGAAATGTTTCCCTCCGATGGCAAATCGAAGAAAACGCTGATGTGAGGCTGTCACAGGGATATGTAAGTAAGCGTCCCTCAGATCGATGGAGAGGAGCCAGTCTCCTGGGAGAATTGCAGCAATGATCGAATAGATTGATTCCATCTTGAACTTCTGTACCCTCAGATGCCTGTTGATTAATTTCAAGTCCAGAATAGGTCTCCATCCTCCTGAGTTTTTCCTTACCAGGAATAGTACTGAATAAAACCCCCTGTTTTGTTCCCCTACCGGGACAGGAGACAGAACTTTCTCTTCCTGCAGCCATTGTAGGTAGTGATCCAGGGCTTCTCTTTTTTCCCCTTTTTTGGGGTAAGAAGAGGTGACAAAATGGTTCTCTGTTGGGATGGAGTTGAATTCCAGCCGATAACCCTTTGATAGGATATCTAGAACCCACTGATCTGAGATGGTAGAAATCCATATTTGGAGAAAATCTGCCAGCCTGGCTCCTACCTTCTCTATCGTGGACGGATAGTCAGGAAGGCTTCTTATTAGACTGGGATGACCTGGACTTGTCTCCTCTGATAAAGGTCGCTTGGCCTTTCTTCCATGAAAAAGGCTTGTAGTTTTCACCTGCTGGTCTGGAGACTTGTCTTCCCGCAACCGGTCTTCCTGAGCCGCGAAAAATAGAGGATTTAAAATGGAAAGATGATGGTCTCTTCTTTTCTTGGGGTAAAAATAAGCTTTTCCCCCCAGAAGCCTTAGATATTACGTCATCCAATTTGGACCCGAAGAGGCGTAGGCCCTCAAAAGGCAAGGTGCACAAGCTTGTCTTGGAGGAGACGTCCGCCGTCCATGATCTGAGCCAGAGAGCTCGACGAGCCGCCACCGATAGGGCCATAGAACGAGCTGCTAATCTGGTGAGATCTACTGTGCCTTCCGACATGAACGCTGTGGCAAGTTTTAGTTCTGCTAGGCTAGAAGAAATTTCCTTCCTATCCACTCCTTCGGCAAGAGCCTTGTCGATGCCATCTATCCAGAGGGACATGGCCTTAGCCACCGAGACCAGTGCCACTGCTGGTTTACATGCTGCCCCAGCTACCAGAAACCCCTTTCTGAGGTCTGCGTCTACTCGTCTGTCCATGGGGTCCCTAAGGGCAGAGCTGTCGTCAATTGGCAGAGTAGTTTTCTTTGCCAAATGTATGACTGCGGGGTCCACTGAAGGGGCAGTGACCCATTCCTTAACCTCTGAATCTCTGAATGGATAGAGCTTGGAGAACCTAGTGCCTTGTGACACAAAGGAGACCTTCTTTGCAGCTTTTTGCCACTCTATCTTGATAAGGTCAGAGACCTCTTGGAAGAGAGGAAATGTATGACGGTTCTTTGCAGGAGATGGCAGGACCTTAAGAGTTGAGATTCCTGTGCTTCCCTCTTCTACCCCCAGGGTCTGCTTTACTGCCCTAATTAGTGGAGTAACCAGGGAGAGATCAAAGGTATCCTGGGGGCTATCTATTTCCTCATCTGAGTCTAACAAGGCTTCCGACTGTAACTCAGGGGAAAGACACTCGTCTTCAGAGGAATCCTCTGCCGCTCCCCAGGCATCCCTATGCTGGGAGACAAGATCCTGACCTTCTTCCACATTCCCTGTGGTTAGGACAGGAAACCCCGAGGCTGAGCTGCAGAAATCTTTCCAGCAAGACTTGCAAAATTTTTTGCCTACTAGGGGAGGGCTAAAACAACCCATGCATTCTGGAGGAGCCGACTGGGGACTTATAATCCTACGTTTTTTAGCAACATCTTCAGGCAAGCTGAAAAGAGAGAATGGGGAGAGAGAGAGAAAATAAGAAATGGAAAATAAGAAAAAGAAAAAGAAAGGAATAGTACAGGAGGGACCTACCTAGCTTGGAGGGCAGAGGCTGTAGAGGCTGAGGAATCCATAGGAAACCAGGCAAGGATACCTGTAATGCAATACACATGCAGTGGGGGTGAGCTGAAAAATCCCTTAACAGGATGATTGTAATATGGAGCAGCATAGAGTGGCCTAATCCAGAACCCCCCCTTACACCTACCAGAGCTGAGTCAGCAGCAGGGAAGCTCGAACCTTCAGACACCTAAGGAGCAAAAACCAGCAGCAAGCGAAAACAAGATGCGCCAGAATTAAAACACCCGGGACCGGAACCGGAAGTGCGTCACAGCCGCAGACTTTGCCCACATCCAAAATGGCCGCCGCCATGGACGCGGAACCATGTGGACGGCTCCAAACACGCTTAGCCCACAACAAAGATGGCCGCCGCGTGTCTGGAGGAAGGAGCGCTTCCACTGAAGGCAGCAGAGGTTTTGCTGAAGCGGGTCAGGGAGACCCACAAAGGAAAAAGTATGGACGGATTCCTAGTGTCACAGGCAACCTTAAATGATCACCTCCATGGCACGGCCTCATGGGAAAAACTCTCTGGGATCGCACTGCTGCAAGCCAAGTGCTAAAACCGTGAGTAACCTGCCTGTCCCTGTCCTTACAAGAGAGGGAGGAGGGGTAAGCACTCTGCCCTGATCCACCTGAGGAAGCTTACAACTACCTAGGGGATAGTAACAAACTAGGAAGGACCCTCTGGTCAGTCAGAGCAAAGGACAGAAAGAAAAAAGACGAGGTATGTGGGCCCCTGGGGGTGGCTTTAAAGCTTGGGAGGGAGGGACTATCTGGTCAATGGGCGGGGATGGGCGGAGCCCCCCGTATGTAATGCTGATATGGAGTGGCCAGGAAACAGAGAATATACTCCTGAAGTATTTATTTGAGATGGTATTTTCTTGTATCGTGCTTTTAGTGTAACAAAATGTAATTTTACGATGTATACAATGTTTCTATATGGAATAGACAATGTTTCAATTATTAAGCAATTTTTACTAGACTTGAATTGCTCATACTCATGTATTCTTTTTATATTTTAGAAGTATATTGCTCCTATCCTGGGAATTGCTGGTGTCCTGACAAACGTAGACATCCAGAAATCCAGTGACAGAGCAAATATGTGAGTAACAAGAAATTTTAAAACTCACTACTATGGATTATAATGTTACAGTATCACATTGTGTCTCACAAAATTCTCACAATTGAAATATATTATATTGGATTTTTATCACAATTTTTAAACTTTTATATAATTTTAAATGATTCTTAACACAATGGATGAATTATTTAATTATCAATGTATTGAGCTGTTTGAGAGATAATTTTGCACAAATTTTCACAGACATTCTACAGAGACTGCTGGGAATTGAGTCTCTTAATTGGGAGGTGGTGACTAATTGGTAAATCCTCCCACCAAGCACCTGGTAATCACCTTTAAAAGCACGTTTGTTACAAATTTTGTTTGGCTTGATAAAGGGCTGGAATAGTCAGAAACGTTGCCGTTGTTGCACGAATAAAAAGTTTTTTCAAACATCGGAGTGCTGCTGCAATTGTTTATCCATAAAACAGCATGAAATCTTCTCTACATCTTTTTCTAGCGTCAGTGGGGGAAATCAAAGAAAAACTTAGGACTATTTATTATGCACATAGCCAAGAAAGTATTAGAGGGAACGTTGCCCCTAAGTGTCTTCCAAACCCTCCAGGTTAAACCTTTTGAAAACCAGTACTAAAACATACAGTACAAACATCTACGGTAGTTACAGTATATCTGGTTAGGGTATTTCTCCATCACTGTACAATCTATCATTCACATAAGTGTAAGAGCACAGATAAAACAGTTTCAACAGTTTAAATGTTAGAAAGATAAGAGAAATCCACTGTTACTCAGATATGGGGGGTCATAGATCAAAGAATCCCATCTCCAATAAGACCTAACAAGACCATAACTCATAGACAATAAACTAGCCTTGTATGTCTCCATCCTACACATACTACAGACAGAGTCCCTTACTAAGTGGCAACAACTTGCTGTCTCTACAAGGTCAGTTTCTGAACTTATTGGAGAACTTATGAATTGTCTATTTTGTGCTTAAAATACATCAAATGGATTTATATATGCGTAGCGCTATAGTAAACTGACTTGTGCTAGGGCAGTTTAAGCTACTTTCCTTGGTGGGCTGAGACCACCGATGAGCTCTCTTTCTCGGGGGTAAGCCTTCGCAACGGTGTGGAGGCAAGGGTGTAGTGTAACTGTAACCTGGTGCGATAGCACAATGATGGGCGCCAGTAGTTCTTTAACAGTTGAACAAAGAACAGTATTTATTGAACAATAGCACATAGATCATTTAGCACATTGATCCACAATGGAGCATAGAACATACACAGCAGCATAAAGGAAGCATATACTCACAGCACGTATAGGCTGAATCCCCACAGGCTAGGGAATATACAGCAGAGAGTAAGTTGACATCATGCGATGGGTATTGCCCAGTTTTCAGGATATCTTCCAGTGGCAGACTAGGGGAACTCCTGACATCTCTATCTCAACACTTGGTTCCTTACTCTGGGTCAGTAATACCCTGGGATCTTAATCCCTCTAATCTCCTCGGCGGAGCATTGAGCTGCTCAACTAAATAACCTCTCTATCACTCCTAGAGCGATCTATAAAATGAGTATAGCTGTCTAATTACTAGGGCCAAGGCGCCTAGGGTCAGCACTACCCATTCCCTTCCAGCCTGCTTGGTTGGGCTAAAGCAATGGACCCAGAGCACATGGTTCCTAAACCTTTTATACTCTGGCACAGTGCCATCTGGTGTACACTGTGTGAACTGCAGGGGTTACATAAGCACAGGGTCCCCATAAGGACCCACTGAGGTGTCCATATTACTAGGGATGTGCCTGTCTGGAAAGTGTAAGGGTGTCTAAGATTTTCACATCCCTACATATGTAATATATGAACACACTAACGAGATTAAACCAAAAATCCTTTTCAATAAAATTGTAAAATGTAGCATAGTTTGGGGATAATTATATAGATTACCTCTTAGAATGACACACAGCATTTCTTCATAAAACGGTGCATTTTTTAAGTAATGGCTAATATGTAGACCTGGCCTAGTCCTTATACAAATACTGAGAAGCATAGTGTGATTAAATATACAAATGTATTGTTTCTAATTTGCTGCCTTGGCTCTCCCCCTTCTCTGCTTCCCTCTGAATATCCATAATCCTCTTTTATTCTTTCAAAAACCAACTGAAGAAATAATATAATAGATCGTTGTTACTTATTTTATCCACCTGTAAGGCAATAGAATGGCTTTATACAAAGCCCATCTGGATCATTTTGGAAGCAGTTTTCCTGCTGGCCCCTGGTGTGCGCGCAGGTGTATGTCCCCAGGCAAAGATTAGAATGTTTTTTCTGCTTGCTGGTGAAATAAACATGAAAGATCAGAATGAGACTCCGGAGAACACCCATAAACACAACATCCTACAGAGTATAGTGTGCCAATGGATGGACAGAATGCATTTTCATTTGTTGGTGTTACTGTTCCTTTAAACAGACTTTAGAATTCACTTGGGTGTTGTGGAAGAGAGAAGATTTACCAAAATTTCAAAAATTTTCTTTTCAAAAGTTTTTCTGGCATATCTCATGTGAGAAACAGAGGGGGTTTTTTTATAGTTTTTTCTATGAAGTTTATCAAATGTTGTTTGAATTTTCTGAAGCAGGAAAATGCCCAGGACATAGAGGTAAAGGAACTCGAGAATTCTTACCTATTTCTTTAGCAAGTGGAGCAATACAATGCTGATGCATCCCATGCGTTATATAGATCTCAGCAACTTTGAGCTCTCAATCATTTTCATTAGAAAAATGTAGAGAAAAATTGCTAAGTATGTAAAAAAAAAAGCCCAGGGAGAGTAGCAATTTTTCATCAAGATTAAACTATATTTTTGATAACCCTAGAAATATATTATATAAAGTAAAAGGTAATGGGTAAGGTAATGGGTTCTAATACCCCAGACTCCATCCCCCTTACTCTTCCAAAAAACATATGACATGAAGGCTAGAAGAGGTTTCAGCATCAAAATGAACTCGAAAATTGTTTGCATTGCTACAAGTGATCCCACCCAGTGGTAAATGTGAGAATAACATCCAAGCATAAGAGAAGTTCAACTTGGAGAGGTGAGGCATCAGCTGAAAGGACTTGCATTGTGCATTGCTGGCTATTTTTGAAAGTAGAGGGTCAAGCAAAATGAACAGATTCATAATAATCATCATTTATTTACATAGTGGCAGCAAGTTACACAGTGCTTTCATTCATTTTTAATGAACAGGATGATAGCTTAACAAACAAGTGTTGCAGAGTAAAAATAGGATCAGAGGGCCCTGTTCACAAGAGCGTACAATCTAAAGGGTAACCTTTACACCATTATTAAAATGAAATTATACATTTATTGGTTTGAGAATAACATTTTAAAATGTAGAATGAATTATTAGTAATGTACACAGTGCAATATACATAACATAATCCATTTAAGGGATACCTTTCCTCTGCTTACAAAACCATGGAGTTTTTTTGCTCTATTAATAATTCAGTCAACAAATACCAACTAATGTTGTGGTTTTGACTTGTAAAATCACTGTTCCAGTGCACCATCCCCTATCCTCCTAACCTTCAGTGAAAACAATTCTTCTACTCTAGCCTTACATCTGTATCTTTGTTTTTTTGGGTTATTTGGGTTATGCTCAGTTTCTGCCCTCTTCCCCTTCTACTTAATCCTTGTTCCAGAAGCGCACTATAATCAACATGTAATGTAAAAAGTAAGCCTTTCAGCAACTATTCAAAGTCTTACCAGCTTATATATTTACATTATTTCTGTTTGCATGTTTTCCCTTAATAACACCTCTGAAGGAGGGTTGTTTTGCCTATTGTATGCTTACCTAATACACATAGCCTCTTATATATTATTCCTAATTATCTATAAAGTCATATTTATTATCTATAGTTACTTTTAATATATTCGCTAACTCTTAAAAATGAATATATAGAATATATAAATCTGTTCAAGTTGTGAATGATTCCTGTTTGTTTTAATATGGTGCAAAAAATATTACAGTCCTATCAATGTATCAGCAATTCAAAAATTATATCTAAAAGCATCTACGAAGCATATACAATGGTCTGTGTTAAAAGAATTATAGCATGTTTGCAACCTGGTTTTAATATACACTGACACATTCATATGAGTGCAAACGAAGTAAGTTAGGTGCAATGGGGAGGAAATATATGATCTTTGTTCAGAAGACAAAGAGCTATTTTCTACTATTTGATTAATATTTAATTGATCATTATTAAAATTGTATTATTTGCATTAATATTAATATCTCTGCGCCGCCAAGCTATTTGTAGTAACAGTACAGAACTGGATAGATATAAGCCAATGCATATTTCACAGCTCTGAATAATGTGACTGCTTAACTAAAGTACCATGAAAAGAGCTGAATAAAACCATTATCCTGAGGGCTTTTTGTCTTTAAAATGCAATAGGATATGCATATTAAAGTGCATGAATTAAATGAATGGGTGTGATTTACTAAAATTAGTGTTTTATTACACCAGTGCTGTTACCCGGCAACAGATCAGCAATTTCTTTTGACCGATTTATGACAGATAAGATTAGCAATGCAGAGATCTGAGTGGTTTCCATGCGTTCTGCATTGGTTTATTAAATCAACCCTAATGAGCTAAGCTGAAAAAATCATTTGGCTTTTTAACTTAAGATAAGGGGGGTTTTATTCAAACTCTCAAATTAAAATTAAAATGTGCCTAAAATTTTTACCACCTAACCGTGCAGAGTAAGCGCAACGGAGCTTGTGGGCACCATCTTCCAGATCATATGATTTTTTCAGGTCCTCTTCAGATTTCTTTGAGTCCTCTTTGGCAATTCGGATCCTCTTCGGCAATTTCTGGCACTTTTGGCACAGTGAGTATGCGCCTGAAGACTGCTCCAACTGCGCATGCGCCAGTACGGTGATCCGTATAATAGCTCCACTGCGCTTACTCTACACTGTTAGGTAGGAAAAATTTTAGGGACATTTTCAGTCCTATTGAACTATACGAGGGGAAGCAGGTAGGGGCTTTTCTTAATTCGGGGGTTGAGTTCTCCTTTAATAGAGAAATATCTATGGTTTAATATCTACAGTATTAATATCTATTTTAAGCCAATGCATGGATAAGACTGTGCCCATGAATGACCACCTTTGTAAACATTGCTTTTAGTATTTTCTAACAGATCACTTTATCACAGCAACACAGTTGAAAGAACAAACTGAGTTTAAGGCAAACAACTCCCACAATAGACCATCTTCCAATTCAGCTTTACAGGAAAAGAGTTGTAACTCATAAGCATCTGATGTAATTTTAAGATTTGAGAATGTTAAATCATCTGACTTTTTTTGTATTTGTGTGTATACCAAGATAAATGCAAAAGCAAAGCTCAAAATTCCAAAAATGCCTGGGTATTAAGGTTGAAAATGAACACACGCTGCAGAACCCTATTCAGAGGGCAGCATGTGTTCTTTGGAGTTGTATGTGGGTCCCTAGCATGGGGACAAGCGGCTTGCACCGACATTAATACAGTTACAGAGCAGCTTTTTGCCACCCCTGGTGGCCTCCCAAGGTGAATTTCTCAGCTTGCCTCATTGATTCAGCACCCCTGAGTGTTAGAATTCCTAATTCCTTTACCCTTACCAACCACAACCAATGAATTCATTGCATGGACATTGGCTTAGGTTGTAAATACCATTTTATAATTTAAAGGAACAGTTCAGTGTGAAAATAAAAACTGGATAAATAGGCTGTGCAAAATAAAAAATGTTTCTAATATAGTTAGTTAGCCAAAACTGTAAAGTATTAAGGCTGCAATGACTGGATGTCTAACATTATAGCCAGAACACTGCTTCCTGCTTTTCAGCTCTATATCTCTGAGCTAGTCTGCGACTTGAAGGGAGGCCACATGGTACATTTCTGTTCAGTAAATTTGCAATTGATCTTTAGCATTTAGCTCAGATTCAAAAGCAACTGATATGATGTGGCCCCTCCTCAAGTCTCTGGTTACTGCCTGGTAACCAGGGTAACCAGACAGTGTAAACCAAGAGAGCTGAAAAGCAGGAAGTAGTGTTCTGGCTATTATATTAGACATCCAGTCACTCCAGCCTTTATACATTGCATTTTTTGCCTAACTATATTAGAAACAGAGGTTAATAATTATCTTTATTTGCCTCATCTTCTTCTCCATCTTATGACAGAGTTGCATAAGGTTAAAAATACTACATCACATTGGGAATTGGGTTTCTTGAAGGTCTGGCATCTCAATATAAAACTTTTGGAGATGCTATATAGATCTTCTCTCCAATCTCACAGGAATACTTATACCTCCTCTCCCTCCCATCATTTCTTCAGTATTCCAAGTTCAGCATCACTGCGAGAATATTGATTGGCTGGCCTGGGAAATAGCCTTGCGGTTTGGAATTAGTAGGCGTAGCTTAATGTATCTCTTGTATCTCTTCTGTCATGCAGCCATTCATTCATTGCACCTCATTTTCTATCCAGTCGTGTAAAATTAAGTTTGGATTAAAAGTCAACCACACAGAAATCAGTTTTGGGAAATGCAGTAAACTTTCTTCTATTAAAGCAACGAAGGTGTCCTCTCATTTTCTTATGACCATACATGCAGATAGGGTTTCCGCCAGACAGAAACTCAAATGAGTTAGCAATAGCATAAACCCCACAGTCATAAGTGTTTGCTCGTTGATCCACATCAAGTATTTGCATAGTTCCTTAAGGATCATAATACTGCGTTATAACATTCATTTGTCTCCGTAGTGAGGTACAATGGTGTTTTGTCTCAACACTTTCTGCAATCTCCACATGATGAAATTAAGCAGGTTATATAATACATACAATGTTGCAGAATCTGTGCTCATTAGAAGGTGGTGCTCTATCCGGGAACCTTGCTGCAGTCCTTGGTATCCACAATCAATAAGGTTATTAAAAAAAACGGATGGCACACACAATAGCATTCGTGCTAAAGGTGGGAATTTATTTGATCTCCACAACTTTTCGGAGGCACAGACTCCTTTCTCAAGTGCTCTCATCAGTGTAAATTGGTACACAAGTATATATAAGTGCATTGGAGGCATACTCCTCCCTTTCAATTAGTGACATCACTACAATTGTTTAAAAAAAAAAACCACAATGAACCCTCTAATATTCTGCTAAAAACAAACAGTGTTATACTACCTGTGTAGAGCCGAAAAGTGCTTATAACATTTGTCAAATAGTAGTATCTGTGTCCGTGATATTTTTCTTTTAAACTTTTTAACTTTATTTTCACAGTTTGAGTTTGAATGCAGACTGAATGCATTATAATTGGTTATGGGTTTAGGCTGAATGCACATCTATGTCGTTTTATTTAACAGTGTGATCAGTCTGCCCGATAAACAATATCGTTATCAATGTATATTCCATTGGCCTTGTACTCTTGCGTCTTTTATTTCATCAAGAAACAAAGATAATGTTTATTTCATTAAACAGGGTATACATAAATCTCTTTCATTTTCCACCTTCTTGATCCTTAATAGTTAATAAAATACCATTCTAGAGATAACCCCTGTATGCAATGAACACCTCCTTATCTGTAAACCTGACACACAGGCTGCAGCTGGGGACACAATGTTTTTTTTTTTCACAAACACTTCTGATCATAGAACGGGAGTGGAGGAATAAGGGGCAAAAAACAAAATAATGATCCACTAGAGTTTTATAATAGTAACAATATGATTTTCTCTAAATTGAAAGAAGAGGCAAAATAAATTTTCAACCTGAAGACCTAGTTAATTTGCTCAAACAAAGGTGTATGAAGCTGCATACTGCCTCTTTAACTAATTGTTTTATGTGATATCTTATGTCCTGGAGTTTTGGTTTATATCTCTTATAGGAGATGCTGATTTATGTATGTGTCATGAGGTTTCATTGTTGCTATTGTGTTAGTTGTGCCTGTTGATTACTCATTTTCTTAGGCCAATAGGGAAAAGTAGTTCCCTCTCATTATACAGTACATTACTATAATGATCACTGTGTGCTTAACCAATTGCCCAAGTAAAGAAATGGAGAGCACTGGTTAATATCAGGTGATGCATTTACTTATAGCAGAGTTGATTAATATAAAAAAACTTTCTTTAAACAGAAGTATAATAAGTATAAAAACCCATTAAATGAGTGTAAAATGATGAAAATACAGAGATTCCAGATAATCCAAACTACCGGTAAGGTTGAACATACATTGTGCAGTCAATAATATAGCGACATTAGAGGCAGAAGGCACATTTCTTTAAAAAAAAGTTGACAAAATAGCCAACAGTTTTTTTGTTTTTGTTTTTTTGATCAGAATGGTCGATCAGAATGTGAATTCTTGGACTAAGCCATGGTCAGCACAGGTATCATTCGTACTTTGCTTTGTTTACAAATATAGAAATCCTTTGGGTTTTGTTAGGGATTCAGTGAGGGGAGAAAACAATGTGTGTGGCCCTAAAATTGAGAGCCGTATTATTATTGGCAAAAAACAGCACAGATCAGTGGCTAATTTGCCTGTTTTACTTCTATTCAACCATATCTTTGGTTATCATTATGTACCTTCCTGGTATGTTAAAAATTACTAGTTTTAGAGGCCAGATAGCTAAAAATGTGATCCTATATTTCAGCTGCCTTTACTATGCATCACCTACAATTTTTTTGTTAATCTGCCTAACACAAATAGACCACATTTCTCCAGGTATAAAATATTACCCTAATTACAATCTCCATTTTACAAAATCTGGCAGGTTAGGAAAGTCTTATCACATTTCTGAGAGTTTTAGGGCCATGTTTTATGTTATAACAGTTTTGCTATTGAAGGTGAAATTGCCCTTTAAGCAAAACCAGCCTATTGGGCTTATTTAATGTTTACATGATTTTCTAGTAGACATAAGGTATAAATATCCGTTACCCAGAAACCCCTAGGTCCGGAGCATTCTGGATAACAGCGACATACCTGTACATAGAAAAAGAAAATCATTTTTTAAAATATGGATCATTTGGATATAAAGGAGTCTTTGGAAACAGCTTTTCTGTAATTCAGAGCTTTCTGGATAATTGATCCCATAACCTGTACTTTAATGAATCCCTAAAAATGCATACTTGCTATCTAAAGGCATGGACACAGATGCCTATGTTCAGGAATAGTTATCCTTGTGCAGCTGATTTTATATTTAATGACATGTAACCCCCCCCACAAAAATTGTGTTTGAAATCTTTAGATACCTGCCACTCTGGTTGTTAAAAGGTTAACAGTGAGGCTGCAACATCCCCTTAATCACATAGAAATCCTTCTCCTCCTCTAACCCACTCGGCCCCTTTCTTCAAGAATTTACTTTGGCTGTTGGCTAATGAGCATGCTCAGTTCTTCTCAGCTCAGATTACTAAACACACCCTCCAGTCTAACAGCCAAAGAAGATGTAACATTGCTTGTTTTCCATAGAAACTATAGCTGCCTGATCTTATTTTCTCCTAACCACCTCTCGTGAGCTCAGCTTAACCATAACAGTACTCAACCCCAGCAATGTGCATGTGTAACCCTGCATTCTGCATTGCATGAACTTTACAGCATACATGTCTCAATGTTACTGATGATGTGTTAGAGGGAAAATGGCTGCCTGGTGAAAGCTGCTATTTGTTTTAGGAAAATGTGATGGTGCTGGCAAATGGAGGGGGTATATGCAGTACAAATGATGTGTCTTGGGTGGGGAAGATATGACCAAGTTATATACATGGTAGGAAAATGTTGGCTTTACATGTCCTTTAAGGAAGTGGTTATTTAGAGCATTAGATATTTTAAGTAGAGTGTTGTTTCTGATTTTCATCATTGATTTTGTGCCCAGTGTTTAAATCTTATTTTAATGCACAAATAAAACACAACAAACGGGACACTTACTTCACAGCAAGTTTTATTGATACATCCAAAAAAGAAAGAAAATCATTTTGTCACACTATATACAGATAATACACAATTATTTATACACTTATGTCATATTTTTTTTTCTTCTTTTTACACAAGAAAAATATACATAAAAATGTAAACTTCTGTATACAAAAACCCTTGAACAGATCAAACGAGAACCAGATAATAAAAGATCAATCTAGTATTTTCCGCTGTAGTTGGTTTTTAACTCCTTAGATGCCTGAGAGGTCCCCAACACCCTGCAATGCAGTGGTTGTCGACCGCTGGCACCCGCAAAGTAAAGTAGAAAGGTGGTACATTCATTGCCAGAACAATGGGGAGATGCCAGCGAAATTGCAGTACAAAAGATGTGCAATAGACATATCTGCTGTATTTCATTATGAGCCTTGGCAAGCACTAAGTACTTACATACGTTGAGCAGAAATTTCAACAGTGATATTGGACTAACCCCTTCAGTGCCCACACATTACCTTGCTTTATGGTGCCATGCACTGGCTAGCTTTAAAATAAAAATATTTTTTTATATATATATGTATTTAGAGAATAATAAAAAAGGCTTGAGTTGCTCTATACCCCTAATCTGACTGCAATAACACTAAGGCATATGCATTAAGGAACACCCTTGTAATATGGATCACGTTTGTTAATTTACATTTAGCAATATTTTCCCAATATATACGGACAATGAAATGTTATTTTGTCATGAGGCAAAGTCAAAGGTTTACAATACTGTAAATGAAGATGCTAATAAAAGGTGTTTTCAGATGTAACCTTTAATGCTGCATTAACCAGTAAATCTGCAGCAAACAATTGGTATGAAGTACAAAGATTGCTGTTTCCAGCAGTGAAGGGGTTAAACCAAATGACAGCCCAGTATTCAGTTTTAGTTTTGGGTTTTATGCATATAAGCCAAAAAGGAAAATTTACCAGGGTGCTGCCAGGAACACTTGGGCAGACCAATGAATTGCGTGACTCTGGCAGAACCAGATTAATAATAACTGCAAACAAGTCACATACGACAACAATGCATTTAGAAAATGAGCCTTTTCCTTGCTACCATGCAGCTATTATACAGAATGGAGAGTGATGGATTTGTACTGAACATAAATTAGAGACCAGGTGCAACTTTGATGCGAGAATAAAAAAGTAGAACATGTAACAAAGTCTTAAAATAGCATACAGCACTTTGCATATTAAAATGAATTCAGTGGGAATAATACCAGAATGTTGCTTATAAGCACAGTGCAGCTTATTTTTATTGCAGTCATAGCATGTTAGGCAGGAATCTAGAAATAGTTTTCTGCTCTAATAAAAGAATCCAAATAAGTTTGAAGCCATTAATAGAGGGACAGAATCAGGATTTGGATGGACTCCTATTTATATTCATATATGCAGGGGCAGAGGAAGCAGACCCTGCGGCTGCAGGTGGGCCCAGGAGGTATACGGGCCCTAATTCATATACAATTTCAATAAATATTAGTAAAACAGGTCAACCTCTAGACATTTTTGGGGCCTGACAACTGTGCAGCCCAGTAATATCTGTTTACACCACTGCATATATGGGGACGAAGGGATACTTATCACATAACCTAAGCTTGAATATGTGCAGCCACTGGGAAGCTAGATGGAAATATTGGAAACAAACAGTAATTCTGAAAACATGTCTATCCAGGGGTATAGCCAAAAGTTTGTTCAATCGCCTTTATACCTGTGTTAGTGTTCACTTTCCAATTACGTCACACCAGCAGACCAATATAAAACTCGAACCAACGTAGAATAGGATGGAGCACCCAATCCGCAGACTCTGCTGCAAATTACACAACATGTTACGGATCACATGGATCCAAACATGTTGTGACCAAAATAAAAGTTGTTTGCAGCAGAGTCTGTGGATTAGGTGCTCCATCCTATTCTACGTTGTATCTAGGGGTATACCTATTGTGGTGCAGGGGCAGAGATTGCAACTGTGCCAGGAACTAGAGCCTAGACTAGAGTCCTTATAAGAATCAGATCTTACATGGGGATCAATAACCCTCTAATTCTGACATTGTTTTTAGCCGTAGGTTCTCCATGGCACCAGGGAGGTGAAAATACTGCAAATTGCATAAGAATCTTAAATTCACACATTAAAATAACTAGCTCACATCCAGGCTCTTTAAATTAACACTTTCTTTAGCTATCACAAACACTTTCTAAACATTCAATACATCTCATATTCACAAGACAAAACACTTGTACAGTCTTCAGCATGGAAATAATTAAGGATGGGGATTATAAAGTCTTTACAAGATATAGCTTCATTAAAATCAGAACATAGGCTGGATGAAGTTTTATGGTTATCTGATGCCACACATTACCTTGCTTTCGCTTTTTTTTCCTAAACAATGATATGGGCGTTGGGAAAGGAGTTGTATCTCTGAATGAAAAAACTCATAGTAAACAGTAAAATGATCAACAAACCAGTATAGATTTCCAGCACAGACCTGCAAGGCAGCAAGGAAAGAGCAACACCCAACACTGAGTATTTCCAGTGTAGCAAGGCATATAACTATTTCTCTTCATATATCAAAGTAAAATAAAAACCTGTATATAGATTTTTCAATAGAACTATTAAATACACATATGCAACATAATTCAGTACACTTGATACAGCTTTAGTATAAAATGTATAATTTACGAGGCAAAGTTAGCATAAATTAATATAACTTTTCTCTTAAAATCTACTTTAGGCATTCAAAAAGCTCAAGAGGAGAGGATGGGATGGGAATCTTTAAATAAAACATTAACGCTGAGAACAAAATGGATATAAATTGCTATCAATATATGTTATATATCTGGGGGGAGGGCAGAAACATGATCAGGAAGATGAATGATAGAAAATGCACATTCAGCATATATTTGTTTTACTTACTTAAATTGTTAGACCTATAATATCCCTTGTTTTGAACAAGGGAATCCCTGAGACACAATAAATTGTATGGCAGCTACTAGGGTGCGAAACTGGACCACAGCAGCCAGTAATGATGCATATGACACACAGTTACAGTTACAAAGTCAAAACACAAGATAATGGCATGGGCAATGGAGAATGTTATGTAAAGTAACAGAATATTTCTGGTAAATGGGATCATTAGCATGGTAGAGAAATGGAATCAATTCATGGCATTGTAAGCACAAGTTTCAGCCTCCTAGTATTCTTCCCTGTACTTATATCAATGCTCTATTCTGGACCTGTAATAAATGACTGTATTTCAGACATAAAGTAGCATGCCATACTTATTTAAAAGCATCACTACTTTGTGACGGACTGACAGTTCTAAGGAAAGGGAGCTAAATTTAAAACATAATAATCCTAAATATATATGTGCCTGTTCAAACTCATCCAAGTTTAGGTTCAAAACATCAAGCATATTTGGAAAACTGTAAATATCAGCTGCAAACAATTGTGGACTTCTGTAGTCTACTAGCCTTACAAAGTATGGTTTTTGAATTATTTATTTGCTTTCCTCTTCTGACTCTTTCCAGTATTCAAATGGTGGTCATTGACCCCAGCAGCCAAAAAATGATTGCTCTGTGAAGCTATGGTTTTCAAGTACTAATTTTTATTACTAATCTTTCTTTGCAGGTCTCTCCTACTTAACATAATTTTGGTCCTTTGGAATCTAAAAAAAAATCCAATAAATAAAATCTGTGCAAATTCAAAATGTACATTTAATTCATAATAAATGGCTAATTATTGTATGGTGCTATTTCTCCATCACGGTGACAGTGTTTTACTGAAATGTGTCCATTTTATAACTATCCTTTATAATATTTACTACATTTGTGGAGTTGGAAAAAAAAACAATAGTTGCTTTCTCAATCCTTGAGGGGAAAAAAAACAGCACACAGTTAAAGCATCGTTCTGAGTAAGTGCAAAGGGAGGACTTGTATGTTACGTTGAATAGGGCTGCTTTGCTTTTTACTTTAATGTGGTTCTCCAATCGCAACAGTAAATTCTAAACAATGCTGATTCACAATATATATATATATATTTAGAAAGCTAAAATAGTATTTCCTAATAGCTGAATAATGACACAAAAGATGTTGCTGAAACCCCAGGTATGGTACATAGGAGTAAAGAAAGAATCTTAAATGGCAAATTCCTACAAAATGTATGTATGTATGTATGTGTGTGTGTATATATATATATATATATATATATATATATATATATATATATATATATATATATATATATATATATATACACTGTATATTGAGAAAGGTCACGCAGGCTGAAGTAAGAAGCCTAGGACGGGAGAGTAAATTGGATTTGTAAAAGAACAAACTACGGTAGTTAATACGGTTATTGCACAATAATCCATAAAAAGTAAAGATATTATCAATAAGTTAAGCAAAGTGGATTTATATTGCACTCCTAAACAAAACCATTAGAAACAGCGAATTAGCAAATTATTCGAAGACATAAAAAAACACACCTATGGAAAGGCTACTGGAGCAAGGATTATCAGTCAGTATAGCTACCACTGACATAGTTAACATATAGTGCATTTCTCTGGGCTGACAAATTGTGCTCAGAAAGAAAACCTGGAATTTCTTCAGGAAGGTTTCACTGGAGATAAAGGTTAAGTGCCATGCGAAAACTATTGGAATGCTCATGAAGTAACGGACTGCCCAAAATGGAATACATTGCTGTGGATAGTTCAAACTTTACTAGCATCTTAAAGAGCTTACACCACATATTCCAGATAACTTTGGGCTACCTAATGTAAAGCTATAGCATTTGCACTAGAGCCTACATGATAAGAGATGGGTGTAAATTCGCTGTGACAGGCTGTGAGCTAAAGGTGGGTAAGTGGGAACTTTAGAAATGTCTGAAAACAGTGCAAGCAAAAAAGTGGCAAGATACCTGTGTTCAGTGGCATAACTACACATCAGCAGATCCTGCAACTGTAGACGCACCCTGAGAGAAGTTACATCACCCCAGGGACCTGGCTGTTAGACAAATTCACCAGCGGGACGAGAGAAAGAGAGGTGACATGGAGGGAGCCTGTGTTCAAGTGCTAGAAAGGCAGGCATTGTCACATTAACCTTTGACAATATTACCAAAACACCATCACATCTGATTAAAATCACAACCAATTGTTACTAAATGCAGAAACAAGGTTACACAAGCTTTTGGAGTAGCCAGATGTATTTGTTTTTTTAATTAGCTAGGACTGAAGTCATTATTTTTTGAGCGATAGGGTTATTGCGAAACTGCTGTTTTTTGTGGTTTCACACGCATTTCCACACATTATATCCTAAGACATAAGGTCAGTGGGCTTTGGCAATACTATACAATTTTATTACTATAAGAGCACACACTACTTCTTAACTGTATAATTGTACACACACTGTATAGTGCAGCAAGCATTTTCCCTTCAAGCAATATCATAAGCAACCACTAACTGATGCACAGGCGAAGATGAAGGTATGGCTATCTAGCAAACTCTTTATGGACAAATTCAGCCCCAAAAAGTTATATTTTGTTTAATAATACTGATACAACACAAAAAGCCAGCTTACTCCTCTCTGTAATACAGGTAGATTTAAGTTACTATTTTAAAGTATCCAAGAAATGTATAGCAACCCTTTTTAATCCCTTCAATAGAGAAGCCAAAGATGTGCTCAGTTGTGAAAGAAAAGCTAAATCAATCAAACACATTCTAAATTGACAGTTAAAAGGAAAGTGCTATGGAATAGTTGTTTAAAATGTTATACAGATCACACATCCAAGAAGCAAAACATGAAAATGCCCTAAATTTCTAAAAATAAGTTTAGACTTTTGTATATTTGGGACCATTTCTAAAAAAATGGGATATTTTTATATAAAAATACCTAGTATGTTTCTGGTAGTCTTTGGGGGCAGATCATGAATACCGTATATACTCGAGTATATGCCGAGTTTTTCAGCCCCCAAAATATGCTGAAAAACTCTACCTCGGCTTATACTCGGGTCAAGTGCAAAAACGGTCGCCGGCGTCTAAGAATAGTCCCCAAGAATATTCGCCGGCGGCCAAGAATGGTCGCCGGCATCCAAAAACGGGACTCTGGCACCTCCAATGGGAGCAGAAACCCTCAATTTTTTGATTGAAACTTACCAGAAGCTGCTGCATTTCTCACCCTAGACTTATACTCGAGTCAATAAGCTTTCCCAGTTTTTGGAGGTAAAATTAGGTACCTCGGCTTATACTCGGGACGGCTTATACTCGAGTATATACGGTATTCATTATCTAAGGGTCGAGCTTGGCTTAAGGTGGCCATACACGGGCCGATAAAAGCTGCTGACAGACCGCGTCGGCAGCTTATTGGCCCGTGTATGGGGGCCCCCGACGGGCTTCCCCGATCGAGATCTGCCCCGAAAGTCGGCCAGATCTCGATCGGATTGGATGTAAAATCCCGCCGGATCGCGGCCGCATCTATTTGTTGATCCGGTCCCGCGATCCCACCGCCCATTACTATTCGTTAGGATCCGATCGTTGGGGCCCTAGGGCCCACGATCGGATCAGCCCAATATTGCCCACCTCAAGGTGGGCATATCGGGGAGAGATGAGCTCGTTTGGCGACATCGCCAAACGAGCGGATTTCTCCGTGTATGGCCACCTTTAGACAACAACTAAAAGACAGAGGAACACAACAGAATGGAAAAAGCAAGCTCCAATAAATAAGCAGTATTGTCAGGTTAAACTTATTATTTTCATTTTTTGTGAAGACTGATTCTTTAAGGTTAACTATCGTTGTCAAAATAAATATATAACTTTTAGCAAGTCAACAGTTGAGAAAATGTGCACTGGTCTTTATATTCAATTGAATCACGGTCCCCTGCTACCAGAAAGCAAATAAATCATACTGCTAAAATTGTTTTTCTTTTTTCTACTTTTTTATTTTTTAACAGGTTCAAACTTTGGGTATCCAATTTTAATTACCTCTTTCATCTAAGTAATCTGTAGAAACCAATGATTTGGTGGGATCACCTATTTGAAAGCAAGCATATGGATGATTATTGTGGTTGGTGCAAACTTTTATTACTTTACATCTTCAATTCAAAGTTTGGGAGTACAGTTTATAAATAATAAAGAAGTTCCTATTTTGGCATGAATTTTTCAATATTAGTGAATTTTGTAAATCTACCTTCACCAACCCCTAATGCCAATTTTTCTTACAAAAGCAACTTGTTTTACTTCACTGTATAAAAAAACATGATAACTGTCAATTATCAGAATAATGTTTGATGTACACACTGGCAGCAAATGTTCAATTTAAAGGCCACTTCCACAGAGTAAACCTAGCACAAGGCTGTATAGGAATGCCACTGATTATAATTATTCCTCATTTTCAAAATGTATGGATAGTGACTGACTCCACACTTGCAACAAATACTCAGTCCTACTGAGACATAACCGAAGAAAAGCAAACAGAACAAATAATCCTATGACTAAATTTTAGAAATATTTGTGGAGTGTTCAGAATAATTGTTACTATCTATTCCAGGCCTATAATGTTAGTCAGCTCTTATAGTAGGGTGTCTATATGACAGATTCTATAGATATTTCTGTACACATAACTATTGATAATAAACATTTGAAATGGGAGAACATACCTGATAAAGGTAGTCAGCAAAAGCTGGATATTCAAACAAAAAAGGCATCTACTTTTTTAAACCCAGTGTTTGCTCTTTTTAGGTTTCACAGGTTCTTTTTCAGGTTTAGGCTAGTTTACAATGTCTTGTTTTCCATACAGCAACCAAATGCAAGGGCCTCCTGGAACATCAACCAAGCTTGCTCCATTGCACCCCCCAAGGTTGCCCAAAGTAACACAAAGTATAACTAACCAACCTAACTAAACACACATTTATTTTGAAGCACAAGATGCTGCTAAGTCATGCCAGGTGTCAAGCAACATTAGCCTTATCAGAAGTATATGAATACCGGAAGGAGGAAAAATAACTAAAAAGGGGCACAGCTATTGTTGCATATTATACAGAAAGCATGAGTAGGTTCTCCAGTTTCTTTTAGATGTTCAGCACTGAGAAGCTGAACATCTAAAAGAATCGACTTTCTCATTTCACTGCATCACAGTATTAACATTACAGTTCTTTGCAGGGACTATCTAGTTGCAGTTAAAATTTTCTTTTCCACAAAATGCCAGAGTGTCGATTACAAAGTGTAAATTTAAGGTAAAATATACACTTTAATCCATTTTTTTCAAATGCTTATTGGAATAAATCAATCACCACCATTGTCAGAATGCATAGCATAATCTTTAATGCTGCCTCCAGACATTTGACTGCTACACTTACAGGTGTATTTATTAACATTGGAGACAAACATCACTGGTGATGCTGCCCATAGCAACCAATCAGCTTTTTGTGTTTGTTCTCTAACTTGTAGGCGACGTTGCCCATAGCAAATAATCAGAGATTAGATTTGAAACATTAGCTACAAGTTAAGGTGGCCATACACTATAAGATCCGCTTGTTTGGCAAGGTCACCAAATGAGTGGATCTTAACCCGATATGCCCACAAACAGCTGGGCGATACCAGATGAATCCGAACCAGGGCCGAACGATTGGATCACAATACTACGAATGGGCTCCGACGGGTCGCAGGACCGCTGATGCAGTCCTGGATCATACAAAAAAATCAAACTTGACAGATCGATATCTGCCCGATTTTTGGCCTGATATCGATCGGGAGGACCCAATGGGAGCCCTCACACATGGGCAGAAACGCTGCCAAAAATTGTCTAAAGGACCGATATCTGCAACTTTAATCTGGCCGTGTATGGCCACCTTAAGAAAACAAATGCAAAGAACGGATAGGTTGCTATGGGCAATATCACCAGTGATGTTTGTCTCCAGTGTTAATAAATAAGCTCCTTTGTGTGCAGAACACCACATGAATAATTATTGCACAAAATCGCTTACTTTACTTTAATGCAAAGGCTTACCAAACTGGAACCCAAATGACTGAGTGGGGGTCTAGAATGGGGACCAGTTGTAGTGAGTCCTAGGCTGTACTCTCCATGGCTGTCACAGACCATCTGAGCACAATACTACAGTAACAGACAAACCATTGTAAAACCATGATCAAATGTTGGCTTGCATAGGGGGTTTGGCTTGTACTGGATATTACCATTATTATGTTAGGGTGACTGCTACAAAGAAGCTTTTATATATCTATTTTATATATTTTTAACCTTATTGTGAATTAAACCTTGCCTTTAAGGTGGGAATAGATGCTAAATATAAAAAATCTGAACATTTTTACTTTACTATTTTTAAAATAAGGTATACATTAAACTACAATTGAGCTTAACCTAGCTTTGTTTATTCTTACTGAAACTGTAGCATCCAACACCATGCCAAGGTTGTCAATCATAGTTAAGAATAAAACAAATAATGAAGATGAAGATGGAAAGAAAAAGGGAAACTTGTTCTAAGCCATAATTAAAACATCACAGAAGAATACTGTTGCTTTTTATTTATTTGTCCCAGACTAGCACTGCGTGATATAAACGTAGTGATACCGTCTCCTCTGATCTTTAGCCTTAATGTTTACTCCGAGGTATGATCCAAAGTCATTTTAAGGCAAAAACAGAGAAAGGAATGGATGCCTTTGAAAGGGAAAATAGTGCCAACATTATTTGCCAAGTGTTCTGCAGGGCTCCACAATTCAGATAACACACACACACACACACAAATTCACAATATCAAAACTGCTGGACAGATACAGGAAATTACTCTTGGTTTGTACTGCAACAAATCATTTCAAAGAATGCAGAGTTGCGGAATTGTACAGCTTTCCAATTATATTTGTTTTCCCTGCAACGGTTGCTAAATTTGCCCTGCGGTCACTAATCATTTCCATCTCCTAGGTAAAGCCATAGTATATGGAGCAGGTAGTAAATGAAACAAATGTATGTTCCCTGGAATAAGCAGGCAATATGTCAGAACCCCATGTCACTCTGCTGAAGAGAAATATGGTGAAAGAAGTGGACCTAGACAAATATTAGGAGCACCAGTGCTGGCAAAGCACAAAAAATACAGTGCAGAGAACAATTACTCCATTCTGCAATATTGTGTTAGGAGGGAACAAATATTCCAGAAGGAATGAAAGAGCAACACGTAATAATTTACAGGGGAATTAAGCTTCCATCCAATTATGAAACGTACTTAGTTAGGACCTGCAAATGAGGAGGAAGCGTTGGTGGTAGTTGTAGCTGTGGCACCTGTTACAGAAAATCCTGTGGGAGGAGCAACGCAACTATGGCTGGGTTGAAGGTCTTTGGGGATGCCACTGTGAGAGGTCAGCTGATGGCCAAATGCTGCAATGAACTGAGGGAGCTGGTGTTTGAGGGATGCAGAGTCCATGAGTTCAGAAGCTGGGGGGCTTAGGCCACTAAAGCTGGTCTGCGGCAACCCTGGAAGCATATTAGAGCTATTGGGGGTCACAGTGGAGAAGGTAGGCTGTGTTGTCTCTAAATGAGAAGTAGCAAGAGGGGTACACAAAGATGTTGAAAGCAGGTGTCCATCAGAAGTGATGAATGCACTAAAACCTGATGGATCATTAAGATTGACAGGTAGATTTCCCCAGTGAGTTCGGTTCACCACTGCACTGAGAGGCATATCCAGCTGGGTGGTTAGTAAGTGCTGTGTAATAATAGGTACATCTGAAGAAAAGGTAGCAGACAAACTGTCAGCAGAATAGGAGGTGGCATGTGGGGATGTAATTTGGTCACTGTAAGGAGAGGGAACATGCTCGCTGTCATAATGGCTTCCTTGGGGTGAAGAATGTGAATGGTCACTATTGTATTGCTGCTGTGAGATGATTAAATCATCTGCTTTGCTTAAGATCTCTGCCTGGAGTGTCCTCTGTGGTGCACAGTTACCTTCATGAAGACCATGAAATGTACACGGTAAAGTTCTCTCTTCAAGTGAGCTCTGGCTTATTAAAGTGGCAGAACTAAGGCCAACATTGGCAGGTGATGAGAACTGCCCCTGAATACGTCCAGTCAGGGTTGCCGATGGGCAGGATAAGGTAGTGGAACCAAGTAGGTTCTCGTCCAGTTCGAGACTGCTGAAGTTATCATGACCTATACGCCCATTGAGTAGATCCCCAAGGTCTGTGTGATCTTCTCGACTCAAGGATTGTATTACTGAACCACCAGAACCTGTTGAGAACACCGATATCCCACGATCTGACAGGTCTTGGACAGTTGAATTGTCAGCTTGAGTTAGTACTGCTATTGAGCTTAAGCATTCCAGAGATGTAACTGCTTGCAGGGCCCTCTCCAACTCTTCAGCTTCTTCTGTAGTAGGAAGAAGATCGCCATTCTTACCTATGAAACATTAAAATAAAAATTTATTAAATCAGCCTTATATTGTGACAGTTCTGTATTGTGAGGAGGTCCCTAAGGTCAGTAACTGACAACATCACAGGCCATGTGCAGTGAATCAGCAAAAAGATGATGGGGAGCTACAGCGGCACATATCTTTGAAGGCACATATCTTTATTGCTAAAGGGCTCTGGTTGCCTTGGGCTGGTACAGAAGCCCAAACATAATGCACATGATTTCTAGCCTACTTCTTTGGTTAATCTTTAGTTCTCCTTTAAAATGTAAGATTTGCAGGTCTATAACAGTATAAAGACCGTTTCACATCTGTTTAATAAGAAACCTGCCCGTGTTGCTAATTACAGAAAATAAAACTAAACTTCGTAATACAATACCACCTTCGAAGAAGTCAAAATCTTGTAAATCATCAGGCAGACGTGGCAGAACATCTGAGAAGTCCTCCTGATTGAGTTCTAAGTCATGGGGAATGTCAGTAATCTCATTAGTGATGTCATCAGGCAGCTCTTCTGTGCTCAGGTCTGGTGTGGAAGGACTCCTGTAATACAGAAAAAGTATGCACACAAGAGCATTTAATTATGTGCCTAGTGAAATTAACAAAGACTTTGACAATGCAGACAAACACCGCAAAAGTCTTAAAATATTATACTGGCATAAACGGTTTTGCAGAGTGAGCACTATTTATCTGTATATACAGAATAATTAAAAATACAGATTTTAGGCTTCTGGACCATTTTGGCTAAAATGTATATTGACTGGTGAGCTTAAATAAGAAGTAACAACATTGACTTGTAAAAAATTAACTGGAGAGATAAAGAGGGTACCTAACTCCTATATGTTTATTATTAATTAAAACATGATACTGGCCTTATACTGGAGACTTCCACTGGCAGTGAAAGGCTGCTGGGCATACATAGATTGCCCTGGGGCACAGCAGGTGGAATAGGTTTCTGAGGCCGTCGTGGACCTCGCCTCCTTTTCTTCTTGTTTTTTTTGGTAAGTGCAGGGGGTTTGGTCTTTTTCCTGGGTTTCCTTTGTTGCTGGTGCTGAACCTTACGCGAATTGTCCCCTCGCAAGAAGTTATCCTGGTAAAGAAAACAGGAACACTTTATGCTGGCAGCAAGGGAAATGTAATGTGATGCTTTTCAAGGAAGAAATTATACCAGGTTAGCAAAAGGAAAGCAGAGGTAAAAAGTACATCTTGTAATAGTAAAATAAAAACCAAAAAAAAATATTTATGAACCTCCTTGGTTTAATACAGGAATATGTGAAAGATATTTAATATTAAGGTAATCATTTTAAAGATTGCAGCTTTCATGTTGTAATGACTAACCATTTTCTTGGCATGTTCTTCACACAAAGGAGTCTGATGTGTAATATCAAAAACAGGCACAGAACATTGCTGGCCATCTGCAAACTTTGCTGTGCAACTAGAGAAAAGCTGCTGGGAGCTGTTGGACAAGATATCTTTAGAAGTCTGTTAAGAACAACATTTTCAATAGCAAAAGTTCCTACACCATATAATTGATAATTAAGGATAGCTATAATATGTATAAGATGTAAATCCAGTGGAGTGGTCCACTTATATTAGAATATTGTTGTTGTAGGGATGTATTAAAATCAAGTTCTAGCCAAATCCAAAGCATGATTTGGATTCCCCCAAAGAAATTTGACTCAAAAACATAACATTGCGGTTTTGGGCAACTAAACGCAAAATATTTTTGTGTAAAAGATAGCATTGCGCCAAATTATTGGTATCTGAACTGAATTATACCAAATCTCAAATAATTAGTATATGGATATGGTATTTTCCATGTTTGTATTTTTTTCCTTAAACATTTTGGCATTTAGCACTATTTCCAATTTAAAAAACAAAACCAAATAAAAATATGTTCTTTCTGAATTTTCTGTAGAAAGAAATTACATTAAAAACCTCCCATTCTGGCATTATATTTTTTACCATCTGTAAGAAGCATATGAAATATATGAAACATGACATACTGCAAATATAATGGAATGCTTCAAGATACATAAAAGCAAGTCTGCCTTTACAAAAACATCTAGTTTTAGGGAACAGACTAAATACATCACTTCTATTTGTTAAAACAGTGATCCCCAACCAGTAGCTCGCGAGCAACATGTTGCTCCCCAACCCCTTGAATGTTGCTCCCAGTGGCCTCAGAGCAGGTGTTTATTTTTGTATTCCTGGTTTGAAGGAAAGCTAGCCAAACATAGTCTCCTGTAGGATGTCAGTCCACATGGGGTGCTACCAAATAGCCAATCACAGGCTTTATTTGGCATCCCAGGGACTTTTTTCATGCTTGTGTTGCTCCCCAACTCTTCTTACTTTGAATGTGGCTCACAGGTAAAAAAAGGTTGGGAACCCCTGTGTTAAAACATACCACAACATATTAGAGGGGTTACAACAAATTAGCTCTATAGAAATAAGCAATAGAGAGTACTGATGGGTAGGAAGTATAGACCCAAGTGCAAATAAAATATTTATCTCACTGTTACTAATGTGTAGATGCAGCTTAGGTCTTTTCCATCCAACAGAGCCATTCCTTAGGCCTGTTCATTTCAATATATTGGTCATGTAAAGTGCAGCTTAAGTTCAAAATGGGTAATAAGTAAAACTGCATAAAGCTAAATGTATTAATCCTCTCTGCTGCTCTCTCCTCCCCTCTGCCGCTCTCTCTCCTCCCCTCTGCCGCTCTCTCTCCTCCCTTCTGCCGCTCTCCCCTCACTACCCTACCATCCTTCCCTCCCTTCTGCCACTTCCCCAACTTCACCTGCCCTCCCCTGTGCGCATGCAGGGGAAGGCATGGTGGCTGGTTGGGTTGCCTAGGATACCTCGTTGGCTTGGCCCTGTCTGAGGTACACAAATTTACAAAGTTTACATAAATAAATGATAAACCTTTAAATGGAAATTAGAAAATTGTGTGAAAACAAGATAGCTTGAAAAAGGATACGTTGAAAGCAGTTGCGCGTATAAGGGAGGGTTCTGTTCCTACATGCCCCGTTGCTTATAGTTGCACTGCAGAGTGTTACTTCTGTCCCTCTCAGCTCCGGTTGAAATGGCCTGTAACAAAAATAACCTGTAATCTCCACACTTAAAGGAAATATCACACTGACTTTTGAGCCTTGTGCATTGCCAGGACCAGTGTTCCTAAGCTAGACTTTAGACTAGGGCTACTTTGTCTATGAGCCAGGGCCATAGACATAAACAGGGCTGTTTCCATTTGTTTCCATGTTCCCCTTAAAAGAAATGTCCACCAACAACAGAAAAAAGTAACAATGACTCTTGGACAAAAATGCTGACGCCCAAACCTTGTATGGGGACCATCAGATAAAGCTTAAGAAACTCTTCTCTATCCACTGAAGAAGTGCAAGAAGAAAATTGCTGATGCCAATATGCCCAAAACAATGTACATAGCTCTGAACATCTGAAGGCAGTTAAACAAACCCTTGGTCATTATCAGAAACTCTTGACTGGATGACATATGAAATAGCTAGGTATGCGTTATGCTGCCTATGGCTATAAAATAATTTGCTGGCTTTGGCTGAATCCAAGTATCTGGCCAAACCGAATCCTTAAAATCATATGACTTTTTGTCACACAAAAAAGTGAAAAATGTTTAACCGCATGCACAGCATGCATTTCACTTTGAATCTTCCGGTCACTAGTTTGCATATGCAAATTAGGATTTAGGGATTTGGCCAAATTCGGTGCATCTGTTTAAAAAATAAATAATGAAGATCAATTGAAAAGTTGCTTAGAAAGGGCCATTCTATAAAACATACTGAAAATTAACTTAAGGCTTAACTAAAGCTTAACTAAAGAAGTAGCTAGAAATATTGAATATGTTTTGGGCTTCTGTACAAGCTCAAGGCAACCACAGCCATTTAGCAGGGAAGACCTGTGCCTCCAAAGATGCCCCAGTAGCTCCCCATCTTCTTTTCTGCTGATTCACTGCACATGCTCTATGCTGCTGTCACTTACTGACCTTAGGGACCCATTCACAATATACAGTACACATAGAATATAAATGCCTCAAAATAAGGATGATTAGTAATTAATACAAATGAATAAAACATGGCAGCAAAGAAACCGGTGCAACTAGCATCAGAATTTAATAATCAGCCTTGCAGCATCCTCTTATGTTACAGACAAACCTCATTTTCTGCTTGATAATTTCTGGTGACCCCTAAGCTTAGTTTCTCAACAGCTGCTCAGAGCCCAATGAGCATGTGAGTGTCGCAGACACTTTCCAAGATGGTGACCCCCTGTGACAAGTTTGAAGTCCTGGATCATTGCTGCTATTGAAAAGGTGAACCACCCATTTAAGTATAGGGGATTCCTAGTCCTACATGTGACATGCATATAAGCTGGGAAAATGCACTAGGTATGCAGTCAAAATATACAGAATGAATATTAGGAAGGTGCATGTAGTATACAACTTGTAGAATTAGGAAAGTGCGGTGCCAGTATGAATGATGGTGGTAAATTTGGCCACATATAAACTAATCAGGATAACTCCATGCATGGCAATATAAATAATGGAGGTCAACTAAGTATATACAGGACTGGGAGGAAAAAATTACGTTTTTAAAAGCACAACTGTTACCTTGTATACATGTACAAAATAAAGGGGTTCTTTCCCATATACATTTCGTTTACAAGACCTATTGTTACAATGCACACCCCAAAGTGACAGAAAACATTTGCACAAATACAATGCTGCTCCTAACCTGGTCCTTATGCATGTGGTTCTACTCAGTTCCTGAAGCAGCTGCCCTGTGGTCTCCGGCTTTCTGAGGGCAGCCTGCTGTAAGGCTCTCCGGAATGTGTGTCTGTATTTTTTCTGACAGGATTCTGCTCGCTCCAGACGGCAGAGGTGCTTGTATTTTTGCTGAAAGTAAGTGCAAAGTTGTGCAATCCTGGAGCTCCTACTGTGCGCTTCTTCAATATCCAGCCTGAAGGGAATACAAATGCAAGCTCTTAAATTATTAATATTACAAAACACGTGAAAGTAGTTTTAAATCCATACACTTTTATTAACATGATTCAATCCACTAAAGCAATGCTAAAAAGTGTCAACAAAATAGTTAAGACTACATTTTGTTTTTGGGCTGTTCTTGCTCTTTGGAATTCTCTTCCTCAAAGAGTTTGAGGTTTTATTTCACTGAGCTTAGGAAAATAGTATACACATTAAAATTATAATTTTTACAGGTGTTGCATCAGTTACACAGCATTCTTGGAGCCTGATGCTTTTCCACATAAAGGGTATTAGGGGACTATTTATGATGCTATGTAAAACATTGTGTAAAAAAAAAAAATCACCAGTGATGATTCCATATCCTACAGCAACCAATCAGCATTTAGATTTTAACAGTCACCTACAAGTTGGAAAACAAAAGCAAAATCTGATTGGTTGCTATTTACAACATCTCCAGTGATTTTTACACAGCATCATAAATAGGTCCCTTAGTGTGGAATAGCATGCCTTAAGGTTACTAAATAGAGTAAAAAAAACTGTACTCTTATCATACACATGAATTTGTTCTAGCTTAGTCAATATCGAATTACTGTTTATTACAGATACAAAAAAACATATCAATCAAAACTATGTGAAAGAGCACTTCTAACGTGATTATTGGTTTCCATACCTCTCAATGTTGAAAGGTTTGGAAATCAAAGGACTGGATACTAGTGATGTGCAGGTTGGGTAAAACCCGATCCAAACCCGCCCTCCCTCCACTCATGCCCAACTTCCAGGTTCCTTTTACAGACACGCCCCTCCAATGATATCACAAAAGGGACAGGGTGATCAGACGCGCATCTATAAAAGCAGAGGTCAGAAGCCGGCAGTGTAAGGTAGCGGGCAGGGAGAGCAGGAACCCACCACTGCAAATAGGTTCCCGTGGGTATTGATCCTGCCCGCACATCACTACTGGAGGCAACCACTGAAAAATAATAGCAGTGGAAATATCAGCAGCCACTGTTAAAAGTATACATTATTGTTTAACAGTTCTGTTCCATAAGAATATAACCATATATTATATTTGAGATACCTTCAAACATAAAATAAAATGACAAAGAAATCTCTCATGAGTGATTTGACCAAAGTTGCATTTTGCAGCTCCTGGGTGCTCCCAGGTTACTAGACAAGCACGGAAACATGTTCCCAATGCTTTATGCATGGGATAGTAAGCCATTTTAAGCCAAGCAGTCTTAAGCAAAGGTTTAGTGAACACATTTTAAATAACTAGGGTATTATGCTGACAGATCTATAAACTGTACTTCATGCTCATGCTCATCCTCCAACGGCTGATTAAAAATTACAATCATCAAATGAAGGCTAACAAGTCAGCAAAAAGGACAAGCATTCTGAAATTTTATAAAAAATATAAATTTAAAACACACTTTTTGCAGTCATATCGAAAACGCTCTCTATATGACCATGCAGTGCGGTATGGGGATGATTGGTCACTGTCCTGCTCTTCTCCACTGTCTTCTGACCAGTCCAGACCTAAGAATAGACAAAGAATAAAAACAACAGTCTTACACAAATACCACATACTATCCGCTAAAAAAAAAAAATAGAAGACACGCATCGCTAAACCAAATGCTGAACCGGTTATAGAACAGGGTGTACAGTAGTGAAGTCTTAATATATCTAATATAGCAATGTATAAAAACAGCTGCTAAAAATGTAAATATTACATTAAAGGGCTGGATCACCATTAAGCTAACTTTTGGTATAATGCAGAATGACCAGTTCTATTTATGCAGACTTTTCATAATTTTTAATTTTGAAACAGTTTGAAACAGTTTGAAACAGTTCCCTAAGCCTAGCCCCCTGCTCTCCTGCTGATCTGTCGGACTACTTTGCGGAGCTGGCTGACTACTGTTACTTTGTATGAGCAGCCAGCATGCATCCTCCAAACCCCACAATTCACTGCACACATGAACAGAACATCATAGTGCAGTGCATTGTGGGTTATGTAGTTCCTGCATGCTGTCTGTAAGCTGTGGAGAAGTTCCCTGCCAGGATTTCAAATGATGCAGAAAGAGAACTGTTAAACAGCTGAATTTCAGCATAGAAAATAGCATTTATTCATACGTTTTGAAGAAACAGGTAACTGTGATGGGTATATTAGGGTTATGTGGGCCAGAGTTCCCCTTTATATAAGATACCTGTAGCATAAAAAATAATAACAATGCAGTGCCCTTTTCAGACACAAGAGGTCAGGAAAACCCTGCAGTTAAGCAGTGCACAAATGCTGCTTCACCAAGGGTATTAAATTAAAACTTTAATTGAAAATAAAAGGTAGAAGAGTGGAAATATTTATAGGATTTTGAACATGAGTTCTAAATGTAAATTAATATATTGTATGCCTAAAAAATATATTCTCACTGGAAGCAAAATACTACAAAAGTTTTCATGCAACATTTTACTTTTCTGTGGGACCTTTAGATTTTAGAAATTTGTACTTTTTCATTATGGTCCATAACTGATCATTATTTCTGAATAGGGTACATTTGATTATAGTAGCACCAGGACAGGTGCTGTTGTTCTGCCTCCTAAGAAACAAATAGCTTTTATTAATGTCATTTATGTCTAACACATTTTAAATGGAATATATAAAATTTACTTTTTTTTTTTTTTTTCAAAGAAAAATTCTGGTGCACATTAAAGGAACAGTAACACCAAAAAATTTAAGTGTTTTAAAGTAATGAAAATATCATGTACTGTTGGCCTGCACTGGTAAAACTGGTCTGTTTGCTTCAGAAACACTACTATAGTTTATATAAACAAGCTGCTCTGGAGCAATGGCGGAAATTGAAAAACAGCTATATGGCACAGGTTGACTAATGGATAAAAGATAACACCATTAGACAGACAGCGCTTATTTGCCATCTGCTGTAACCTGAGCCTTTTCTCCTTTGAATGGCTGCCCCCATGGCTACACAGCAGCATATTTAGCATATTTATATAAACAATAGTAGTGTTTCTGAAGCTAACACAGCTGTTTTACCAGTGCAGGGCAACACTGCATTATACTTTTATTACTTTAAAACACTTATTTTTTGACATTACTGTTCCTTTAACTTTTTTGGTTGGTTTTATGTATTTAACGGCTGATTGCACACTTAACTGTTTTGTTAAGATAATCAAGTGCTTACCCCCTTTTGTAAAACATTAGGATATTCTAAATCATCTTGGATCTTCATACCTTAAGTCTTCTAGAAAATCATGTAAACATTAAATAAACCCAATAGGCTGGATTTGTTTCAAATAAGGATTAATTATATCTTAGTTTGGATCAAGTACAATGTACTGTTTTGTTGTTACAGAGAAAAAGGAAATCATTTTTCAAAATTTGGATTATTTGGTTAAAATGGTCTCTATGGGAGACAACCATTTCGTAATTCGGTGCATTCTGGATACCGGTTTCCGGATAACAGATTCCATACCTGTAATATCAATGTTTCAACCCTCTATGGGGACTTTATCAAGATAAAGATACACACATTTATTTTTTTAATTAAAACATAATCACACACACACACATATATCACTTACCAAAATGTGGGAACAAATCAGTATCCAGCTGCTGCTTTCGTGTGCACAGTTTTACTAGTCTCTGCAGTCGGCTCACATAAGAGGAGTAAGCTGGTAAGGCTGTGGCTGCCAACTGGATGCTGTGAGTCCGTGGCAATTCTGTAATGGGAGGTAAGACAGGAAAAGGTTTCTTGCTAGACTGTTGCCTTGTTTGTGCTACTGTGTGTGTGACAGTCGATGCTCCCTGTACTGGTTGGCTGGTGTTCAGAGGTTGAGGTGACTTGCAGACCAGATTCTGTGGTAACCCAGTGGGTTTCGGCAATGTTGAAATTGGCTGTACAAGTGTGTGCTGCTCCAGCAAAGATGGAGATTGAAGTGGAGAAGGTGCAGGATGAGGGCTAAAGTGCTCTTGATGAACATTTACAATTTCCGTCTCTCTTAGGCGCTGGCGGTTTTGAGCCAATTTGCTCTGGAGCTTTTTCTTCACAGATGCCCCTTTCTTTAGCTCTTCCTCCTCTTCCTCAAAACCAAAAGGATCTTCCAAGTCAGTTTCTAAGTAGTGAATTGGAAGTCTGGCCCCTGGGGGAGAGAGATTCATGCCATCAAGTCCATTAGGCATCTTTAATGCCAAGGGGGGCACCGTAAGGCTAAAAGCCATAGTTTCCATCTGATGCTTGGCCTTTACATCTTCCAGCGTATCGTTCTTTTTCTTCCTTTCCTTTTTTGGAATAAATCCGAGAACCTGTAGATGGCTATTGCAGTACCTGTTGGATTGGGAGAAAGGAATTATCCACATAAAGTCAAAATTAATAAATAAAATTTGCCTGGTTTCAAGATAGACAGTCCTGCCTAAAGCTAAATAAGTTCCCTACTGTAAGAGCTGGAACTTGTAGTGGAGCAACTACACTGTGAGTAGAAAAGACACAGGTGTTAAAACAACAACAGCTTAAAGGAGAATTAAAGCCTAAAAATTAATATGGCTATAAATGTAATATTTTATATACTGAACTTATTGCACCAGCCAGGACTTCAAACTTGTCACAGGGGTCACCATCTTGGAAGGAGTCTGCAATACTCACATGCTCAGTGTGCTCTGAGCAGCTGTTGAGAAGCTAAGCTTAGGGGTCGTTGCAAATTATCAAGAAAAAAAATGAGGTTTGTCTGACATACCATTGTGCTCATAAGTTTGCATACCCTGGCAGAATTTATGATTTCTTAACCATTTTTCGGAGAATATGAATGATAACACCAAATCTTTTCTTTCACTCATGATTAGTGGTTGGCTGAAGCCATTTATTGTCAAACAACTGTGTTTACTTTACATCAATCACTACACAAACTAACCAAATGACCCTGATCAAAAGTTTACATACCCCAGTTCTTTAACATCAATGACAGCTTGAAGTCTTTTGTGGTAGTTGTGGATGAGGCTCTTTATCTCCTCAAACGGTTAAGCTGCCCATTCTTCCTGGCAAAAATCGTCCAGTTTCCGTAAATTCTTGGGCTGTCTTGTATGAACTGCATGTTTGAGGTCTCCCCAGAGTGGCTCAATGATATTAAGGTCAGTAGACTGAGATGGCCACTCCAGAACCTTCACTTTATTTTGATGTAAAAAATGACAGGTTGACTTGGCCTTGTGTTTTGGATCATTATCATGTTGGAATGTCCCATGCTCAGCTTACAGGCTGATGAGTGTTCCTCCAGTATTTTTTGTATTTCATCTGCAGTTATTTGTGGGGTTTTCCTTGCATCCCAAACAATTTTTCTGGCAGTTGTGGCTGAAATTTTAGTTGGTCTACCTGACCGTGGTTTGGTCTCAACAGAACCCCTAATTTTCCACTTCTTAATTAGAGTTTGAACACTGCTAATTGTCATTCTCAATTCCTTTGATATTTCCTTATATCCCTTTCCTGTTTTATAGAGTTCAACTAACTTTTCCCGCATATCCTTTGACAATTATTTTGCTTTCCCCATGACTTAGAATCCAAAAAACATCAGTGCAGCACTGGATGAAAGATGCAAGGGTCTGTCAAGAGTCCAGAAATTCATTGACCTTTTATACACACCCACTAATAACAAGCAAACAGATCACAGGTGAAGATGGTTACCTTTAATAGCCATTCTAACTATTTTGTGTCAAGTTGTATGCATGTTATCAGGCCAAATAACCAGGGTATGTAAACATTTGATCAAAGTCATTTAGGTAGTTTGTGTAGTGATTATGATTTAAAAAGTGTAAACACGGTTGTTTGACAAAAAAATGGCTTCCGCCAACCACTAACCATGAGTGAAAGAAAAGTTTTTGTGTTATCATTCATATTCTCTGAAAAATGGTTAAGAAATCATAAATTCTGCCAGGGTATGTAAACTTATGAGCACAACTGTATATTGTGACATTTTATATTCTATGTGTACTGTATATTGTGAGTGGATCCCTAAGCTCAGTAAGTGACAGCAGCACAGAGCATGCGCGGTGAATCAGCGGAAAAGAAGGCTACTGGGGCATCTTTGGAGGTACAGATCTTTATTGCTGAAGGGCTGTGGTTACCTTGAGCTGGTACAGAAGCACAAAACATAATGTACAACATTTCTAGCCAACTTATTTAGTTAAGCTTTAGTTCTCCTTTAATGCAATATTTAAATTTTTTTTTTCTTTTTTTTAATATACTTGTTTAAGTGAATTATACTAAGCTTTGTTTAACAGGTTGCAGATTATGCTCTCAAAATAGCTTCATTCTGCATTTTCTTAAATGAGAATTTTCAACCTTTATGGCCCAGCATCAATAAAAGTTGGTTATTTACATGTTGTTCTACTTTGCTTTCTTTTTCTTCTCATTATTATGAGTTAATAACTGAAAAATGTCTGCTTCATTAATTGGGATGGGACTTCACATACCTACGGTCCTCAGATTTGGGAATGGGGTTGGTGCAACGCTGGCTGTTGTACTTGGCCACATATTCACATTGCTTGAAAGGTGCAGTCTTATCTTCAAGAACGTGGCGTATACAGAAGGCGTAACCATTGAGTCTTCGCTGCTTACAAAGCTTTGGGCTATAGGAGCAAAGGGGCTTGTTGTCAACCTCAGAAAAGTGTATGTGTTTGCCTTCATACATCACGTGACTCTGTTCCTTGTGAACATCAGCTGGTGAAAAAAGAACAATTGAGGACAAAAGTGGTTTCATTTTGTTAAATACAAATCCCCTGAGGTGGAGCGGGGTTAACCGTAAGCATTGCATGCTCCAGCCATTACTGGAAGCATCTGTATCTTGATTCTCACTTACCTGATTTTAAACTTTGTGCACCATATCAGTATCAGGGAGCTTTCTCATGGACACCTCGTGCAGCGCATATGATACCCTGTAAGAGTTAGATTAAAAAAGACCCAATGTCAAGCCAAAACATTTAAAGGAATTCTGTCACGATTTTTATGATGTTGTTTTTATTTCTAAATTACACTGCAAATAATTCACTCTACCATATAAAATTTCATTCCTGAACCAGCAAGTGTATTTTTTTAGTTGTAATATTGGTGTTTAGGCAGCCATCTCAGGTCCTTTTGCCTGGGCATGTGCTTTCAGAAAAAGCCAGCACTTTAGGATGGGATAGGACTCTGAGGAAGTGCCGGGTGATCCGGCAAGAAACGCGTAAGTCAGACAGCCTTGTGTATCCACCGCTGTAATCCACAACCGCATGTGTGTGTTCAAATAAAGCCAACCTTTTTGCATTGATGCCGTTGTCTGTGTGCCGTGTCCTGGATCAGCGCCGATAGTGACGAGAATACTGTTTGCTCTACACTGAATACCGGCAGGAAGTGGCCGGCGTCTCGCATGGGCTGCGACCGGGAAAACACAGCGCTACTGGGTGAGCTCCGATGCGGATCGCATCATTCTTTGTATTATTACTTTAGGATGGAACTGCTTTCTGGCAGGCTGCTGTTTCTCCTACTCAATGCAACTGAATGTGTTGCAGTGGGACCTGGATTTTACTATTGAGTGCTGTTCTTATATCTACTAGGCAGCTGCTATCTGGTTACCTTCCCATTGTTCTACTGATGGGCTGTTGGGGGGGGAGGGAGGGGGTGATATCACCCCAACTTGCAGTACAGCACTAAAGAATGACTGATGTTTATCAGAGCACAAGTCACATGGCTGGGGGCAGCTGGGAAACGGACAATATGTCAAGCCCCATGTCAGATTTTAAAATTAAAAAAACATGTTTACTCTTTTGAGAAAAGGATTTCAGTGCAGAATTCTGCTGGAACAGCACTATTAACTCGTGTTTTGAAAAAAAACATTTTTTCCCATGCCAGTATCCCTTTTAACATTTGTGCTCTTTAATTTGTTACATTGCTGATAAATTTATATCACAGTAAATCCCAAGCATTCATTTTCACCATAATATGGCACCAAAACAATGTGAAAAAACTACTGTAGCTTTAATTAAAGCAAGGGGCTTCCACAAAATAACTGATGGTATACTTAATCGGAACAGATGGGGAGCATACTTTTAAAAGAATTAGTAACCTTAGTAACAATCAATAGTCCTAAAGCTATCAGTTATCACCACTGTAACGATCGGAATGATTTGGGAAGATAATTCAAAAACACAAAAGTACGCACAATGTAAACATCTCTATGACAAGCCATTTTCATATATTTAAGGGGATTTATAGTCAGATAAAAGGGTGCTGGTTGTGGTACAATAAAATCATTTTTGTAATAAACATTTTTTAACACCTGTCACCAGAAATGGTTTCCTCCACCAGTGCTGCGGGTTAATAGAGAATCGGATGTATGCAAGCAGGGAGATTCACTCCCGTGTGTTGCCCACCCTCCCTCCTCCCCCCTGGCCTACCCGTCCCTCTGGGTAAATGCCCCTAACTTGTTACTTACCCTTCTGCGCAGGTCCAGTCCAGGGAGTTCACAGACGACATCTTCTTCCACGCGATCTTCTTCCTGCTTTGAATGGCGTTTTGGCACATGCGCAGTAGGAGCATTTCGCCGGTATGGATCTACTGCGCATGCGCCAAAAGTCACGAAGTACTTTTGGCGCATGCGCAGTAGATCGTACCGGCGAAATACTCCTACTGCGCATGCGCCGGTCAAAGCAGGAAGAAGATCGCGTGGAAGAAGATGTCGTCTGTGAACGGAGGGTGGGCAATACACGGGAGGGGGGAGGGGTTTTGCGCCAACTAGGTTTCCTTCCCCTTTAAAGGCATTAAATGAATCAGCCATCACAACATCACCCGGCAGTGCATTCCACAACCTCACTGTCCTGACTGTGAAGAACGCCCTACGTCGCTTCAAATGAAAGTTCTTTTCTTCTAGTCTAAAGGGGTGGCCTCTGGTACTGTGATCCTCTTTATGGGTAAAAAGGTCCCCTGCTATTTGTCTATAATGTCCTCTAATGTACTTGTAAAGTGTAATCATGTCCCCTCGCAAGCACCTTTTTTCAAGAGAAAACAACCCCAACCTTGACAGTCTACCCTCACAATTTAAGTCTTCATCCCTCTAACCAATTTAGTTGCACATCTCTGCACTCTCTCCAGCTCATTTATATCCCTCTTAAGGATTGGAGTCCAAAACTGCACTGCATACTCCAGATGAGGCCTTACCAGGGACCTATAAAGAGGCATAATTATGTTTTCATCCCTTGAGTTATTGCCCTTTTTTATGCAAGACAGAACTTTATTTGCTTTAGTAGCCAGAGCAAGCTCTTGGTTCCACACCAACAAGATTGGTGTTATGGAGTTACCAGCCCAATCACTGGACCATAATCCAATAGAAAACTTGTGGGGTGACATCAAAAATGCTTTTTCTGAGGCAAAACCAAGACATGCAGAAGGATTGTGGAATGTAACAGGTGCCAGAAGCTGGTCAGCATCATGCAACACAGATGTGCAGCAGTTCTCAGAAACAAAATAATTGGTTAATAGTTAATTCTACACAAAAATACCGAACTGCAAATCTGTGCTAAGCCTAATCACAAAATTGATTCAAAACTTCCTGCATGCTCAGAAAAATAAACACATATAATAAATGCTTATGAATTTTTGATACAACATTTGCATTAGATAAGCCAAAATATATGGCGTGGAGAATCCCCAAGAGCTGAATAGCACATCACATTTTTCACGAATAAAGGCTCCCCAGCAAACAAATCCACACTGCACTGCGCTTATTCTACTTGTTCTAAAAACACCCGATATTAAGGTAATCTGCCAAAATGAGATATATATTTATTTATATAATGGATTTTACTAATCTGTCTTTTATGTTTACATTAGAACCATATCACAGTCTCTTGTGTCAAAATACTTTGTCTTTTTAACAGTGCACACAAAAAGATACACTACATATTATGTAAATACAAGAACATAGTAGCATTTGGATATGGTACTCTGACACTACACCAAATTGCGAAGTAGGCACATTGAGGTCATAACATTATATTGCCGATCTAAAAAATCACTCTAATCAATAAAATAAAAAAGGATCAGCTCTGATACAGTTCCCTAGCTAAAACAAATAATTAACAATAAAATCACTTAAAATTAGCTGCTCAGAAAATTAAATTAGTGGTCAAAAATGCATTGCATGATAAACAGTTCTGACAAGAATCATAATGATAAAAAAAACTTATTGGGAAAAAAATCTGTGCAAGCATTAGAGCAAATATGCAAGATGAAAAAATGTTTTTCTCATCTGCACTAAATTTTCACAACCAAACAGAAAAAAAATCCTCTGCAGCAGTCATTATTATTATTATGTCCCCCTTGTTCTCCTCAACAACCACCACGCAGTCTATGTAAGGCGCTGCCCAAGCACTGTGCTTGGTAGCAAATGGGAATAGTCGTAGCATACTGGAAAGGAACTTCTCTAACAAGGTTAAGCAGTGCTGAGGTTACCGGTAGCTTAAACTTATGGTCAGTGGCTTTAATAAGAACAAAGTAACAGCCACTACGAAAAAGAGTGGGAGCAATTTACCCAAAAAAAAAAAATGCTAATTTAACCTTTAATTTGCAATTTGACAGTTTGGACTAGAAATACATATATAGCGATGAACTTTCAAAAAAATAAGCTTTTCTGAAATAAAATTACTATTAGAGCTAAACTCCATAGGATTTTGTAGGACTGTGTTGTTGAATCAACAGATCTAGGGTTGCCCCTTCTCCAGTTTTGAGCAGACAGCCAGATTCCCTGATATTGGATCGGCGACCGACAATTGGTCAATGTCATAGCTCGGCCCCTGACATCACAACCCTGCCCTGGAACAATCACAGCCCTGCCCCACCACTCCTCCCCTCAAAACCAATTGAAGAGTTGCCTAGGATTGGCCATTCTATAACACACTAAAAGTTACCTTAAAGGTGAACCACACCTTTAAAAGTCAGATGTAGTCGCATGGATCAAATTATAATGGGACGGATACCAAAATCTGATGCATAAACTATAAGGAAGATTTTCCATCCAACATTACAGTCAGATGTGAACATGGCATGCTCAATCTGAAATCTGATAAAATCTGATGGTGTCTTATCACTTTTTTTTTTTTGGAATACATGTTGGATGTAGGTGAATGAACAAACTATACCACTTTATCCAACTATCAGATCTGACTTTACATTCTAGCTATATAGGATCTCATGGTATTGCGTGGCGTGGCAAGATCAGATAAAGTCTGACCAACAAAAAAGTATAAAAATTTCCCAAGGGTTTTTATGACACATAAGGGCTCGATTATACCAACTTGCTAAATTGCAGAAGTGCAATAGCTCATAGCAACAAATTAGTATTTTTTTTAGCAGGCTTATTTTTCTAGTCTCAGAAAAAAAAATATTACACTTGTAACCCTATGCATAACGGCCACCAAATTGCTTGCTAAACATCTGGCATGGATATTTCTGATATTTCATTGTATCTAAAAACATTTCATAAATAAGAGTGCCAGCTTTGAGGAGATTTTCAGATATGCCATGAAAACGTAAACACTAATTTTAGCTTATATTTGTGGTTTGGAACAGAATGGCATGTTGCATCTCATCATGTTTGTGAGATCTGCTTGCTGTTCAGGTTTTTATGACCCATAAAATACTGGCAGTGCTTTGCATTTGGCAACATATCAGCCATGGACATTTATATGCACTGTTTTTTTTTCTGGGGCGGGGGTCTTTACATGCCAGATACTTTGACAATTACAATGTATACTTCTCTTTCTATCTACGAACATGAGGGTGGGTGTAAAATGCAAGTTTGGAGGTGATATATCAGAAATGTCATTAAAAAAAACACATTTTAGAAATGACTTGCAATTTAGAAGTTAGAAGAAATAAGAGTTTGAATGTCCTAGTCCTAGAAGTACTGCACAATTTATACGGAGCTCCACATGCTTTTATATGCAGTTGGAGCGCTTACCCCATTTATTGTTCCACCAAAGTATGATACTTAGAACAATAAATATAATCCAACAAACACAAAGTAGTGGAGCAAAGTGATTAAACATGTAACTTTTTAGCGCTATGGCACACAAGGCATCAAAAGATCCTCTATTTTCAATTGCAAGTAGCAACCATATATCACCACCACTATCTAATAAGAGTCTAATACTCAAAACCACCTGTTGTCTCATTTAAAGCACAAGGAAAGCCCTACTAACTGAAGGGTGCAAAAAATGTTAGGCGGCACCACCCCCCCCCCCCCCCCGTGAATACAATGGCTAGCTTTATTCCATGGGCAGCTGTTTCTTTTAGGAAAAACTGCTACCAACCTTTTACATTGTCCCCCATTAGACTTTGATTCATGCATGTGCAGTAGTATTTAGTCCCAAAATTTTACTCTACTGCAGAGTAAAAACAAACAAATGTTCTGCAAAGCTAGACATTTACAGGGTCAGACCGTGCCGGCAGGACACCGGCAAAAAAACCTGGTGGACCCCGGCTCTTTTGGAACCAGCTGGCCCACACTCGCACTTCCTCTCCCTCCGTCCCTAAAGCGCAGACGATTTTGCGCTGTAGCCTATGGGGAAAAGACGCTGAGGCAGTTCAGGGAGATAGTCGCGCAAAAGACGTGGCGATAAGTCGCCAGGTGACAAAATCTCCCCGAATCTCCTCGTCTGGCCTTACCCTTAGGGTAGAGTCAGCTGGGCAGATTCTGGGAGATTTAGTCGCCTGGCGACTAATCACCACTTCTGCGGGGGTGACAATCTCCCCAAACTGCCTTCCGCCTGCTTGAATGACAAAACGCCAGCGCAATGCACTCGCGGCGCTTCGATTTCCGAAATTGCCCAAAGTTTCCTTGTGAGGCAACTTTGGAAATCGTGACGCCGCAAATGCATTGCGCTGGCGTTTTTTTTCATTCAAGCAGGTGAACAACCTCTTTAAGAAAATCTGGCTTGGAGGCTTTAAAGTCTATTTTAAAGTGCCGTAAAGTGTTTGCATTTGAGGAAGCCCATGGCAAAGTCCTACAGGACCTATAATAACGTAAAGGCAATGACAAGCAGATGCCAGATCTGCAGAACAACAAGTGAATTTTTTAAATACTGACAGTTTATGAGATAGTGGATAAAAGGTTTGAGTTCATTAAATAATGACTATGCCCTAAAAAGCACATTGAGACATTTTTCCTGAAACTGCAGAGAAAGAAACAGTTCTTTAGGGTAGGGACACACTGGGCGATTTGGGGAGATTTAGTCGCCTGGGGACTAATCGCAGCGACTTTTCTCCCCGAATGCCTCCCCTCACTCTGCGCCTGGATAAAATGAAAAGTCGCCGGCGCTAATCACACACGGCGATTCGTTTTCCGAAGTCGCCCGAAGTTGCCTCACTAGGAAACTTCGGGCGACTTTGGAAAACGAATCGCCGCGTGTGATTAGTGCAGGCGATTTTTCATTTTAGCCAGGCGCAGAGCGAGGGGAGGCATTCGGGGAAGATTGGTCGTGGAAAGTCGCGGCGATTAGTCGCCAGGCGACTAAATCTCCCCAAATCGCCCAGTGTGTCCCAGCCCTTAGAGTTACACACATTTTTATGATGCAATTTTTACACTTCAAAGCTATTGCCAAGCATTATTTTGCTCCAGATAAGCAGCCCAACAGATGTGGGTACCACTTTGCATCTTTCAGTGATGGGGAGGAGAGGGCCATTGGTGCATCAATCATGTTGGTCACCAACTGAACAAAAACGGAGTTCAATAGGCAAATAGCTGAATAAAAATCAATTGAATGCAACAAACACACACAACATGTGTGTGTGTCTGTGTGTATTTAATCAATGTGCTTTCCAGTGGCAGGTTTATAGTAGTAAATGTAAGCAGGTAAATAAGATGATGGTTGATTTAATAGACATGTTTTGTGAAAGGAAAGGCCACTATCCGTAGAGGTAAAACCTGCGGAGCTATAGTCGCGGTACAACTACCAACAACCTTGAGCTGCCAAAAGGTGCGATAAAGTCGCTGCTGCACAACACCAGCTGGAGGGCCGCCGCAGGTTGCACATATAATCAGTAAGACAGAGCAGGGTGGAAGGATCTAGGTACTGCCGGACAGCAAGTAAACTGTAGGGGGGCTGGAATATAATCTCTTAATTGACACACTGCATTCGGGCAGTATCCCGGATCTATGGATACGGTCCGGGCATTAAAGCCGGCCCAAAAGAACACTCCGTCCGGTCATTAGCTCGGTTTGTCAAATCTCGCCTTTTTTATGCATTTTCTTTAATACGCGTGTAAAAAAAAAAAGCGTAATAAAAATCATCGGTAAGGAAAGGCCTAGCGCGGCCTACCGAATCCCCGGCCTCTGTTGTGGTGTGACCACGTCCCCCAAGCGCCTGCGCGCGGCCTGGCCGGCTCACTACAGTCCGAGGCTCCAGCTGAGGCCCAGTTGTCTCCGCTTACCTTTTCAGGCTGCTTTTTTTTTCTCCTCCTTTCTCCCCCCTTTTCTGTTTGGCTGTCAGATTGCAGGACCTCCCCAGCCGGCTACGAGCGAAGAGTAGACCGGGGGCGCTGTGTTTCTCTCACTCAATATCCGAAGCGAGCCCCCACTAACATGTACACAATACCAATTAATATTTGTGGGAGGTGGAGGGCATTTAAAAAAAAAAAACCCCACACACAATAATAGTAAAAGTGCAGGGGGGTCGGCGCTTCGGAAGGGAATCCCTGAATATCTAATTCTCCAGCAGTAGCAGCGGCGGGGAAGGCTGGGCTCTCGCTTCGTAAGAAAGGCCAGCAGCCTCCTACAGCACCACTACAGGCGCACACAGGACATAGCACCAGGGCTGCCTCCCCTGCCCTCCAAAACAACAACTTCTCAACCATCTTGGAGCTACTGTTGCTGCACTTCTATTCACGTAAGAAAGCGCAAAACTACCAGAAGGAGATGGGCATAAGATGTCGGTGGCAGCAGGGTATGACTTTAGCTGCTTTGTATGACTATTCACTGTGTGTAAAGCAACAACTACACGCAGCTTGTGGCAGCAACTACACACAGGAGCTTCCCAGTGCAGCATGGGGCACACACAGGGGAAAGGGCGATGCCATTGTCCTGGCACCACTCTAGCAGACAGCAAGCCTTTAGGACTCAACATTTCAATGGCATTTTCTCCTCCACTTGCCTTTGTTACTGCTTCAACTTGTTCACAAGTATTTGGAGAATGTTATTCGTGTGGAAAGAAGTATCTTGTTTTTAAAATTCTGTGAGGAAAATAATTTTAGGGCTAGGAAACTTGTAGACATGACAAGTAAAACTCAGTACCTTCCTCAAAGGGTTGTGCTGGTGCTGTGGGGTTCTAATTCATTGACGGCTTTTTTTTTTAATATGTGTTTATTTATCAATAACAAGAGGTGTAGTGACCTAAAAATCTTTTGTTGTATTTTGTCTGAAATATCTAGGAACGACGATAAAGCTGACCGATAAATCACAAATGTACAATCATGAATATTCTTTATATAGTGCCAATATATTCAGCAGCACTTCAGAGAGATTATATCTCATTCATATCAGTCCCTGCCCCAGTGAAGCTTATAGTTTTAAAGGGGTTTTTGATAGTGATGTGCGGGTCAGGGTTTTCCTAACCCGCGCTTCCGGGGTCCTTTCATAGACCCGCCCCACCGATGACATCACAATGACGTCACAAAAGGGGTGGGGTGAGACTATAAAACCGAAAGTCGGAAGCCGGCATTTGAAGGTGGCGGGCGGGAAGAGCTCAACACGCACCCGCCCGCCACCTGCAAGGAGCAGTGCGAGGTCGACCCGAACCCGCCCCGACCCGCGGGTATCAGGTTGGCCCGCACATCACTTGTTCATCTTTGAGATAACTTTTAGTATGACGTAGAGTGTGATATTCGGAGACAGTTTGCCATCGGTTTTCATTTTTCATTCTTGAAGGTTTTTGAGTTATTTAGCTTTTTATTCAGCAGCTCTTCAATTTGCATCTTAACCAGTTAACTAGGGGCTGAATTACCCTAGCAACCATGCATTGATTTGAATAAGAGACTGGAATAGGAGAGGGCCTGAATAGAAGGATCAGTAATAAAAAGTAACAATAATAATACATTTGTAGCCTTACAAAACTGTCCGCGACACCCATTTGAAAGCTGAAGAGTCAAGAAAAAGGCAAATATAAAACTATAAAAAAAATAATGAAAACCAATTGAAAGTTGCTTAGAATTGGCTGTTCTATAACATAATAAAAATTACCATAAAGGTGAACACCCCTTTAAGTTAACTTAGTATTTTATAGAATGGCCAATTCTAAGCAAGTTTTCAATAGGTCTTCATTTTTTTAATAGTTTTTTTGCATTATATGCCTTTTTCTGACTCTTTTCAGCCCTTAAATGGAGGTTCACGGACCCCATTTAAAAACCAAATGCTCTGTAAACCTAAAAATTTGGAGCCTACTAACCAGATTGCTGAAATTGCAAACTGGAGAGCTGATAAATACAAAGCTAAATAACTCAAAAACCACAAATAATAAAAAATGAAAATCAGTTGCAAATTGTCTACACATATCACTCTCTACATCATACTTAGAGGCACATTTATTATGCTGTGTTAAATAAAATTTGCTGAAAAAAACTCTGTCAAATAAATGGCGAATCAGGGTGTGTGTAATTTCACGTCATGCGAACACCAGATTTACCACCATTATTTTACATTGCTCCCAGCGGAAGTCAATCTAAGAAAGAAAAAAAAATGTAAAAAATTTTACTTTTTACACGGCAAAGCCTGGTGATGTGTAATGTATTATCCCATTTTTTTTTTTTTACAAAACATTATAAAAGGTGAACAACCCCTTTAAGTCCCTATGATGTTCACTCACATTGTTGTCATTTTTATCAGGACCCAATTAACGTGCCTATTATGTTTCTATGTATAGTGTAATTTAACAATTAACTTGTTTGTTTCTTCATGTCATTATTCATCCTATGCAGCTATGTTGTTGTGATATTTTATTCAGTTTTGAAGGAGTATGCATCGGTACCCCAGTCTCATTACAGGGATGTTTAATGGAAAGAGTATTTGTCTTAGATCTTGTATACAGCTTTATAATTAATACATTCATTCATTAGGGAAAACATTATTTTGTAGATATACCCTGGACTGACCAGAGGGGGACAGCAGCACTTCATGTACTGTAATAGAATGCCATGCAAAATTTCACTAAAATTCTGGAAGTGTAATATTTGTTTTAATTCTTTTTTGTTATATCGTTGTGTTTAGAATAATAGCAGTGGGTTTAAAAAATTGAATACAGCTAAAAATACAAAGAAGTGTCCTGGGCAGAAGTAAAGATATATATCCTTATATTTAAAGGAGAAGGAAAGGTATAAACACTTGAGGGGGCAATTTGTTAGGTCTCCCCAGTGATTATAATCACTTAACCGAGACCCCAAGCTGGTGCTCCAGTTCGTTGAAAAAATCTCCAACACAGGGTGCTACTGTAGGAGCATGTTAGCATGTTATCGCCTCCTCATTCCTGCAACCTCTCTACAGCCTGGTCTGGTTGTGTATGCACCGTAGAGTGAAAAGCTGTATTTTTACTCTACTGCATATGTGCACTTTTCAGAGGGGCTGCAGAGGGAATCCAAGAACAGAAACATTAAAGCTTTGCTTTTCCCTTTAGTAAAACCAAATATAGCACCTGCACTTTGCTTTATGTCTTAGTCATTGTCTGTGTATTTATGTGTATAATATTATACGGTATATTCCAGGCATGTCCAAAGTCAGGCCCGGGTCCCAATTACGGCCCATTTTCAAATTTACACCGGCCCTCAGCCTCCATCATGAACCGCTCTCACATACTTCTTTAGGGCTGAAGATGCAATAGACGTAGTGATGTGCCAGTACTGTAAACTAAAGTATGTGAGAGCGGCACATCACTACGTGCCAGTACATGTCCATTGCCAACACCTTCAGCACACAGGCAGCAGTATAGACCAAGTGGCAGATCATTTCACTAATCATGTGCCCAAATATTACGGCTAGGCAATTTCTTGTTTAAATGAGGTGCGGAGAATAAGTCCAAACAGACTCCACTTCATAAATGCCGTGTACGCGTCCATCTCCAGGAGTGAATGAACCTGATCACAAGCTAGCTACATCAGAATCAATGTTAGGTTGAATGGTTGGCCCTCACTAACTCGTTGCAAAAAGTTTGGACACCCCTGGTATATGCAATGGATTCAATGTGCAGTACACTGGTAATCGTACTATATGGTCCAAGGAAGTGCTACTTTGGAGCTAAGCACATCTTGTGCAGTTGTTAAGCCCCAGAAAATTAAAGGGGTACTTTAACTTTTCATTAACTTTTAGTATCCATCCAAATTTATCGGATTAGATTTTACATTACAGCATGGAGGTTCAGATTTTGTACCAGTCCACAAAATCTCATGCTACTACAGAGCATAACATTAAAATGTAACACTGTACAAGTCCAATTTTATAAAATCACATGCATACCAAAATTTTTAGGCTGGGGCCAAAATCAACATGTCGATTTCAGCCACCCATCATGAGAAGTATCCTCTTTGTCTGTAACCCTTGTGTCGGCTTCAGCGAGAAAACGTGGTAGATCTTGGCGAATAATATCGAGACTCTGAGTGTTCTTGCTGGAGCCAACACAAGGGTTCCGGGCACAAAAGAAGGAGGAGAATAATGCTTGCACTGAGGGGCTCAAATTGGCTCCCCATGTGGCTCTATCCTTATCAAAAGGTACACATAATCAAATGAATCCAAAAATACTGCAAAAGCCTATACTGGTTTGGCATCCAGAATGCTTGGGACCTGGGGTTTTCTGGATAAAGGGTCTTGCCGTAATTTGGATCTTCAAGTTTTCCCCCCAAAAAACTTAGATTTTTCAAAGTCCACCAATTGACTCCATATGGGTTCTAGAAGGTCTCCCATAGGCTCAAACAGCAATTAGGCAGGTTTTAGATGGCGAATGGTCTAATTTTTAGAGACAGTACATAATAAATTTTGATATTCGAATTGCTGCATTTTTATCATATTTGGACTATTCCCTAGACGACCAGACGACTAAACTCCTTCTTCGTGGAGACTAATCTCCCCGATCTGCCTTCCGCCAGCTAAAATGTAAATCACCTGGGGGCAGGCACACGTAGCGATTCGTTTTCCGAAGTTGCCCGTAATTGCCTCACGAGGAAACCTCAGGCAACTTTGGAAAATGAAGTGTTCTGTGTGCCTGCCCCCAAGCGATTTACATTTTAGCCGGCGGAAGGCAGATCGGGGAGTTTAGTCGCCGCGAAGAAGGAGATTTGTCGCCTGCTACCTAATCTCCCTGAATTTGCCCGTGTGGCCAGACCCTAAATCAATTTATTTTTAATCCTAGATGATATAATAGATTTAAATACAAAACAAAACCTGTCATTATTTTAACAAAAACAAAATGTGTTCTCCCCAAATTAGAATTAATGATTAAAAAAAAAAGTGGGGGCCAGCCTTGTTTCTAAAGAGATGCCTATAGCTATCCAGTCTTTATATGCACCTCAGTGTGTTATTGCAGCACTATTCAGTAAAAGATCTAGCACTGTCTTATTGCCTACCCACATTTTATTTGGCAGCTGTTGTATGTGCATGTTGAGCTGGCCACACAAACCCTTGGTCCTATGATCATCAAATTCAGTGTCAGGAGTGTCGGAAGTTCTCATACATGGGGGAAGATAGACCACCAATCGGCCACACTAAACTACTGGTCAGAGTAAAATGTCAGATTCAAGACTAGAAGTTCCAATACAATATTGACAAGTCAAAACTGCACAGTAATTTCCTGATGTTAGATAAAAGCAAGATGATGCAGTGCTGGCAAGTAGGATATCCAGTGGAGAATCATTTTGCAGCTTTAATAACTATAGGTGACCCACTTAGAGAAAGCAGGGAAACAGTTTTATGGAAATCATATGCACCTGTAAAAGCAATGAAACTGGATGGCAGAAAATAGACTTAATAGATAAACCATTTTAATAATTTTACAAGTAATTTGTACAAAATTTTTGGACATGCCTTTTAGTAAAGGAACCTTCATATGCATTCAGAACACGCTTAAATACATTGAAAGCCTATAGCACAGCATCATACGATCAGGTTTGTTTGTTTTTTTAAAGGGGTTGTTCACCTTCAAACAACTAGTTGTTATCAGATAGATCACCAGAAATAACGACTTTTTCCAATGACTTTCTATTTTCTATGTGTCACGGTTTTTCTAATATTGAAGTATAAAGTGTCATTTCTCTCCTTCTGAAGCAGCTCTGGGAGGGGGGGTCGCCGATCCTGTAAACTGTTCTAAATTGATACATTTAGTTGATACATTTCTTATCTTTGTCCCTGCTGAGCAGAATCTCTGGGTTTCATTACAGGCAGCTGTTAGAATTGATACAATTGTTGCTAATACTCCAGAGATGCTGCTGAGAAATGTATCAACTAAATGTTGCAAAATTGTAACAGTTCAGAATCTGCACCTGGATTACTGAGCTGCCAGACTCAAACACCAGAGACAGGAACATTCAACTTTAAACTTAGATTTTGGAAAAAACGTAAAAAATAAATAATGGAAAGTAATTGGAAAAAGTCATTATTTCTAGGGAACAATCTAAAAACAACTAAATTGAAAAAAGTGTTTGGAAGGTGAACAACCCCTTTAAGGGTGGACGTATAAAGCAGAGCACAACGGCATTCCATTTGACTCTACAATTCTAGCAAATAGATGGTTCTTCAACTGCTTGTGCTCCTTCCGTCACAGCTTTCACACACTTGGCCATTGTTTGTGATGCTCTGGTTATAGGATCTGCAGAGAAGATTCCACATTAAAACATAATTAACATTTGGTATATATTTTAATGCCAAATTTGTTACACTTGGAGGCGCATTTATATGTTTTTTAAACATGCATTTGATTTTACTCAATTCAATTGGCGGTAATTTATTTAAAAAATCAAATATGTAAAACTCAGACAAATTTAAACGACCTTGAATCAAATTCGATTTGAATTCGACCATACTCAATTTGAGTTTTTTCCGAAAAATACTTGAAAGTCAGGAACATCTCCAAATTGGTCACTGGATCTCTCCTATTTACTTATACAGGAATTCGGCAGGTTTTAGGTGGCAAATAGTCTTAAATCTCAAAAATTGAAGTTGGTTTAAAAAGAAAAAAAAAAAAAACTAGAATTGAGATTGCATAATTCCCTAGTCGAATCTGACAGTTTTGACCATAAAAAAAGAAAAAAATTAGAATTCGAAACTTCAATTTGACCCTCAATAAATCTGCCCCTTAACATGGATCTCCATATTTACTGGGCCAAGCTTTGAATAAGAATGGGTATTTTTGAGTTCCAGCTGCTGGAATAGGTAGTCAGAACATGTTGTCCGTAGGTACTAAGTTCTATGCAGTGAATGTGTAAGGTTTTGCCCTGTTTGTGGCAGTTAGTGATGCAAATAGAGTGCAAATGCTGAATCGGTAACTTGTTCGCTATGTCTCCACTAGAGACTGACCGGGGGAGGCACATTTATCAAGGGTCAAATTCATGTGAATTTTTTAAAACTCCCTAAATTCAATTAAATTCGAAATTAAACACAGAAATTTATTAATAAAATCAAATTGTAAAAACTCGAATAAATTTAAATGACCTGAAAACTGAATATCAAATGACATTTAAAAAATCAATAAATAAATCTCGAATCGAGTTTGGATAATTTCCTAGTCGAATTTGAGAGTTTTGACCAAAAAAAAAAATTCTAATTCTCAATTTGACGTTAAATGATATACATTTTGGCAAGGTATGAATGTACAGTATCACTAAGTTAGATTCAAAAAAAAACATTTGTACTTAAAATAAAATTAATCTTATCCCCATGGCTTTCCCTGGATAGATTTTGAAATTTAACACTTTTTAAATCTTTTTAGAACTTTTATAAAGTTGTGTAGCCTTCTATTAAATAATAGCAATGGGGTCTCGGATACTAAAGGAACTCTACTGTTTACATCACTGCAAGACTTGGAGCCTTTAAAAAGTTGTTGTAAGGGTGAATGAGCTAAGTACCGTACTGCCAAGGAAAGACTCCAAGAGGTATGAAATGTATAATGAAGTGTTTTACAAATACAGCGATTTACTAACCTGTCATGTAGAAATCCTTAATTGCTAGTTGAGGGGGAACCAAAGGATCTGCCAGAATCTGCTGGTTAACAAGCTACAATAGTAATTGGAAAGAAAAATCAATATGAATCTGCTACATATATATTTTCTGGAAAGGAGAGAACATGTTATGAATAATACCTTTGCAAGCTCTGTTGCTTGCTTGAAATAATTAGCTTCTTCCACATCATCATACCGCACCAGGTTTGGAGATACTTCTTGCAACCTTTTCCTTACACCATCATGATCCTCATATGGTAACGTGACACCTGCCAACTACACAAAATTGTTTGTTTTGGTAAATTACACCTGGATTTTGATATAGGTGCATAGAGTGCTGTAAACTGGATTGGCACTATATATGCATAGTTTATATATAGTAAACATAGGTACCTCAGAGATAGCTCGGATGATTTTCCAGTCCTCTCTTGCCATTCCTGGTGGTGTCACAGCTACAAACGTCCTCTGAGCTCTGCCTTCTGTATTGACATATGTTGCAAACTTCTCTGTGTAAGCTGCACCTGGGAGAATAATGTCTGCCATGGGTGCACCTGTATCTCCATGATGTCCTTAAATTTAAAAGAAAAATTTGACAAATATTACAAATTAAATGTTTAATATTTATTACTGACATAATTAATTCAAGTTCTCGTACACAGACACAGATTATATCACATATTAAATTACACATGCAGACTTGTTTTACTTGAAGTTATTGCTTAACACCAATTACAGTGCCTATAAAAAGTATTCGCTCCCTATGAAGTTTTTTTGAATTCTCATAAACATGGAATCTACAGTTTATTTATTTTTTTTTAACTTTTCATGTCAAAGTAAAAACAAGTCTCTTGTAAAGGGATTTAATGAACTACAATGAAAAACACAAAATAATTAATTGGCTTGGGACTGTGCGGATAGGTCTATTAGCTTTATCTATATATTCTTGCTGGTATGATGTACTTTACCTTGATAGATGATAAAACAGTCTTTAGGCAAATCTTGGCGTGTTATGCAGCCAGCATCTGCACCAAGTAAAAAGAGAACCTTTGGAGGATTTTTCCTTATGGCATCCACTCCAGGTTTGTAACCAATATCAAGGGCAGCAACCTGACTTGCAAATCTGTAGACAGAAAAATCAAGGTTTGTGTAAAAAGATAGGAACATTTAGTTTAGCTAGTAATATGTAACCATCTAAAAGGATTATATTCCTATATTCTCTACATAAAAAGAGCTAATTGACCAACTCTTCTGTTACAATACAACTACCAAATGGAGGTGCCTTTCTGCAATGCAACAGTTTATAACCAAATTACTGGTCCAAAAGACAACAAGACGGTTCTCACATATCTTCGTTTCCCCTAGTTATAAATATCGTTCAACCTCCACGGTTATCAAAACATGCAGGGAGTTGTACTTTACAGCTGGAAGGCAGTAATATGGAGAGAGAGAGAGAAACCTGGATATGACTATACTGTTTGAACAGACCCTTTCAGTTCTTATAGGTAATGAACTAAAGCAGAAAGTTCATATTATGCACAAAGCCAGTTTTAAACAAACCCTAACACCAAATAATTAAAGTGTTTTGAAGCAATTAAAATAGAATGTAGTGTTGGCCTCACTGCTGTATTTGCTTCAGAAACATTATTAAACTAAAAATAAATAAGCTGGTGTGTAGCCGTTCAAAGGAGAAAAGAAAGTAGATACAGTGGTGTGAAAAACTATTTGCCCCCTTCCTGATTTCTTATTCTTTTGCATGTTTGTCACACAAAATGTTTCTGATCATCAAACACATTTAACTATTAGTCAAAGATAACACAAGTTAACACAAAATGCAGTTTTTAAATGAGGGTTTTTATTATTTAGGGAGAAAAGAAACCCAAACCTGTGTGAAAAAGTAATTGCCCCCTGAACCTAATAACTGGTTGGGCCACCCTTAGCAGCAATAACTGCAATCAAGCGTTTGCGATAACTTGCAACGAGTCTTTTACAGCGCTCTGGAGGAATTTTGGCCCACTCATCTTTGCAGAATTGTTGTAATTCAGCTTTATTTGAGGGTTTTCTAGCATGAACCGCCTTTTTAAGGTCATGCCACAACATCTTGGGTCATTGTCCTGCTGCAGCACCCAAGATCACTTCAGCTTGAGTTGACGAACAGATGGCCGGACATTCTCCTTCAGGATTTTTTGGTAGACAGTAGAATTCATGGTTCCATCTATCACAGCAAGTCTTCCAGGTCCTGAAGCAGCAAAACAACCCCAGACCATCACACTACCACCACCATATTTTACTGTTGGTATGATGTTCTTTTTCTAAAATGCTGTGTTACTTTTACGCCAGATGTAACGGGACGGGCACCTTCCAAAAAGTTCAACTTTTGTCTCGTCGGTCCACAAGGTATTTTCCCAAAAGTCTTGGCAATCATTGAGATGTTTTTTAGCAAAAAAAACATCTTTTTGCTTAAAAGTGGTTTGCACCTTGGAAATCTGCCATGCAGGCCGTTTTTGCCCAGTCTCTTTCTTATGGTGGAGTCGTGAACACTGACCTTAATTGAGGCAAGTGAGGCCTGCAGTTCTTTAGATGTTGTCCTGGGGTCTTTTGTGGCCTCTCGGATGAGTTGTCTCTGCGCTCTTGGGGTAATTTTGGTCGGCTGGCCACTCCTGGGAAGGTTCACCACTGTTCCATGTTTTTGCCATTTGTGGATAATGGCTCTCACTGTGGTTCGCTGGAGTCCCAAAGCTTTAGAAATGGCTTTATAACCATTGAAATTGAACTCAGGTGTGATAAACCACAGTTAAGTTATTTTTTAACAAGGGGGGCAATCACTTTTTCACACAGGCCCATGTAGATTTGGAGTTTTTTTTCTCCCTTAATAACGTAAACCTTCATTTAAAAACTGCATTTTGTGTTCAATTATGTTATCTTTGACTAATAGTTAAAGGAGAAGGAAAGCTATGGAGGCATTTTATTGCCAATAGATTAGCAGCAATAGTGCAAGCTAGAATGCTATATTTATTCTGTAGAATGTTTTACCATACCTGAGTAAAAAGCTCTAGAAACTCTCTGTTTGTTTAGGATAGGAGCTGCAGTATTAAAGTGGTGTGACATCACTTCCTGCATGAGTTTCTCCCTGCTCTGTACTCAGATTACAGTAGAGAAGGGAGGGGGGGGAAGAGGAGCAAACTGAGCATGCTCTTGCCCAGGGCAATGGGGTTTAAGCTGAAGGCAGGAAGTCTGATACAGAAGCCCATGTGTACACAATAGAAGGAAAGAAATGCAGTGTTTCTTTTGACAGGGGACTCAGAGCAACATTACTTTGGGGGTTTACTATTATATTTAGATAGACCTTTCTGATAAGGCTTACTTAGTTTTAACCTTTCCTTCTCCTTTAACGGTTTTTGATGAGCAGAAACATTTAAGTGTGACAAACATGCAAAAGAATAAGAAATCAGGAAGGGGGCAAATAGTTTTTCACACCACTGTATACTTTGTGGGAAATAATGGTGTTTTGCTTGTTTATATACTCAAAATAGTTTTTCCTGAAGCAAACAGATCCGTTTTAGCAGTGCAGGGCAACATTACATTTATTTTACATATATTTTAATGACTATAAAACACTTTTAATGGTGTTATAACTTTCCTTTAAGCGAGTCCTCACCTCTGAAGAATATTCAGGACTTTCCAATCCTCACTGACACCACTACTACTCCTTGCATTTTGTGCAATAGCAGAAACAGCTGCATGGATTGCTGCACCATCTTTACGTTGTACGGCACTGCTGCCAACCACCACAATGGGTTTCTTAGCTTGGAAGAATATCCGGAAAAAAAAATCAGAAACAACCTATTCTCCATTTACCCCATCACATTGTTAGTCAAGACATACTCCGGCACAGCAAGAGCACTCTTCCTAGATTAGTTACCCTTCCTGATGATAACAGGCACAATAATAATTAAAACTTTATTAGATAACATATGTGACAGAATTTACATAATATGATACATAATGTATACATATTACATATGTAGGAACTTTGGCTCCTAAAACTATCAAAATTACTTCTCATTAAGAAAAATCACATGGTAAAAGATGCAGACCTTGCTAAAAGGATGTTTTCCTGATGCTATTTCCTTCAGTATCTGAGGTGACTCTCCCAAATGATCATAGGTGTAAGTCAGTTCAACAGGACTTCCTACCAAAGCCACCTGCAGGTCATTGTGAAGCCAGCTGGAAGAAAACAGCATTTATGAGAATGTTATCTGAAAATGGTTTAAAGTGGACCTATCAAGTTTATTTTGCCTGACAAATACATTAGATATGAACTTAGATACTATGGGGTATATTTATCAGAGCGAAATCTCCACAGTCCACTGGAGTGAAATTCCATCACTCTCCATTCATTTTATGGGATTTTGAAAGGCATATTTATCAGAGGGTGAATTTTCACCCATTGATAAATACTGTAGTAAAAATCCCATAGAATGGAGAGCAGCAGAATTTCACTCTAGTGGACTTTGGAGATCTCCAACTTCACTCATTGCTAAATATAACCCTATTTCTTAAAATGACAGGTCCCCTTTAAGGTTTGTACTAGTTTTAATAAATAAAGAATACTGTATGTGTAAAGCCAAGATGTTTTGCATATATATATATATATATATATATATATATATATATATATATATATATATATATGCAAAACATCTTGGCTTTACACATACAGTATTCTTTATATATTGAAACTAGTACAAAACTTAAAGGGGACCTGTCATTAGTGAAAAATGTATTCAGCAGGCATGGACAACCTTTGTGAAATTACCTTTTGCGAATTCTAGCATTAAAGAGGGGAGCTTCATAGCGAGGGTTAGTGCCAACCAGCAGCAGGACATCAGCTTCTTCAATGCCAGCTATTCTTGAATTTAGCAGATAGTTTGAACGGAGATCAGTTCTGTTTTATAAAGCAGTCAGTTAAAAAAAATATATAAAATAAATGAGGGGAGGGAATTACAAAACAATTTTTAAATGGGACATTCTATAACATAATTAACATTAACTTAAAAGGTGCAAGTGTGTGGGGTGTGGTGAGAGCATAAAGAGAAAGGGCATTGGTAAAGGGGAGTGTCGGGGAAGTTGAGCAAATAAAAGTATAGAGGGGAGCAATGCAGAAGACTAAGGCATTTTGCACAGATGGACTGTCAGCCAAAGGGTAAGTACAGTATAGACAAGTGTGGAAGCAGTTGGGTGACAGAGGTACAGGACACTGAAAGGGAGAACTGTATGTATAACTATAAAGCGCTACATGAATATGCAGCACTGTACAAAGTAGAAAAGTACAAGCAAAATAATAAATAACAAGCATAATAATAAATATATATAAATATACAGAGATTAGGTACCATGCTCTAAAAGCCACAGTAGAAATAAGGTCCCTGCCCCATAGACGTTACAATCTAAGCGGGTGGATAACATACTGACACAATCTAAAGGGAAAGTGTACAAATGTTTGGGCACTGGCTCTTAGGTGCCAGGACTGGACAATATATGTTCTAGTGTTCCAAAAGGTAGGATCTGACTTTGTTCTAGAAAATATTGAGCAGGTGTTTCCTATGAAGGTATTCAGGGATCAAATTCCAGAGGTAAGGAGCCGCAAGGCAGAAAGGTTTTAGATGAGAGTTGGCAGTGAGCGTGCATGGTTTAAAAGACATTGGCTCTGAGAGGAGTAGTGGAGACAGCCAGGAATGTATAGTGAGAATGGGAGTGAAGGGCTTTGAATCTTAGCAGAAGTATTTTGTATGCTATCTTTTGCTAAACAGGCAGTCATGAGGATCATAGGGATTTACTGGGGGGATGAACAGTTTACCTCTTAGGAGAGAGCTGGAGGATTCTAGCATCAGAGTTTAAGAGCTCTGGATTTAGGAGAAACAAAAGGTTATGGGATCTGCCTACTTCCCAAACCAAATCTTACAATTTATCTCCACACTGCCTGGTCTTTCTGTAAACTTGGTGTGGTGTGTCCAATATGCAGAACATGCTCTAGTTTCTATTATTTTAATCTTGGGTGACAGAACTTGGAACTACTAGCAATGTCCCTTCATATTCATATGTACCTACCCAGCACCAGATGTGGGGAAGACTTCCTCTGTGCACAAGGTGTCAGAATTCAGCCTGTTCAGCAAATCTTTAAGAGCTACTAGAGCTTCGGCATCCACAAGACCTCCTGCAATAGCAGCTACATCTTTACTCTGCACTCCTTGCAGCTACAAAAGAAGAAAAGTAAACTAGACCTGTAATATTTAAATAGGAGATACTGAAGAAACAAAATGTTGTTACATTTACAGTACACTACAATATTACAGATCTTTCTGCTGTTATTATACATAAATAAAAAATGCAGCACTCTCAGTGGGTTGCCTTTAACACTATAGATGGCAATTTTGCATAAGGAAAAGTAGCTTGAACAAAACAAGTCCTTGTATTTAAGGGTGGTGGCAGATGTGGAGATTATTCACCCAGCGACAAATCTCCTCTACTGCGGACGACTAATCTCCCCAAACTGATTCGGCAAGAATATGAATCGCAGGTGGGATCGCTTCGGATTTCCGAAGTTGCTTATCCAAAGCGATCCTGCCAGCAATTTGTATTCTTGCCAGCGGGAAGGCAGTTTGGGGAGATTAGTCGCTGGGAGACTAATCTCCTCATCTGCCACCACCCTTAGTATACAGAAGGGATATGTGTCACACCACTATAACTTAATTCTGAAGATTAGATCTATAGAATGCATTACCACTCCAGCCACCCGAGTGAGAACATCTTCCCAGCTTGTATGAACAAGATGACCTTTTTCATCCCTGATCATTGGTTGAGTCAGTCTCTGGCGTTTCAAACCATCATAAGCAAATCTGTGAAATTCAAAAATGTATACAAAAAGATCTTCTTTAAATGGCTGGCTCTATAACATGGCTCTGTAGTTAACAAAGACTCGTCATACTGCTCTTTTTCAGTTGTTTTTTACAACTAGGGTAGCAAAAATATATATTCAATCCTTTACTAACTGCTAGGATTCCTCAAGTACTTCAATGTTTAAAAATTTAAAAAAGGGAGTAAACTAAGGTTAACAGATTAAAATCTGACCAAAATGTTCCAGGTAAATCAATATTTGAATTTGTGTCACCTAGTTTTATCAGAAATCCATTCCTCGTTAATATTCTCATGCATTTTTGGCAAGATTCTCATCACTTCTCCACCTCTTGTGCTGATCACAATGTTGCTGCCCAGTGCATCCAGAACATCAATGCTTTCTGTCTTTCTGAATGACATGGGTAAAGGGGAAAAAAACTGAATAAAATTTCATATAGAATAAAATTGCATCCTACAACTGCAGCCTTTATGCTTTCAAGATATTCCCTATAAAAACAAATATAAATGCTCTACAAAAAATATTAATTGTAATGCTGTTAAAGACTAAAGAGGATCATCCCCCAATAACTTTAAAAATGTAATTCTAAGTAACTTTCCAATATACAGTAAGTAAATATTTTAGTGGTAATAAATATATTTGTAAAAGTAATGGCTATTGGTTTATCACGCAGCTGACAGCAACCTGTCCATCCAATGAATACATAAATCCATAGGTGTACCTTGTTTCCCAAGGCCGAGCTGTAAATGCATAAGGTTTGGATGTTAAAGCTCCCACGGGACACAGGTCAATGATGTTTCCAGAGAGTTCAGACATGAACATCTTTTCTACATAAGTGCCAACTTGCATATCATTGCCTCTGCCAGTAGTTCCCAGATCATCAACTCCTGCAATCTCACTGGCAAACCTATTAAGTTCATAGATCACATGTTAAAAGTAAAGAATGTTATGGATGAAATTAAAGGACAAAGAAATCCCTTTTCCCAGATCTAGTATGTCTGTCCCCCTTGCTGTACCCGATCTCTAGGTTTTTGTTTTTCAAAAATACCTTGTACTCCCATGTGGTATTCTCTGCTAGGTCTATATAACACCGCTCTGCTGCAGGTGCCGTTTTATTTTGTGTTAGGTAAAGAAGATGGCCTGTTACATGAGCCAAAGGTTCTCTGCAGCATCTGTGTCACAGCTTGCTCCTGAATACAATGCGGATTTGCTGCTTCCTTATAAAGACTGCACAGACTTGCAGTCTTAGGGGCACATTTACGAAGACTGGTAAACTGTGTTTTTTTTTTTGTTTTTGTTTTTTTTTTGTGAGAAAATGATCAAAAGTCACAATTCTCAGCAAATTCGCCGATTTACTTAAAGTCGAAGAAGACAATTTGATAGTGAAAAAGCTCAGTGCTAGAGAATTTTTTCACACTGTTCGCCAAGTGAATGATCGTAAATACGCAAATTTATCAAAGTGTACACTTTCCAATACATTAGCCTTTTCACCAAAGTCTACTTTGCCTGGTTCTACCTGGCGAATTCTTAAGTATGAAGCTACAACCTCAACATTACTCAGTCAATGACATATCCAAAATTCAAAAAAAGTATTAATAAAAAAGGAAATGTGCCAGCATTCATTTGCCAGGAGAAATTTTTGCATCATAGCGAAATAACGTCTGACATAGTTGCGTGAAGTATGGCGAAGCCTTCCAAAGCAAAAATGCAGACCTAAGTAAATGTGCCCCTTAGTGCAGAAGTGATGGACTGTTGAATTTTTTCTTGATTTAGTCTAAAAAAAAATGTGGCATTTTCACAGCTAAAGAATGGCAAATGGAGTGCTCTAGCGTGCTGCAGAACTGAACTAGGTCTGTCCAATAAGTCATAATAATTAATAGACATTCCTTGTCCTTTAATACAAAATGTTTGCCCAGGGACAAAAATGTTATCTTCCGTAATGTAGTACTTTCCGACGCCTTTCTTTTGTAACTGTAAATCTGATCAGATCCCAAATAAAAAATGAATCATTACACCAGCATTTACTATTCCTGTTCATAACAACCCCAATACCTTATGCAGCGTGTACACTGGATACAACGAGTCATAATGGTCTTGACTAGAGGCCCAATGTTTTTATCCTCCACAGCACGCTTTCCATCTAAAAAACGGCTCCTGTCACTGCCGAACATCATAGACTGATCCTAGAATAGTAAAAGTTAAACTGTAAACACAATTTTATTGCAGAGTTTAAAAAACTACATTACTTTAGACCCTCAATTTTGGAAAAAAAAAATTACATAAATAAAATACAAACCTACCCCACCAAAAGCACAATGTATTAGTAGATCTAAAAGGTTTCTAAAGATCACAAAGAAAACTGAAACGTTAGAGACTACTAACAAAATGCAGTGCAAGGGTTGATTTTCTCAATATTGTTTACTGTTGAGACAACTTTCCTGCTGAAAGACTGTCATCTGACCATAGCCAAATGGCCAGATCACACTGTGAGTCTAAGGGGGTGGACAGAGACAGACTAGTATGGTAACATTTCAATCTGTGAAATCAGGTATGTGCCCAACTGAATGAGCTCATTGTTGCTGCCAGAGGAATAATAGTTTTGCTGCTGAAGATTTTCGTTCCAAGTACCTGACTTGCAACCAAGCATCTGTAAGTAAGCAATGATTCTTACTGAGGCAATGGTAAGCAGGTTTAACGGAGTTAGGAATGTGTCAGGGCCCTTTTATATGATCCATACATTATCGCTCAAGAGAAAAGCCTCTCCATAGAAACACACATGGGCCAGTGAACAGCATAAGCACTGTCTACACCACAGGCAAGGGGAGCAAGAAACGGTTTAAGCTGGAGAAGCTTATTTAATCCTTAAATATGCATTTAAGTAGCAAGGCTTAGTAAAATTTATGAGCAGTTTAATCATTTTAAGGTGTCTATATGCCATAAGTTTATAATGCTGTGCATACTGGGCTTCAAATTTTGACATTTTCAGTGTAGGCAGGAAAGCTATGCAGACAACCTGAACAGATAGTGCTACATATTCACAGGCATTGTTCTCACATTAAACACTACATATTTATGAAGGTGTACAGCTATAAACTGACAAAAGCTTTAATAATTTATGTGGTCCACCTGTAAATCACACTCTCCTCCTTGATCACAAATAGGGCAGTCCAGGGGATGGTTTGCAAGCAAGAATTCCATTACACCTTCCCTATTAAAATAACAAAATTGCATGAGACCCACAAGAAATACAGTATTGCTAAATACAGCGCAAGCACACCTTTTTTAATCAAAAAGACCTGCATCTTAGCAGGGTTCTTGTTATTTTACCAGTTCAGATGAACAAGACTTGACAAATACAATGACCTCCATAATGTTTGGGACAATGAGACATGTTTTTTGATTTACCCCTCTGCTCCTCAGTGTGTAAAATTTTAAATCAAACAATTTAGACGTGATTAAAGGGCACATTCCAGACTTTAAAGTTTTGCATACATTTCAATTTCACCATGTAGAAATCACAAAACCTTTATACAGTCACCCTCAATTTAGTTGATCCAGGGAATGGTCCGATTGCCATCTTGGAGTCAGGAAGGAATTTTTTCCCCCTCTGAGGCAAATTAGAGAGGCTTCAAAATTTTTTTTTTGTCTTCCTTCAACAAGCAGTTAGGCAGGTTATATATAGACCTAAAAGGTTGAACTTGATGTACGTGTGTCTTTTTTAAACCATTATGGAGGGCACTGTGTTTTATTACAGAATTATAATTTGTTGTGTAAATGAAAAAAAAAAAACACACAATGATCAAATACCGCATTTTCTCTATTTTAATAACTAGTGAATGATTTTAAAAGAGAATTAAACCTCCTCAAAGACAAAAGCCGCCAGTTCCCCGTATCTGCTTCCTCCCAGCATAGTCTATTACTTTCATAACGCAGACCTATCCATGCAGAGTAGAGCAGCGGAGCTTATAACTGCCATCTTTTGTATCTTCAGATCCTCTTCTGTCCCTTCAGTGATTTACTGAACTTTCTAGTGCATGCACAGTTGCCACTAATATTGGACTGGATCCAAATTCACATGTGCCAAAAAGTTCAGTGTCAGTAAATCCTCACAAGAAAAAATTTCAGAAGATACGAAAGATGGCACCTGAGAACTTTCCTCCGCTGCTTGCATCAGTAGGTCAACATTATATTCAGGGACACTTTTTCAAGTAATAAACGATGTAGGAGGAAATAGAGAGGCGGGGGGGGGGGGCAATGGAGAACAGTCCATGGGGGCTTTTGTTCTCCTCTAAGCAGACTTAAGGTATTATGATCCAAATTTTAGGATACCAAACACTGGCCCGCCTGCAAACAAATACCCCTTATTTCTTAAAATATGGCAACCCTCGATAGATTACAGATTTGGAGGGACTCTCCTCTCATCTATCATACTGGGGAGTAGAGCTGAATCTCTATTTCTGTTCCATTATATGACTTGCTGTATTCAAATAATGTGATTTAACCCACTTCTCTCTTCTTTTACCTTCCATATTATATATGATGCTGTAAACTGTTTTATTATGCAAGCAATAAAAATATATATATTTTTTTATCAAACAATGGGTCCCGAGCATTCTGGATAACAGTCCCATACCTGTACCACCATATTTATAAGGCACCATATTCCATAATAAAACAAAGTATAAAATCACCGCTTTATATATTCAGAGAAGTACCTTACCTAGCTTTCCTGGTTTTTTCAGAGTTTGTCAGTATATTCCAGCCCTTCATCACTGGCATAGCACAGGCAGCAACAGGCTGCAACCATATGAGAAATCAACAATAAATACATCAGAAATTAGAAGCAGCTTATCTACATAAGAAAGAAACATTGGTGTTGAAATATTTGTTAGCAACAAATATCATCTTAGTATAAAGCAATACACCCCAATATTTTTATATAGAAAATGTTACAAGGTAAAAGTTTATTTTTCATATGGTAAATGTTTATGCAGTTTGTGAATTGACAAAATAATGCAGAAAATAGGCTACCAAAAATGATTAGGATCATAGCTATTTAGAAGAAAAGGTTATACAGTTATGGGACCTGTTATCCAGAATGCTCAGGACCTGGGTTTTTCCAGATAATGGATCTTTATGTAATTTGGATCTTCATACCTAGAAAATCCTGTAAACATTAAATAACCCCACCAGGCTGGTTTTGCTTTCAATAAGGACTAATTATTTATCTTACTATTTTATTATTACAGAGAATTTTTTTTTAATTTGGATAAAATAGGAGTCTATGGGAGAAGGCCTTTCCATTATTTAGAGCTTTCTGGTTAATGGGTTTTCGGATAACAGATCCCATACCTGTACACAATATTAGAATATTTAATATAACTATAGCCTATCATCAAGATTAAAGGGGACCTGTCCACACATAAAAAGCTGTATAATAAACGTCCTTTTCAACGTGAAAATGAAACCCAAATTCTTTGTTATTAAAGCATCCATACTACTTATAAACAAGTCTCTCCTCTATGCCTTAGGCATGGGACAGGCAATTATTTTCATTTTGCAATCTGCACTTCCTAGATTTCACTGCATTCCCCACATCCCCCCTCTGCCTCACCATCTAATTATATAGCCAATACATAGGCATGGGTATCAGGCACATAAACAAGTTTTGGGCATGATGCAAAGCTTGCCTTAATAACAGTGTCCACAAAATCTTACCTGCCTGCTAGATGTAATTGTGATTTCCAAGATTAAAAACAAAAAAAAGATTTAAATATTTTGCTTGACCAACATCATAAAATAGGATTTGGAATTATTTTTTAAGGTGACAAATCCCCTTTAAATTAAGTCTTGAAATGGGTAAGGGAGACTTGAGCTGCACAAACAGCAAAACAAGCTTACCTTGGGAGCTTTCTCTATTTCCACAAGACACATGCGACAATTTCCAGCAACTGATAAACGATCATGGTAACAAAAGCGAGGAATTTGCACGCCAACCTTTTCACAGGCCTTAGAGAGCAAAGAATTTTTATTCGTGGAATGTGGTCAGTAGTCATAGTCAAGCTGCATATAAGTTATAGAAAAAAGACACAGCAAGCAGATGGAAAATGGACATCCTTTTATATCTAGTTTTCAAGTCATCAGCACAAACAAGTTGACCATTTCCGTCAACAACCAATTTGCACAGCACCTGTCTATTTGTTCTACAGGCTGGTTAATCATATAACATTAAAGTTGGCCCATACATGCCCAATTTTCATGGAAGATGAGAATCGGTGTAACTGTTATATACTGAATGGTAACTGAAAAGAGATTCTGTCATGGAAAAACATGTTTTTTTTTCAAAACGCTTCAGTTAATAGTGCTTCTCCAGCAAACTTCTGTACTGAAATTCAGTTTTCAAAAGAGCACACTTTTTTTTATACTTAATTTTAAAATCTGACATGGGGCTAGACATATTGCTAGATTCCCAGGTGCCCTTAGTCATGTGGTTTGTGCTTTGATAAACTTCAGTCACTCTTTACTGCTGCAATGTAAGCTGAAGTGATATCACCCCCACTCCCTTTCCCCCCCAGCAGCCTATCAACAGAACAATGGAGAGGTAACAAGATAACAGCTCCCTGGTATATATGAAAGAGCGAGATATGAAAACACAAGTCCCACTGCGACTCCTTTACTTACACTGAGATGGAGAATAAACAGACTATCTGAAAGCAGTTCTATAATGAAGTGCTGGCTCCTTCTGAAAGCACATGACCAGGCAAACTGACCTGAGATGGCTGCCTACATACCAATATTACAACTTAAAAAAAATATTTTACTTGTAGCTTCAGGAATACATTTTTACATGGTAGAGTAAATTATTTGCAGTGTAAACAGTGTAATTTAGAAAATAAAAATGTCATCATGACAGAATCCCTTTAAATTAATGTAATTCTTGTAGCTAAAAGACAAAGCAAGAAATGGAAAATTACTACAAACAGAGCCCTGAAAATATTGCATGTACTAGAGGGTCTTGGAACCACAATAATTTGTTTTTACAAATTGCTAAGACTTCATCTTGGGAGTGTAGACAGATGATACAAAAGATACTAAGGAAAACCTTTTCTACCCACCTTTTAATTCGACAATTTAAGACTATAAAGTAATTATGCCAGCTGAACTTTAAAGTCATGGTACAGAACATTATAAACAAATTATGATTCAAGTGCATTTTCTAAGATGTACAAGAAACTTTATTTTTCATAACCTACCTGTAGCACTGTAGTGCCTGGTTCAACCATCACTGGTTTTCCATCAACAAACACCTCAACCAAATTGCTGGCAGCAGTTGCAGTTGCCCGTACTTAGACAAACCAAAAAAATATTTTTTTTTAGAAGAGTTTGAAGCAATTCAAAAGACAGAGAACAATGGGACAAATAAAGTTTTGTGTTATAACGCCTGAAAAGATGAATAACTAAGGCAGGGCATAATATTAAGAAAAGCAGGAAAAAATGTTTTTGTGACAATATCTTACGGATAGCTGACTGCAGCCAAAGCATACTAAGAACAGAGCAGGTTCCCATTAGTCCTATTTATATTAGTTATACTCATATGCAAGTCTGCTTGATAACAATGGAAAACTCTTTGTAACTTCTTTCAGATAATGGTGCAGAGAACAGGCTCAAGAGACATCCCTTGCATTACATTATGCTTATGAATTCATAACTACATTTTTTACTGATAGTCTAAAGTGCGCACAGGGAATCCTGTATGGTGTATTTATACTTTCTGATCCTTTTCCCACAGTTAGGCCAAAGCTTTAGCACACTGAAACACGTGCCAAGAATATCTGAGCAAGATTAGATAATGAGAAAAGACCGTGAGATTTTGAATAGTCACCAAAGCACTGTTCATATCTGACAGCAGTATATAAGGGGTTTATTTATCAAAGGTTGAATTTTAGAGTAATGTGATTTTTTTTTTTTAACTCTAATAAATTTGATTTTATTCACAATTCGAATGGTATGTTATTTCTGAAAAAATGTAAACATCTAAAATCTGATCAAATAGTCCCGACCCAACACAGAGTTTTCCTCAGAAAAAAAAGTCAAAATTTTTTGACTTTTGCGTGTCAATTTTTTTTTACACGTGTCAAAATTCAAACCTTAGTTAATCTGCCCCTAAATATTGAACTGGCACAATACAGAATGATGTTAATCATGTCTACGCTATATTTTTGTATGTTGTTTAAAAGCTACATATGTACATATTTCTCTTTCAGCTAAAGCTGGAAATGTTAACAATGCAGAACACACACAGAAAACCCTTACCATTATTTTTAGAGGTTTGGGTGGCACTTGCCAGTACCCTGCGGACTACAGGTCTCAGCATTTTGCTAAAGGAAAACAAAAGAAAACAGAAGGTTCATCTGGCAGATTCTGGGGCAAATGGAAAGGTAGTGAAGAGCTCCAGTTTGACAAACAGGGGTTATGTATCAAAATTTTCTCACTATCTTCTGAAAACAACTCTGACCAAATTCCCACTGCCTATTTATCATTGCATTTTCATAAAAGTTTCCTTGCACCAAAAGACTTGATAAAATTGGTAAAAATCCAAATCGTACAAATTTTTGTTTGTCTGTGGCTTTTTCTGATTATCGCGTGAAAACCATGAAATCTTCGATTACTGAAAAAAGCCCAGGGTAGATGGGGATATCTTCCAATTGTAAACAGGACATCTACCATTTACTTCTACGTGACCTTGGCAGGTCTGAGATGAAGTAATTTTTTTATTCAGACTATTAACACCACCGGGGTTTAATAAATCACGAGTTTTTTTTGTTCTATGAAAAAATTGTGTTTTCCCCTTTAAAAGTCCAGAAAAAACTGGATTTTATTATATAACCCCACAATATTTGTGGAAAGGTATGCACTAGCAACATCACCAGCATAAATAACTAACCAAAGCCTCAATAAATGCACCTCTGCTTGTGGTAGTTGTTGAACCAGATGTATCTTTTTGTAGTGTGAACATCTAATAAAAATATCATTTGTATGACGAAAATTTTGTTCTTGAATATGCCAATGTTATTAAAGGAAAACTATACCCTCATATATCATAATAAGTGGCCTATTGAAGAATCTTACCGAACTGGAATATAGATACAGTGTATCAGTAAATATTGTGTTTTTTTGTAGCATTGTTTGACAACATTTTGTAGCAGTGTTCTTTACTGAGCAAAAAACGCATTTAGATATTGTATAAAGTTTTAAAACAACATAACTTGGAGCATACTTAACCACAGGCTAATACAGCTGTACAAATTATATTCATTTTACTCCAAACTACTCCATCACCAGTGAGGAATACTTCAGAGACCCAGTTCAGGAGATAATCATAATTAGCGGGGTTTGTTCACCTATAAGTATTTTTAAGTATTATGATGTGAGACAATCTGCAATTGGTTATTATTCTTTATTATTTGTGGTTTTTAAATGATTTTGTTTTTAATTCAGCAGCTCCATAGTTAAACAATTTTAGCAATTTGGTTGCTAGGGTCCAAATAACCGTAGCAACCATGCATTGATTTGAATATGAGACTGGAATATAGAATATGAATAAGAGACAGCATGAATAGAAATGTGAGCAATAAAAAGCAATAAGAATATATTTAAAGCCTTACAGAGAATTTTGTTAAGATTTGAAAGCTCTCTATGAGGTAGAGAGTAGTAATGTGCAGGTCGAGAAAAACTGGACTCGCTTCCTTTTATAAACCCGACAATGACGTCAAAAAAGGGGCGGGGAGGCACCCGCAGATAAAACCGGAAGTCGGCCGTGTGAGGTAACGGACGGGGAGAGCTCAACTCGCAAATCAGGCAGAAAGGTCGGCCCGAACCCGCCCGACCCGCGGATATTGGGCCAACCCGCACATCACTAGTACAGAAAAATAATTTTTTTTATTAATTTGTGGTATTTGAGTTAGCTTTTTATCTTCAGCCAGTTTGCAATTTCAGCACACTTGTTGCTAGGGTCCAAATTACCCTAGCAACCCTGCATCAATTTGAATAAGAGACTGGAATATGAATAACAGAGGGCCTGATTACAAAAATGAGTAATAATGGGTAGCAGTAACAATAAATGTATCGCCTTACAGAGCATTTGTTTTTTGTTTTTTTATAGATGGGAAGTGTAGTAGGAGTCAGCACTCAGCAATGGAAACCTTTTGCAACTGGGGTGCACGTCCCAGGCAGCCACTTCCACCTGAATACAAAACTCTATTTTCGCAGATAGACAGCACCACCTGTTCAGTAATTTTTCTTAAAAAGCCTTTATTGGCAAAAGGGCTTTTGTTGGACAGGAATACAGCGACGTTTCAGGCCGACAACAACAGCCTTTGGTCAAGCTTTCCTTACAGAGCATTTGTTTTTTTATAGATGGGGTCAGTGACCCCCATTTGAAAGTTGGAAAGAGTCAGAAGAAAAATGCAAATTATTCAAAAACTATTAAAAAAAAATTAAGACCCATTAAAGGGTAGCTTAGAATTGGCGATTTTATCGCATACTAAAAGATGACTGAAAGGTGAACCACCCCCTTTAATGTCTGCCTTAAATTTTGGGCATAATAAAAGATAAACAGGGGAATGAAATAAAAGTCGCAAAGAGCAAACAATTCGCACCAATAGGAGTAAAAATCCACATCTTGCAATGTAATATTGTTCCTTAAACTGTTATTGCATTGCGAATTTTAATTGCGCATTGCGAACTTTAATTGCGCACTCATAAGAAGTGTGTGAAGGTGTCGTACAGGGGAATGTAATAAAAGTCGCAAAGAGCAAAACAATTCGCACCAATAAGACTAAAAATCCACATCTCGCAATGTAATATTGTTCCTTAAACTGTTATTGCATTGCGAATTTTAATTGCGCATTGCGAATTTTAATTGCGCACTCATAAGAAGTGCTTGAAGGTGTCGTAATCTTTTGGAGCAAACATAACGACTTTTTCAGTAAGAAGTTTTATTACATTGACTGCGCATTGGCGCAAACTATATAATTCGCAAACTGTCTTTCACTGTCGGTGGTGGACGTTAAACAGTTTCCGGGCTCGCAAAAGCTATATTAAATTCGCACAAAGCAAAATTTGTTCGCGCAAAGGCATAACTTTTCGCATTGCGAATAGTTTTTCCGTTAGCGATTTTTATTACATTCCCCCGGTAATCTTTTGGAGCAAACATACATAACGACTTTTGCAGTAAGAAGTTTTATTACATTGACTGCGCATTGGCGCAAACTATAAAATTCGCAAACGGTCTTTCACTGTCGGAAGTGGTCGCTAAACAGTTTCCGGGCTCGCAAAAGCTATATTAAATTCGCACAAAGCAAAATTTGTTCGCGCAAAGGCATAACTTTTCGCATTGCGAATAGTTTTTCCGTTAGCGATTTTTATTACATTCCCCCGTATGTCTCATTTGCGGCCATAGACAGTCGGCGCGACCAATTGCACGTCTAATCCTAGCGCATTGTGCAAGACTATACAGAGTGCAAGTTCGTGCAATTGAGTGGTTAGTGTTGTTGAATTGCAACAGAGTTTTGAGCAAGGAGGCGTCTCACACACAAACGCACGGGCTATGAAACACAGTAACCAGCAGACTTCCTACAATAGGAAGGGATTGCAGACAGAATGAAAGCTGCCAATCTGTGCTCGGTGCATACAGTGGAGGAGTCCAAGTCCTACCTAAGTAACCACATCGGTCAAGGGCATGAGACTGACCTACTACCTTGATTACACACATAGCCAACACCGCTACACATTAGCGCAGGGTAATGGCGGCGCTTATACAAAGTACAAACCATTCCCGTTTTCAATGTCACTCACCCTACCCCGACTCCCCCAAAGAGCTGTAGGGCTATTTAGCCTTCTAGACCAGAACAGGCACCCTTAACCAATATGGCGGTCTCGGCAACAGGCGACGGAAGATGCTCAGAATTACGTCATTGATACAACTTCGGTAACTTCCGGACTGACACAGCCGAGTTCGGCAAAGTCCGGCAATAGAGACCAACGTGATTCGGAGATAACATCTTTTCCGAAACGTTGCGAAGTCTCCGGCACAATCTCTGAATTGCTTTAACATCGGCAATCTCCTTAACAAGCGCCGAAAGAAGGCTAATAACACAAATAACACCAAATATTTCTGCACAGAAGGTAAAACTTTTGCCGAAAAGGAGCAAAGAGAAAATATACACTTTAGATATTGCGTCTTCACGTAAGATTTAGCCCCGCCCATCGTCTTTAATAGTCAGAGCCGTCAGCGTATAAAAGCATTGTCCGCGCCAACAGAGTTCCCTTGTGGTTACGTGCTGTGTTGTGAGTCTGTTGCGGCAATAGGCTTCTGCGAGCTTAAATCCCCCGCCGGCCTTAAGATCCGGAATGAGTTCCTCGCCTACAAGAGTTACACATCGAGGGATCAGTGTGCGGTAAATGATCACGTCTTATTATATTCGTGAGCTGCTGTTGGGACGGAGAATGTCTGTGTGTTGGTTTTCAATGAGCGGGTTGGCTGCGAGCACGTGGTCTTAGGCGCGACTTCTGCTGTCGGGCTCTTGTTTCTTGTGTCTGTACAGTGATCAGGCAGTGTCCTAAATGTCTCCTACAATTCCAAGGGATGTAATAACCAAATGCTGGGAGTTTAACGTTGTGCGCATAACTAGCGGCTCTTGTAACTTTCTAGTGTTTATTATTCAGGGTTTTCTTAAAGGATCAGTTCAGTGTGAAAAGAAAAACTGGATAAATGCATAGGCTGTGCAAAATAAAAAATGTTTCTGATATAGTTAGTTAGCCAAAAATGTAATGTATAAAGGCTGGAGTGAACAGATGTCTAATAAAATGCCAGAATCCAACTTCCTGCTTTTCAGCTCTATAACTCTGAGTTAGTCAGCGACTTGAAGGGGGGCCTCATGGTACATTTCTGTTCAGTGAGTTTGTAATTGATCCTCAGCATTCAGCTCAGATTCAAAAGCAACAGATATGACCCATGTGGCCCCCCTCAAGTCCCCCCCCTGGTAGCCAGGGTAACCATTCAGTGTAAACCAAGAGAGCTGAAAAGCAGGAAGTAGTGATCTGACTGACATAATATACATCAAATCACTCCAGCCTTTATACATTACATTTTTGACTAACTATATTAGAAACATTTTTTATTTTGCACAACCTGTCTATTTACACAGTTTTTTTTTACACTGAACAACTCCTTTAAATCTATTTGACGACTTATTGAATGTATTCGCTGCCCAGCTGTCTGTTCTCGGCACTGCTGAAACGGTCAAATGAAACCTGGCTGATTCAACTTTGAATCCTGCAGCTGCTTTTACAATCCTGCTGCTTTGTTACAGTTAATCACTAAAGGCAAAAACGCACATGGCAAGGCATCGCTGCGATTTCTGAAACTGGTGGCCATACACCGGCCGATAAAAGCTGCCGACAGACCGAGTTGGCAGCCTATTGGCCCATGTATGGGGCTTCCCCGATCGAGAGATCTTGACTAAAAGACTAAAAATCCCATTGGATCATGGCCGCATCTGTTCGTTGATGCGGCCCGCAATCCGACCGCCCATGATTTGTCCCGCAAAAACTAAAGGTGGCCATAGACTAAGAGATCCGCTTGTTTGGCGGCGACATTGCCAAACGAGCATATCTTTCCCCGATATGCCATTAACAGGCATGGCTATATCGGGTGTAATCTAAACTTTCAGCCCTATGGCCGACCGATTACGATGCGCAATGGGCTCCGACGGGATCGGTCTGGACAAAATATAACCTGTCCGATCAACCCAACGACCGTTCTCAGTCGGACGAAAAATATCGGCACTCTCCGAAAATCGTACGAATCCTCCATTTGTATGATAGGATCTTTGCGTCTATGGCCAAAATGCTTACGTCCGCAAAGGCACTGTGATTAGTCATCGCAGTCAGGTTTTTAAAAAAAAAAAAAAAAAAAAAAGCCTCAGACAAATCACAATTTGGCTTTGGCTTTAGATGTGATTGACCTTAATGTAACTTATGTTATAGAATGGCCAATTCTATCCAACTTTAATTGCTTTTCATTTTTTTTTTTAGTTATTTGCCTTTTTCTACTGACCCTTTGCAGCTTTCAAATGGGCGTCACTGACTCCCTTCTAAAAAACCAAATGCTCTGTAAGGCTATGAATGTATTGTTACTTTTTCTTACTTATCCTTCTATTCAGTCCCTCTCCTATTCATATTCCAGTCTCTTATTCAAATCATTGCATGGTTGTTAGGTTAATTTATAACTTAGTTACCAATTGATGCAAATTGAAGAGCTGCTGAATCAAAAGCTAAATAACTCAAATCTTCAGTAATAAAAATTTTTTTTTAAAAAAATGTCAAAACCAATTGCAAAATGTCTCTGAAGATCATACTCTACACCATACTCTACAATCTACATCATACTAAAATTTATCTGAAAGTGAACTCCTTTAACAAGAGAACCAAGAATGGTAAAATTTCTGTTATTCCATGTACAAATAGCTTTAAAGGGGTGGTTCTTTTTTGTATGTTATAGAATGGCCAATGCTAAGCAACTTTTTAACTGGTTTTAATTTTATTTATTTTTTTGCCTTTTTCTTCTGACTCTTTGCAGCTTTCAAATGGGTGGTGCTGATTCCCTTCTAAAAAGCAAATTCTCTGTAAGGCTACAAATGTGTTGCTATTGTTACTAGATATTCCTGATCTTTCTATTCAGTTCATATTCCAGTCTCCTATTCAAATGAGTTCATGGTTGGTAGGGGAATTTGCACCCTAGCAGTCAGATTGCTTAAAATGCAAATTTAAGAACTGAATAAAAAGCTAAACTCAAACTACAAATAAAAAAAATCAAAACCAATTGCAAATTGTCTTAGTATATCACACTTTGCAACATACTAAAAGTTCTCAAAGCTAAACCACCCCTTTAAGGAGATTAATCTCCAGCGATCACTCTGTTTCTGTGGGCGGCTGATCTCCTATAAAAGCTTTCCCGCCGGCAATAGTATGAATCGCTGTTGTTAAAAATCATGTGTCTCCAAAATTTGCTTGAAGTTTCCTCTTGAGGCAAAAATAAAAATGTCTAATAAAAGAACCTATTTCTAAACAACTTTCCAATATACATTTATTAAAACCTTTTAGTGCTTTTAAAGTTTTGTAAATATAATTGCAATTGAAAGCAACATTTGCTTCACTCCTGTTACTTTTAAGCAATGTTGGGAAAAGTCTTGGTTCCCCAGCAAAAACAGATCTGTTAATCAGCTGCGTTGTCTTTCATTGTATCAACTGTCTGAGCCACCAGGGCAGAGAATAGAAAGTGACAAATGCTGTTTTTAATCCTAATCCTTCTACAAATAACTTGCATAGAATATTTCTAATGTATATTGCAAAGTGCTTAGAATTACAATGTTCATTGGAATATAATGAATTGCCAGTTTGGTAAGGGTTTCTATCTTTTTTTTTTTTTTTTTTTTTTAATCTTTTTGTTCTGCTCACTGCTTATTTGTTTTCCACCCCCTTAGATTTGTTCCTTCCCAGGCTGATGTTGCAGTTTTCGGTGCTCCCCCTGCTGCTCTCTTCCAAGCTCTGCGTTGGTAAAACCATATCAAGTCTTACGAGCAGCAGCAATGTAAGTAAGCAGCACCATTTTTTACAGTACTCTGCTAGTTTGACAGGAGTCACTGGTTAAGGAGTGTGATCCGAAATATACTTTAATGAGAAACTGTCTAGGGTGGGCACTTATTTATATTTGCTCTAGTTAAGCATGTCCATGTCTGCTTCTATTAATCTAACGAGTCAGTCTTAAGGTGGTCATACACTAAGATCCGCTCATTTGGCGAGGTTGCCAGCTGAGCAGATCTTTCCCAGATATGCCCACCAACGGCAGGGCGATATCGTGTTAATATGAACGTTCGGCCCTAGGGCCAAACTATCGTATTAAACTAAGGAAATGGGTGCTGACTGGTCGTAGGTCTGCCTCAACTATCCAATTCAGTCCTTGATTACAGGGAAATATCGAACCTACCTGGTCAGACCAATTTTTAGCTAGATATCGATCTTGGGAGACCCATCGGATGTCCCCACATATGGGCAGATAAGCTGCCGAATCAGTTTAAAGGATATATCTGCATTTTTTAATCTGCCAGTGTATGGCCTCCTTTACTCCGTTCACAGGTGTCTTAAAGGAGAATCACTGTCTATGGCTGTGCAGAGGTCACAACATACATTATCTGTGATACAACAGTTTGTGTGATGTAGAGTGTAATTAGGCACACTTCTAACATATCAGTCATGTGTATCACTTTTCATAGTTCATAAAGTCACTGTACCTTTGGCAGTAGGAAGACGCTGTAACTTAAAGCTGCTGGACTGAGTTGTCTGCCTTTAATGCTGACCCCATGTCTGTCTTGCTGTGATTTTTCAGAACAAAATTTTCTTTTTGGGTGCATGTTAGCTGAGCACCAGTCAAATTCAGGAGAACCAGGTCATCTTATGAAATAAATATGTACAGTTATATGTATATATGTATGCAGCGTATATATTTATGCAGTTTGTCTACCCGCATTTGTATTGATTTAAAAATCCAATTGTAAATGAAAATATAAAGTCCCATATTATTGGATCGGAGCTTTTAATTTTAAGACAGCCTAGCACTATTCTAGATAACTGCAAATTTCTCTTGGGCTAGGGCCACACGGGAAGATTCAGGGAGATTGGTCGCCTGGTGACTAATCGCCGCGTCTTTGAGGCGACCAGTCTCCCTGAATGGCTTGCTGTTATCTTGCACCCGCTAGCGCTAAAGTCGCCTGCGCCTATTCACACGCAGCGATACGTTTTTCAAAGTCGCTCGAAATTGCCATTTCAAGCGACTTTGAAAAACATATCGCCGCGTGTGAATAGGCGCAGGCGAGTTTAGCGCTAGCGGTTACAAGATAACAGCAAGCCATTCAGGGAGATGTCGCCTGGCGACTAATCGCCGCATCTAATCTCCCTGAAATCTTCCCGTGTGGCCTAGCCCTTGATTTGCAATCTAAGTTTGTTTTTTTTTGTTTTTTTTGTTTTTTTTTTTAATTTCAGACTGCCTGGTGTAAAGAAACCTTTGGGAAACTATGGCCATGTTAACATTGAAGATACTAATGGTGGTGTAGCAAAAGAGGCCAAAGAAGAGGATGATGACATCGACTTGTTTGGTTCAGATGAAGAGGTGGGAGGTGTAACAACCTTGAGACGTAATAAAATTAGACGCTATAAGCATTAGGTGAACAGTGAATGACACTGGTTGTACAGCTGTGTGGAAGATTCTTGTTTTTAAATACTGTCCAATAAGTGGGTGTGTTACCACCACAGCAAACTCCAAAATTAATTGCTAAACTTACTCTGGATGTTTCTTTGAGCATTTTTGCCTTTTACCATTTTTTAATTTTCTATTTTTTTATTTTTTTTGGGATGCACCAGATCTAGGATTTGGTGCAGGATTATGTCAAATTCAAGTGCCTGGCCTAACTGAATCCTAAAAATCAGGTAACTCGCACAAACAAGGGAGTTGAAAAAAAAAAATTGGCCCTTTAGGTCTCTTATGTCCTTATTTGCATATGCAAATTGTTTTGGATTTGGCCAAATCTCAAATTTGTGGATTTCGCACAACCCTAACTTGTTTTTACACTGCTAATTGCAGGCTCAAGTCAGATGGTGACTGGCAATCTGGGCCTTCAATAATATGTTCAGCTAAAACATGTCCTAATATAAAACTGTAAAACTATGCAAATATCTAAGAAATCACTTAAAATAGGAAGTTAATGCAAATTTGAGAGGACCATTCAATGTATTTCAATTCAGTTTTTAAGGTTTAGATCTCCTTTTAAGTGGTATTTGCAATGAAAGCCTTAGTTAACTTTGTTACTAATGTCCTAGGCATGTTAAGTCCCCTGCAAAACACACTGAATTTGGCTGTACTATATTTAGGCTGGTTATATGATGAATAATCTAAATCACCATCTTTCGGCTGATTTGTGATGCATATTTTCTTAACTGACTATACCAGCCTGTTGGTTAAATAGAAAAAAATCGTGCGATTGTGCAGAATATTTAGTTTATTTGTGTTCTTTCATAGGAAAGTGATCGCTTAGCACAGTATGAAGCAAAAAAGTCTAAAAGTAAGTAGCTTTTTCCTTATTTGAGGTGTTGTATTTTCCTTAAAGGAACAGTTCAGTATAAAAACTGGGTAAATAGTATGTGCAAAAAAAAAAAAAGTTTCTAATAGTTAGCCAGAAATGTGATGTATAAAGAATCTAACATAATAACCAAAACACTACTTTCTGCTTTTCAGCTCTCTGAGTAAGTCAGCGACTTCGAGGGGGGCTACATAGGAAATAACTGTTCAGTTTGCAATTAGATTAAAAGCAAACTGTTATGACTCATGTGGCCTGCCCCCCTTAAGTCACTTATTGCTTACTGCCTGGTAACCAATCAGTGGAGACCAAAAGTGTTCTGGCTATTATGTTAGATCTCCAGTCAGTCCAGCCTTTGTACATTACATTTTTGGCTAACTGTATTAGAAACATCTTATTTTGTACAGCCTATCTATTTACCCAGTTTATATTTATACTGAACAATTCCTTTAAGGCTTAATTTCATTGTCTTAAGAAAAGTAAAATATGGCAAACACTAATTCTGTAAATTTCAAAAGGCAAAGTAAAATACTGTGTTTTTTGGCCAGTATGTAAACATTATTTCTCCTTTTTGGGAGAATTGTAGCGTTCCTGTATTTGCGTTTTCATTAATCTCCTGAATGGACAAACTTGCCACAGATACTGGTCTGAAACTGTAGTACTGTGTGACAGTTCCAGCATTCCTCCTGTGGCACATTAAAATGTTTTGCAGCTTCTTTTCTTCTCAGTCTGGGAGGACTTGGCTGTTTTTCAAACATGGTTTCCGTTGTGGTTGACTGCCCCTTTATTCTTTGCTTGGCATTACTAGAAGTTTCCAGAAGTCTCATACAGTTAGACTTTTAATGTCTTAAAATAAACTGCAGGTGTGGTGGCCCAGTGTTTACAATCTATACATGAAATAGTGTCATGAATATTGTATAGAATTTCTCAAAGGTTTGTTAAGCAAGGCAATGACTGTTGTTCATGACTTAAAAAGTTTACCTCTCCCTTTCCCACTAGAATTTTAATCTTAACTTTGTAGGATTTGGGATTGGTGTTTGGTTTAAGGCTCCATCAAACATCTTCTACTTCTGGGAAACCTACTTGACATGTACTAATTAACAGTTTATATATTGCTAATCCTTGCTGCCATAGCATTTCTACTTCTACTGTCCATCTCCAAAGCTGACTAAAGCCTTACTATTTCTATAGAGCCAACACTTGTTAAATCATTCATTCTTCTTGACGTGAAGCCAGGGGATGATGAGATGTGAGTACGTCAGAAGTATACAGATGGATGGATTGTTGTGGGGAGCATGTAAGTATGATTTTGCAGTAGGCTAGAAAATATCTTTACATAGGCTGCAATGATGATTAAAACATCACCATCTTTCGACTGATGCTCATGATGGATGTATTTATTCTGACTGCCTTGTATTTAAACATTCTACTGAATTCTCATGAAATTGAAGAACTGGAAGTCCATGCACTGGCAATATGCAGATGTTATGGTTAATACTAATTTGTTAAAAAATCTGGGGGGGCAGCATGTCACCTGAGCTTTTCACCTTGTTTACCCGTTTTTAACTTATTTTTGTTTGTTTTTTTCTATAGCAAAACTTGTCCCTGTTTGGCATGGTAATAAAAAGCTGCAGATTCGGTGTGTGGTTGAAGAGGACAAAGTTGGCACACATGTTGGAGGAACAGATCCCTGCATTTGAGGACTATGTACAATTCATGGATGTTGCTGCTTTTAACAAGATCTAAATACAATACACTGATTTCATGAGGCCCCCATATGTTACAGCACCTGAATAAAAACCTTTGCTTAATATTTGTGCAACTGATGTTTATTTGGTTCTGCTGTCTCCAGAAATGATTATTCTAAAGACTACCCGTTTGCTCTACCCAAGTGTTTCTAGTGTCCATGAATCACAAGATTGTTCCATAAGGCTGGAGCCACTCTTCCCAAATTATAAAACTTATAGTGTTATCAACTGTGCAGCATATTTTATTTTTTACAATCTATACTTTAACAGCTTCTGTATGTACACAGTTATGTGAGTAGCTTCCTACATTCCTAGATTAATTTCCTAGAAATCACCTGGCATTATCTTAACACATAGTTATTGTATGGAAGTTAATCTAGAAAAACAGACTGATTTTAGTTAATGACTTTGCCTGCCCCCCTGGAAATTTTTCTGCGTATACCCATGCCAATCACCGCAAATATCTGGGGCGTAACTACAGAGGAAGCAGATCCTTTGGCTGCAGGGAGGCCCAGGAGGTATAGAGATTTTAATTCATTTACAATATCAATACATATTGGTAAAAAAGTCTTCTGGACATTTTGGGGGACTGAAATAGTTTGCTGTGGGACCCAGTAATATCTAGGTACACCACTGGCCAATGTTGGTTGACACAGAGATCCTGTGGTTCATGAACAGTGTAGTCTAATACAAGAGTCCTCTGCACTCAACCCATTATCAATATATTTAAGACGGAGACATTTTGTGCATACTGCCACCCAAAAATGCCTTACCTTTTAGCATTCTAAAAAACAAAATCAATATTCCTGTAGGATATAAAGATTTTATAATGATGAATAATCTATATTTTTGTGCATAACTTTTCATAAGAAAAGATATAACAACAGAAGGGTGTGTAGTTGGTACCCCAGAGAGAGTGATCTGAGATCACTATTCAGTGTTTAGATTTGTATTATGTTGGTTTTGTTAGCTTTGTGTCAGGCCACTAGTTGTCTGAAGTATAATAGCCTCCCCTATGTCTCTTACTGAGTACACAGGTTTGAGGACAGGATGAGCCCACATGCCAAATAACAGAGGTGCCAGTTAGGCATCAGTTTACAAACACTGTGAAATCCGTTCTCAAAAATGTGAAATGGAGATCAAAATCAGAGCCAATGAGCCAGTTGGTCAGGAGACACTTCTCCCAAGAAATACTACTATTCAGGGAGGTACAAGTCTTTTTATACTATGACAGAAGAATTTTTATAAAAAATGTATTTAAAGAGATTCACACAGGTTGACAGTTGAGGTCAACCTGAGAGAAGTAAAAATGTACTCAAAAACAAGTCAAAGTCACAACCTAGAATCAATATAAGACATGATTTATTCTTTGACCAGTCCATGGGAAAGCTGTGTGGTATGTGGATACCTGAAGTTCAAATAATTTTCTGTCATGTGCTTCATATCTTTATTTAAAAATACAATTTTTACAAACACTGGATATAAATGTCAATAAAATTCTGCAATTGGTCAGATATGTCAATGCAGTTTTCTTCTATTTTTCTTTCTTTTGTTCATTACTTTGTTCTTTTTTCAAACCCCTTTCGTAAGTGAACTTGCAGTCACAGTAGCTTTGCTTTGATTCCTGTTTGAACTCCTTGTACTCTGCTAAAGGTACTTGTTGCTAAACTATCAATATATGCAACATCTTGCCAAGGTCCAATAACCCATAGCAGCCAATGAAAAATTTGCTTTCAACATTCTAACCATGCTAGACTGATCAAGGTTTATTGCTGGATGGCTTCTTGCCGCTCAGTATTGTGTCCCAGTCTAATAACACAGCAACAAATCAACAGCTACATTTAACTAAACTATAGCAGGTACATCGATGAAATCACTGGTTGCTAGGGTTAGGGCAAATTTAGCCCATGTTACTACATTAGTAGTGGGGTTACCTTACTGTAATAGGTAAAATTTTCCTGTGTAGTTACCAATAATAACCTTTTGGCAATTCGTTTTGGTGCAGGTCTGCAAGTTACATTTTAAAAACAAATATCCAAATGTATGCTATGGGTAACTGTAGTAGTGCATTTTAACACCTACGTTACTTTTACTTCAAAGATTCTGTCTGCTCACGAAGAACAAAATCAATAGACCTTTCTACCTGTACTACAAAGTATTATTTTGGTAGAATGAACGCTATAGTAAGGAAATTGAGTGATATATTTATAAAATATACAACGAAAGGGTTCATAATAAAGATGTTCATACATGGGCCAATATTTCCAGTCAAATTGGCCACTCATTGACAAGCTTGCAGCTTATCTTCCCCTGTATGGGACCAAAACAGCCCCCTTCTGACCTGAATAAATCCTTAATAGTGAGCTTGGACATGGAGTAATTCTAAATAAAGACACTCTGATCATTGGATCAGTCCATGTTTCCCCAGCATCTCGGGTTCCATGTCATACAAAGATCTGCTAGCCGCAAAAATGAACAGATCTTTCAGTGAGGTGTATGGCTGGATTACTAATGGTAATACTTTGTGATAGAACGTAACAGGTTAATGTCATTATCAAAAGAAAAAATGAGATAAAATATACAAGTGCTACAATAACATAACTCACTACTGCTATAGTAAAAGATATAGTGTCAAGAATATATCAGTATATCAGTGCTTGCTTATTGCACTGCTAGTAGCAAACACAATCAATGGCAGTCACTGGCACAGATAAACTACTCCAAATATGATCAAGCAGAGCCAGTAAGTGTTGATTTTTTTCAGGAGTGTAAAAAGCAAATATACCTGTAGCTGCTAGTGTCCAAATTTCTTTACAAGTCACCCAGATATATGCTCTGTTACACTGTATTAAAAGTTGTTATAAGGACCTTAGAAATAAATATTTTTAGCTACTATAGTTTTAAGGAAACTAAATTGCCAAGGATAGTGATTGGTAATTACATTTAAGCTGTAGATGTTTCCTGGTTTACAAAATAAACAGCTGCACTTTTGTGTATACATTGTTTGTTATTCAACACTGTTGGGACATAAGAAAATGGAAAATTGTAGAATTATTTATTCTCATTTCTCCTTTTATTCACCATACTGTCTCACCACACTGTCTCACAGACAGTTGGATTGCTTTTGGAGTCTACCCGCTGCTCACTTTTAACACCTGTCTGACTTATATCTCGAAGTGTGTATTTAAATATCTCTGCTACTGAGGCTTCCAAATGTACCATGAATGCCTTGCTTATAAGAACATAAATGATTGGGTTAAGGCAACTGTTAATAAAGGCCAGACTTGTGGATATAGGCATACCAATTCTAATCCACTCACGGAATTCAGGACTGTGATGGATGTTCAGCTCCAGCAAACTAAAAATATGGTAGGGAGTCCAACAAACAAAAAAAGCAACGACAATAGAAAAGACAGTCCAGAAGAATTTACTACAACCCAGTGCATTTTTGTCCTTTATCCTGATGGCAAGTAACGAGTAAGACAAAATCATAGTCAAAAGAGGAAAAAGGTATCCAATAAAGAACCTTATTAGTGTAAGAGCAGTGTGAGTCCTCTTCATGACAGAATGGTCATAGTCATGGAAGTTGTTGAAGCAGATGGTGACTGAGTTGCCAATTTCAGTTGTGTCTCTGTAATAAAGTGCAGGAGCAGCAATAATGCCAGCGCATATCCAGACAATTCCATTCAAAATCATAGATTTTCTTAGAGTCCTGTGTCTCTGTACAAACCTTGTGTGAGCCAAAAACAGGTACCTATCCAGGCCAATCACAGTAAGGAAGAAAACACTAGCAAACATGTTGAGCAGAGCAATGAAAGAGTTGATCTTGCAGAAATATTTTCCAAAAGGCCAGTGAAAGTCAGTGGCTACATAAGTGATATGCAAGGGAAGGAATAAAACGAAGATCAAATCAGCAATGGCCAAGTTGAGAAACCAAAGAGTGCTGACAGTTTTTTCCCATCGGAAGCCAGTAAACCAGATGACCATAGCATTTCCAGGAACTCCTAAAATAAATGCCAAGGAGTAGATTACAATGGACACGATGTGGAGCGCATGAGGGAATGCAGAATCATGGGGTGTCTCCTCAAAAGCATAGTAATCATATGCACTGGAGTAGTTGTCATAGTCTTCAGAAGAGATATCCATTTTAATTAAATCGTCTTACTAGGGGAAAAAAATCATGTTACTTAAAATTTAATTTGGCTAATCCTCCCTGAATGAATACCCCCATCCCAAGCTTTATAGGTATGCAGATCTGATACATATGCATCATCTTGTTAATGTTGCAATGATTAAATTTACCAAAACAGAGCATGCAGGGGCGAACCTGATGACACCCCCCCCCCCCGCTCTGCACTTAAAACATGAGCGTTGGAGCAGGTCAAAGACGGGCCACATCACTAGTGCAATGAGCGCAATATCGCTCTCTGCACTAGCGGAGCCAAATTTCAGCTCTTCAAGTTACAACAGGCATTTTTTTGCCATCTCTTGTAACTGGCTGCTCACTGCTGCCTGAGGCAAGGTTTTCAACTTGCCACATGACAAGAGCGGCCCTGTTTATAATTTAGACAATGTTACATAGTTAAATAGTTACATAGTTAAATTGGGTTGAAAAAAGACAAAGTCCATCAAGTTCAACCCCTCCAAATGAAAACCCAGCATCCATACATACACCCCTCCCTACTTTAAATTAAATTCTATATACCCATACCTATACTAACTATAGAGCTTAGTATCACAATAGCCTTTGATATTATGTCTGTCCAAAAAATCATCCAAGCCATTCTTAAAGGCATTAACTGAATCAGCCATCACAACATCACCCGGCAGTGCATTCCACAACCTCACTGTCCTGACTGTGAAGAACCCCCTACGTTGCTTCAAATGAAAGTTCTTTTCTTCTAGTCTAAAGGGGTGGCCTCTGGTACGGTGATCCACTTTATGGGTAAAAAGGTCCCCTGCCATTTGTCTATAATGTCCTCTAATGTACTTGTAAAGTGTAATCATGTCCCCTCGCAAGCACTTTTTTTCCAGAGAAAACAACCCCAACCTTGACAGTCTACCATCATAATTTAAGTCTTCCATCCCTCTAACCAATTTAGTTGCACTTAGTCTCTGCAGCTCATTTATATCCCTCTTAAGGACTGGAGTCCAAAACTGAACTGCATACTCCAGATGAGGCCTTACCAGGGACCTATAAAGAGGCATAATTATGTTTTCATCCCTTGAGTTAATGCCCTTTTTTATACAAGACAGAACTTTATTTGCTTTAGTAGCCACAGAATGACACTGCCCAGAATTAGACAACGTGTTATCTACAAAGACCCCTAGATCCTTCTCATTTAAGGAAACTCCCAACACACTGCCATTTAGTGTATAACTTGCATTTATATTATTTTTGCCAAAGTGCATAACCTTGCATTTATCAACATTGAACCTCATTTTCCAGTTTGCTGCCCAGTTTTCCAGTTTAGACAAATCACTCTGCAAAGTGGCAGCATCATGCATGGAACCTATAGTTCTGCACAATTTAGTATCATCTGCAAAAATAGAAACAGTACTTTAATGTTGTAGCATTTGTAGAATGTTTTCCGTTCAAGCCACCCCCCCCCCCTTGGAAGTTTAACAATTGATCAGGTCCCTCCTTTCCTTGTAACAAGGTTGCAGCCAAGGTTTAGCCATAATTCCAGGAATGTGGATAACAGCATATAAGCTTTCAAATCTCACCATAGTTGGCTGTTGGAATAAGTGTAACATTTACAAAAAAGACATATTTCATTATCATGTGAAACTAAACAAAATCAAAAAAATGGTTGAAGAAATGCCATTCACTGCCCAGCTTCTGCCAAGACTTTTGATTAAGGGAGGATTCCAGTTACTTTTGTCCCTAATGTTTTTACTTATCTAAACTGCTGAAGGCCCAAAATTATCTTCTGCTAGCCCTTCTGAGATTGCTAAAAGAGCAAGAAGTAGCACTTGTTAATGCCAAATCTTTAAGGTTGTGGACAAACAGGAACATAAAACCGCAGAAACTGTGCTGCAAGGTTTTTTTATTCACAACATGTTTCGAGCTAGTGGCTCTTTTTCAAGTGTTCTAGAACAAGTAGCACTTGTTAGGCTATTCCAGCGTGAACAGCAATTCAGACACATACAACAACCTTAATCTGTATGTATCTTTGAAAGGATACTCTCTCCAAACCGGCACATATGAATAAACACACCATTTTTTGTTTCTGCACCAAGAGACCAACAGACATTCACAGCAGGGGCTTCAAAATAGAACTAAATAATTGGTGACCTTACCTCTGAAGCAATGAAATACACAAGAAGCACTTTTTTAATTTAACTGTTCTAGCCAAATCATGTTTTGTTCCTCAAAAACTATTAAATAATTGTATATGTTGTATCTGAAATCATGTGCCTCTCTGTTGCATAGAAAGCAAAATATGAGGAATATATATTGGGTGTATACTTTTGTCATTCAATTTGTACTGTTGCTGTTTTGGACAAAAAATACTTTCTTAGCCAAATGAGTCATTTCTCCATGGTAAAAACATCTCCAGGAAAATATTCTGCACATACTTGGCAAATCGTTCTGCATAGTCAGTCTACTTTTTACACAAGAGGAAAACATCTGACATCAAGCTAAGTAGTATTCTCAGAGTACAAATATTGCTTGCAAAATCCTATAACATATTGAGATACATGGGCTATAGATAGAGAGCTTTGGGAGAACAGGTATGGGACCTATTATCCAGAATGCTCAGGGCCGGGGGTTTTCCAGATATTGGATCTTTCCATAATTTAGACCTCATACCTTAAAGGAGAACTAACCCCCCCAATAATAAAACCCACTTCCCTCTAGTCCCCCCTCCCTGCTTCCCCCCGCATGGGTGATTAGCCCTGAAAGTGCCCCTAATTCATCACCTATAGGTGCAGAGTAGGAGCAGTGGAGCTCATGGGCGCCATCTTCCTGCTCTTCTGTAGTTGGAGCAGTCTTCTGGTTTGTAGCAACTGCACATGCTCCAAAAATGCCTGAAATTGAGCAAGGGAAGGAAGAGGACCCGAAGAATACAAAAGATGGTTCCCATGAGCTCTGCTGCGCTTACTCTGCACCTATACGTGAGTAATGAATAAGGAGCACTTTCAGGGATAATCACCGATGCAGGGGGGAAGCAGGGAGGTGGGACACGGGATGCTTCTTAGAGCTTCTACATTTACTCCTTAAGGGAATAAATTGAGAACAGTAATGATTTAATATCATTTTAAATGACAACCATTTCTGTTCTGTCTTTTTAGCCGAAAACTTAATGCCCCAATCAATGCTCTGAAGGGCAGCCCTCAAGGCACTAAAATGAGCTTTTCTGAAATTCATGTTTTTTGTTGCCCCAATGTATATTTGTTTTTTTGCACCAGGCATTAAATTATATAACATTATGGTCACTATTACCCAGGGGTTCAATGACTTGCACATTTGCTATAAGTTCTGGGTCATTTGAGATCACTAGATTCAGAATAGCATTTTTTCTGGTTGGCTCCTCAACAATAGGGATGTAGCGAACGTCGGAAAAAAAGTTCGCGAACATATTCGCGAACTTGCGCAAAAATGCGAGCGGTTCGCGAACGGTTCGCGAACCCCATAGACTTCAATGGGAAGGCGAACTTTAACATCTAGAAAAGACATTTCTGGCCAGAAAAATGATTTTAAAGTTGTTTAAAGGGTGCAACGACCTGGACAGTGGCATGCCAGAGGGGGATCAAGGGCAAAAATGTATCTGAAAAATCTGCCTGTGTGTGCTTGGAAGAGATAGTGTAGGGGGAGAGCTGTTAGTGATTTCAGGGACAGATGATAGTAAGTTTGCTGGCTAGTAATCTGCTTGATACTGCTCTGTATTGGAGGGACAGAAGTCTGCAGGGATTTGAGGGACATTTTAGCTTAGGTAGCTTTGCTGGCTAGTAATCTACTGTTCTCTTTAAACAACTGCCATACGTTGACCTTGTAGGCATTGTTTGCCCAGTTTTTTTGGACGCAGCCACTGAAGCACAGTTGCCAGAAAAAATATGCCATATAAATGCTGAAAATAGTCATTTTTCGCCATACGTTGACCTTGTAGACATTGTTTGCCCAGTTTTTTTGGTTGCAGCCACTGAAGCACAGTTGCCAGAAAAAATATGCCATATAAATGCTGAAAATAGTCATTTTTTGCCATACGTTGACCTTGTAGGCATTGTTTGCCCAGTTTTTTTGGTCGCAGCCACTGAAGCACAGTTGCCAGAAAAAATATGCCATATAAATGCTGAAAATAGTAATTTTTTGCCATATACGTTGAGTCAACGTATGGCAAAAAATGACTATTTTCAGCATTTATATGGCATATTTTTTCTGGCCTCTGTGCTTCAGTGGCTGCGGCCAAAAAAAACTGGGCAAACAATGCCTACAAGGTCAACGTATACACTACTACAGCGGTGGATACGGATTATGTAAAATATATTATGGCTGCTTGAAAAAAGTCACTCCGGTGTTTTTCTGGAGACGGTAATATTATGGATATTTAGACAGAATGGGAACAAGGTCACACAGCTCGATGGCGGGTTGAAGAAAACAGTGTGCAAATAATGCCTACAAGGCCAACGTATACACTACTACAGCGGTGGATACGGATTACGTAAAATATATGAATGCTGCTTGAAAAAAGTGACTCCGGTGTTTTTTCTGGAGACGGTAATATTATGGATATTTAGACAGAATGTGAACAAGGTCACACAGCTCGATGGCGGGTTGAAGAAAACAGTGTGCAAATAATGCCTACAAGGCCAACGTATACACTACTACAGCGGTGGATACGGATTACGTAAAATATATGAATGCTGCTTGAAAAAAGTGACTCCGGTGTTTTTTCTGGAGACGGTAATATTATGGATATTTAGACAGAATGTGAACAAGGTCACACAGCTCGATGGCGGGTTGAAGAAAACAGTGTGCAAATAATGCCTACAAGGCCAACGTATACACTACTACAGCGGTGGATACGGATTACGTAAAATATATGAATGCTGCTTGAAAAAAGTGACTCCGGTGTTTTTTCTGGAGACGGTAATATTATGGATATTTAGACAGAATGGGAACAAGGTCACACAGCTCGATGGCGGGTTGAAGAAAACAGTGTGCAAATAATGCCTACAAGGCCAACGTATACACTACTACAGCGGTGGATACGGATTACGTAAAATATATGAATGCTGCTTGAAAAAAGTGACTCCGGTGTTTTTTCTGGAGACGGTAATATTATGGATATTTAGACAGAATGTGAACAAGGTCACACAGCTCGATGGCGGGTTGAAGAAAACAGTGTGCAAATAATGCCTACAGGGCAAATAATGCCTAAAAGGTCAACTTATACACTACTACAGCGGTAGTAAAATAAAAAAAAGTAAAATAAAAAAAAAATGAATATTAAAAAAAAAAATTAAAGTTGGTGCTGCTGAACTACTAGGAGCAGCAGATTAGCACACCAGTCCCACTCCCCAACACTGCTAGACTAATAGCACTGGGCTCTTATAGTAGTAGTAGTAGTAGTAGTAGTAAAACAACAAAAAAAAAAATAAAAGCAGTCCTTACAAGGACTACTGTTATTGCAGCAGTCAGCAGATGAGATCAGAAGCAGGACAGCTGCCCACTGCAGCTACATACAGAGCACTGCAGTAGAAGGTAGATTACTAGCCAGCAAAGCTACCTAAGCTTAAATGTCCCTCAAACCCCTGCAGACTTCTGTCCCTCCAATAACAGAGCAGTATCAAAACGATTACTAGCCAGCAAACTTTCAACTGTCCCTGAAATCACTAACAGGCAGCAGCTCTCTCCCTACACTATCTCTTCAGCACACACAGGCAGAGTGAAAAAACGCTGCAGGGCTTCGGTTTTTATAGGGAAGGGGAGTGGTCCAGGGGAGAGCTTCCTGATTGGCTGCCATGTACCTGCTGGTCTGGGGTGAGAGGGCAAAAAAAAGCGCCAACAATGGCGAACCCAAAATGGCGAACGTCGCGCGACGTTCGCGAACTTCCGGCGAGCGCGAACACCCGATGTTCGCGCGAACAAGTTCGCCGGCGAACAGTTCGCGACATCTCTACTCAACAACCTGTGCCATAAAATTGTCATGCAACATGTTTATAAACTTGTTCCCATTAACTGATCTGGCAGTACTGTTGCTGCAGTCAATATCTGGGTAATTAAAATCCCCCATTATCATTACTTTACCCAAACTAGCAGCCTTTTCTATTTGCATCAGGAGCTTAGCCTCCTCCTCCTCACTTATATTAGGGGGTCTATAGCATAATTCTTACAATTGATTTGCTGGACTCTTTACAATTGGTGAAGAACTCTACCCATAAGACTTCTGCCCCCTCATTTTCTAATATAACCTCCTCCTTGATATAAGCTTTTAAATCCTGCCTAACAAACAGACATACCCCTCCACCTTTTCTATTGCCTCTGTCCCTCCGAAACAAAGTATAGCCACTGATTAACTGCCCAGTCATGCAACTCATTCAGCCATGTTTCGGCCACACCAATCACATCATATTTTCCCTCCAGCTCTCCCATTTTACCAGTCAGACTTCTTGCATTTGCAAACATACATTTAATACTGGTACCATATTTAACAAATGACACGTGGTCCTCCCTATCCTTAACAGTACCCCAAACCAAATTTCCTCCCCCATTTTCCTTTCCTATCTCATCTAACCTGTCTTCCACTGAATCTTTTACTGAACCCTCCCCCCCAGCCTAGTTTAAAATCTCCTCCAACCATCTAGCCATCTTCTCCCCCAAAACAGCTGCACCATCATCATTGAGGTGCAGCCCATCCCTAGCAAAGAGCCTGTAGCCGACTGAAAATTCAGCCCAGTTCTCCAAAAACCCAAAACCCTCCTCCCTGCACCAATTTCTCAGCCACACATTAATCTCTATAAGCTCCTGTGTTTGGGGAGATTAATGTGTGGCTTGTGTATAACATAACTTGTGTGTATTGTTTTAATGAAGAAATATTTATTGTTTTTGTTATTTTTTGCACTAAACAAAAAAATGAAACCACTTTTCCTTTCATGCTTCCTGTTCTGTTGAGTTACTTTTTGCAGCTTGCTTATGGTAGAGATGGGAGAAAGGGTAGCGAGTTCAGAAAAAAAAAACCAATTAATATTCTATTTGTGCTTTATAACAACTAAAATATAGAATGTATATGTTACTGTTATTTTTATTTCAATGCATATAGACAGGCACAGTGCAAATTGGCTTTAGATTATCCCTCATTTCAGGAGATGAATTTTTTGAGGTTCAGTCATTTAGAAGCGTGCAAGGTCAGAAAATAAAAACACTAGGGGGTAAATTTATCAAAGAGTGAAGTTCCGCCACTAGAGTGAAATTCCGCAGCTCTCAATTCATTTCTATGGGATTTTGAAAGGCGTATTTATGAATGGGTGAAAGTGGATTTGATAAATACGCCTATAAAAATCCAATAGAAATGAATGGAGAGTGGCAGAATTTCACTCTAGTGGCGGAACTTCACTATTAACTTCATTCTTTGATAAATATACCCCTAGATTTCTTAGGACCCTACCCTTCTCAGTCACCAACTGATAACAACATAAACTGTTGGGTGGGGCTCAAAGTAGGTTTATAGTAATGAAGATTTTGTTTCTAAGATCTAATCTAAGGGGCAGATTCACTAAGGGTCGAATTTCGAAGTTAAAAATACTTCGAAATTCGACCCTCGAATTGAAATCCTTCGACTTCGAATATCAAAGTCGAAGGATTTAGCGCTAATCCTTCGATCGATCGATCGAAGGATTTTTCGTTCGATCGAACGATTAAATCCTTCGAATCGAACGATTCGAAGGATTTTAATCCAACGATCGAAGGAAAATCCTTCGATCAAAAAAAGGTTAGCAAACCTATGGGGACCTTCCCCATAGGCTAACATTGACTTCGGTAGGTTTTACCTGCCGAAGTAGGGGGTCGAAGTTTTTTTTAAAGGGCAAGTACTTCGACTATCGAATGGTCGAATAGTCGAACGATTTTTCGTTCGATTTCGTTCGAATTCGAACGAATTTAACCAATTCGATGGTCGAAGTACCAAAAAAATACTTCGAAATTCTAAGTATTTTTCATTCGAATCCTTCACTCGAGCTTAGTGAATCTGCCCCTTTAAGTGTTACATGTGTGCCTTTACAAGTTGTATTTCAGCAAATAGTTTTATAAATATATTAAAGTAAATGTTTACATTATAGTATTTAAGGTAATGCTGCAGAAGTCATAATTTAGGCTGGGACTAAAATGTAAGATAGCAAGTTGACTCCGCTTTTAAAACTGAAACAATGGTTTTTACTGTACTGAAATTTTTGTTCAAAAAATCTTCTACATCTCTCCAGGGCAAGCTGCCTACTAATTGCAATAGGATCATCCAATAAAAATCTCTGTGCGTAAAATGATGGTTTCTTTATATGTATACATTTATTTCTTGGTATAACGATAATAGAACGCGGGTTGCAATGAGACATGACAGGAGACATTTACAGAAGTTGTTTGTTTTGTTTTATTTCCTTTTCTTTTTGTTTAATTATGTTTACTTTCCAGTGGTACATAATATGATATCAATACCAGTGTTGCATTGTATTCCTTGCTATACTGTATAAGTGAAGATATATAATTGTGTATACGAAATGGGTACCTTGTTTAAACTATGTAATTGTTTAAAGATTGTAATGTATGGAATGCATGCAATGCACGATCCTGTCCTTTTTTTATTTTTGTTTTTTGAAAAGAAATAAAAATTATTGATCAAAACAAAAATCTCTATGCGTCTGGCTTTGTTAAAATGATTGCCAACTGGCATTAAACAAATCTTTCTAGTTTCCTTGCAACTTTGGTAATGCCTACTTTGAAGAGGTAGGCTAAGAAAATGTTTTTGGGAAAAAATATATACCACTTTTACAATTTTGAAGAAAATACGGTCTATAATTGTTTGCTACTCATTGATAAATATACCCATAGCAACACAACACTCTGGTGGCACATACTCATTAACTGTTTTTCACCCAAAGCACAGTGTTCAAGACAATCAGTGTGTCATAAGCTTATTAGTTCTGCATTTCATTAATATTAGTTGATGAACATATTGAGTTGTTCAGTTGTTAGGTGGACACTCCTGTGTCATGTTTTTGGGGCCTGGGTAAGTGATGTACTTTGCCACAGTGTAGACATTTTTAAATATTTCAGGCCATCTTAAGGATGTCCAACTTATTTTACTCTAGCTTTTGGTTATGGTTCTTCATACCTTATAACTGTAAGCTGTGACATTCAATTCTTTCATTGCTGTTTCCCGAGGGGAAAAAAAATTCTCATGGCCTGTGAGAAGCAGTCTTACCTAAAGTATTAGTTTGGCCGGTGGTCAAGGGTCCAGGCCAACCAGCAAAAAAAATGTTTTTGGCCCACAGCCCCTCACAAAATTGTGGTCCAGTTTATATTTTTGGTCTGTAATGGGTCACGCATTTTCCCCTCCACTACCCCTCTGTAATTACTCCACTGTCTTGGTTATTATTTATGAATGCAGCACGGTAGCAAAATAACATGATTGCATGTTGGTGCTGGGTTCCTAAGTTTGATTCAAGCTACAGCAGAAGTGTTCTATAATGAGTTCTGTATGTTCTTCCTGTGTCTGTGTGAGTTTCCTTTGGTTATTCAGTTTCCTCTTACATTCAAAAACCTACAGGAAGGTTAACTGGATCCTGATAATACTAACCCTGGCCTGTGAATACAGTAGATGTTAAATTCCACTGGGGCAGGGAAGAGTAACATAACTAAGCAGTGTTAGGCCCGGGTGCAGGCTGTGCAGTTGGGCCCCTCCATCCCCTCCAGAAGCAATCTTCTTGGCAAATACATGGACCAAACCACCTGCTCCCACCGTAGTTTTGCCACTGGCAGTGAATGATGTTTATCTATGTAGAGCTCTTCAGAAATGACACTGCTATATTAAAAACGGATAATAATAATGTCTGTGCATGTGCATGAGTGATGACATTTTCAGTGGTTTTAAGCAAAGACAAGGAACAGGGGAGAAGGTTGTATATATATATATATATACAGGCATATATAGCTTTGCCTTTGGCTTTCTGCCAGGGTTCTGCCTGCTATGGAACACATCAATGTCCTACTTTGCCTAACAAAAAAAAGCCCTATCATTGTTGCCTAAGGGTTGAACTACACAGACGATTTCTGTGTGCTTCTGTCGGATCCAACGCTGGGCAACAAAACGCCCACATCAAGTTGACGTGAAACAAGGTAGGTAATACAAAAGTCTGAAGGTGTTGCAGCGTTCGTCCGACGTGACACAATTGTCGGATGCAAGTGCTGCACGCTGCGTCTGCATCCGACAGTCGTGTCGCATCGGACGAACGCTGCGACTTGACGCGGGTGCTTTGCCACCCAGCGTTGGATCCGACAGAATTGTCTGTGTAGTTCAACCCTAAGTATTAGTATGCATGGGGACTGTAACAAAGTTCCAATCACAGGGCAGCATAAGAGGTATTTTGATATTTAGAATCTTTTACTCTAGTGAATACAAAAGCAAAGATCTTGAAGTTCTGAATATAGATATATTAAGAATTATGAGACTAGCAAACAGGGTGTGAAAATCAACAGAAGGGTGCAGCCAAGGAAGATGCCAGTGAATAGAAAAAAAGGGCGTCTTCTTCTGCCTGCCTAATTATTTACAAACAGCCTTTAAAGGAACACCCAAAGGCTAGGGTGAACCAGATTAATGCTCTCATGTTTCTTTAACCCATTCTGTCCAATATATTATAAGCATCTTCGTTCCCTCTGAATATAAAAAAATCCCCTCTCTTGTAAAGTACATCATTCTCTAACAGATATATTTAATGGGGTAGTTCAACTTTGAGTTAATTTTTAGTATGATACAGAGAATGATATGTCTGCGAATGTTCCCATTCATCCAGGTCACGGTATATCTATAGTAATAAGTCAGATCAACTGGACTTGCTGCATTTTCTTTTTCCTTTTCTTCTTTAAAGGAAAAATACAGCAAGTCCAGTTGATTTGACTTATTACTATAGCTATATTCTGAAACAATTTTCAATTGGTTTTCATTTTTTATTTTCTGTAGTTTTTCAATTATTTAGATTTTTTTTATTCAGTAGCTCTCCAGTTTGCAGTTTCAGCAGTCTGGTTGCTAGAGTTAAAATTACCCTAGCAACCATGCATTGATTTGAATAACAGACTGTGATATGAATAGGAGAGGGCCTGAATAGAAAGATGAGTAATACAAAGAAGCAATAACAATAAATTTGTAGCCTTACAGAACATTCATTTCAAATGTTTACATATTTATTGTGTATTCTATGAGCCTTTTTGTGATCTGTACTTGCTGGAGCAATGTTGTCTCGTCTCACTGTGTATTCGTATACTGCTGAGATGACAATAAAGTTGCTCACCAACCCCTTGGATGTTGCTCCCAGTGACCTTCCAGGCTTGGAGGCATTGCCAAACAGGGCCTCTGGTAGGCTACCAGTCCACATAGATGCTACCAAATAGCCAATAACAACCCTTGTTTGGCACCCCCTGAAACTTTTTTGCTTCCCAACTTTTTTTTATATTTAAATGTGTTTTGCAGGTTAAAAAAAAAAGATTGGGGACCCCTGTTTTAGAGCATAGTTTCAAACTTTTAATTGTTGGATTTATTTCAGGTTTCTTGCATGCATTTGTAAATCATTTGTAATTCAATAAAATTCAGCTTGGATTTGGCCTCTTGCCATGTGTGATACTATGGAAGCAGCCTGACTATCAGTTGAGGAGACAGCCTGCAAGGCCATTTATATCCGCTTCCTTCTCCTAAAATGCAATGGAATTCTATATGTTGGTCTCCTGACTTAAATGGTTCGGTTTGTACCTCTAACTCAAATTTTCATCTGAGTTTTTTTAAAACTCCCATAGACTCGAAATTCCACCAATTGAAATTTATTAATAAAATCAAATTTTTATGTCGGATGAATAGAATCAAGCCGAAAACTCCAATCAAGTTCTAACCAAATTTGATTCGAATTTAAAAAACGTCTCTGAAAAAACTTGAATGTTAGGAAGGCTGCAAACAACTACAAATTGATCCCTGGACGTCTCTCATTCAGCAGATTTTAGGTGGCGAATAGTCGAATTTGAGTTCTTAAAGGGCCAGAGTATGATAAATCTTGAAAATCGAACTCGAATAGAATTTGAATAACTCCCTATTCGAAATTTGACAGTTTTGACCATGAAAAGCTTGAAAATTTGATTTTCAAGTTTGAATTTTCAATTCGACCCTTAATAAATCTGCCCCTAAGTGTACAGGTTAAATAGTTGATAACAGATAACACCATTATGTTCTACAGAGCTTATCTGCTGTGTAACCAGAGCATTTTTTCCTTTGAATGGCTGCCCCCATTGCTACACAGCAGCTTATTTATATAAACAATAGTAATGTTTCTGAAGCAAACACAGCAGTTCTATCAGTGCAGAGCAACACTGCATTATATTTTTATTACTTTAAAACACTTTTATTTTTTGATGTTACTGTTCGTTTAAGGTGGCCATAGACACACCAATATTTTGTACCATAATTGTGTGGTAGAAGACAAGGTGACCAATATTGGTAAAAAGCCTTGGCTATTGGTTGTCTTGGCGATCAGGGGCTGAAAAGTTTGATTGGTCACCTTTGAAGGTGTCCCAACATCGTAAAGTTAATGTTGAATCATCAGATAGAGCTAAAGAATTGTTTTTGTTTTTACCTGCATATCTGACAATTCAGCTCTTAAAGGGATACTGTCATGGGAAAAACATTTTTTTTCAAAATGAATCGGTTAATAGTGCTGCTCCAGCAGAATTCTGCACTGAAATCCATTTCTCAAAAGAGCAAACAGATTTTTTTATATTCAATTTTGAAATCTGACATGGGGCTAGACATATTGTCAATTTCCCAGCTGCCCCAAGTCATGTGACTTGTGCTCTGATAAACTTCAATCACTCTTTACTGCTGTACTGCAAGTTGGAGTGATATCACCCCCCTCCCTTTTCCCCCCCAGCAGCCAAACAAAAGAACAATGGGAAGGTAACCAGATAACAGCTCCCTTACACAAGATTACAACTGCTTGGTAGGTCTAAGAACAACACTCAATAGTAAAAACCAATGTCTCACTGAGACACATTGAGTTGCATTGAGAAGGAAAAACAGCAGCCTGCCAGAAAGCATTTCTCTCCTAAAGTGCAGGCACAAGTCACATGACCAGGGGCAGCTGGGAAATTGACAAAATGTCTAGCCCCATGTCAGATTTCAAAATTGAATATTAAAAAATGCTCTTTTGAGAAATAGATTTCAGTGCAGAATTATACTGGAGTAGCACTATTAACTGATGCGTTTTGAAAAAAACATGTTTTCCGATGACAGGATCCCTTTAATGTTAGTAGAGTGGACAAAAGATCTTTCGTACGACCAATGGATCATGGGAAAGATTGTAATTGTAGCATGTATGGCCACCTTAAAACAATACTTCTGCTATTTTTCAAGGACTTTGCTTAAAAGAAACAAGGCAAGTATCCCGACTTCCAGGCAAAAGACAATTTATGGAGTTCTACAGTTAATTACAATCCTCTGATTGAATAATACACAATACAGACATAGGAGGAAAACCAATCCTGGTCTATCAAAAAAAACAAGTTTTCCTATTGTACAGTACCATATTTCCCTTGTTTTATTGTTTCAGTGAACATAGCCCTATGGGCAGTTATTCCATACCCACACTCATATGGCATTCCAGACAAGACAGAGACAATTGTTATAAATATATCATTATAAAGTTCTTTACCCACACACATTAGACCTTAATCCAATGTGCTCTAATAACAAGGATTCAAGTATGCTCTATGTAATGCTGAGAACATGCCTGGAGTAGAATATTTGTTTGTCCACGTAAACAACAGTAATAGAATAGTAAATGCTGGTAGGGCTTTGATAGACAAGCCTTCTCTAGCTAGGAGTAAAAGTAATTCAACTTCCAATATAATACAGTTTAACCAGGATATGTGTCATATCTCATTATATATATATATATATATATATATATATATATATATATATATATATATATATATATATATATATATATATATATATATATATATATATATATATATATATATATATATATATATATATATATATATGTATATATATATATGTATATATATATATATATAGAATGGTTACTATCTGTTATATGTTAGTTAATTATGGGTTAATGACTAGCCAAGTGGAAAGCAGCAGAGATATTAGCAACGAAATATTTGTATATGGTTTGGATCCCTTTAAGAATCAAATATATATTAGTTATTGCTGTTATTTTGAGTTCATACTTCTTAGTAGATATGCTTTGTAGTTTAAGTAAATGTGTTGGCCTTCAATTCTGGCAGGCTGACAGGAAGGGAATAAACCCTTTAGTACTATACTACAGTGTCTTCCTTCAGTTGAGTAGCAAGAGAAAGACTTCTACGTTATTGACAAACACAATGATGCTGCACATTCTTACCTTTAAATTTCCTAGAAAGAGACTGGATTACTTATGGCAATCAACAGTTTTATGAGCTTAATTATGACATCAAAGCTAAAAATACCTAAATATCTTTACATACCAAGTTTCTTTTTTCCACACCAGGACTGTATCTGCATGAAAGTGATGGTTTTCTTTTGTTACACTATGTTTGGAAAAAAACAAGCTGTCTCAAGCATGAGGCATGAGGCAGAGGAAGCAATTGAAAATGATGCAGGGGCACATCCAACAAATGGTTTGTGTATATAGATAATGGTTTAACTTTTTTCCTTCTATAGCCAGAAACATTCAGTAGGTCTTCTGACACAATAAACAACACTTCAGGTAACTGGACGGAAATAAACGTATGTGGTACTGGGGGCATGGTTAAAACCCATCTAAAGTGAACTGTTTAATAAAAATACATCTGAACTTTGCTAAATAACTTTGCACTTGTCTTTTAATAGATTTCTGGCAAAATGTGCAGAATACACCAGATTCTCTCCACGCCTTACTACAATCCCTTAATCACATTAATTAGCCTGCATTTTCTGTCTAGTTATAAAAGTTAAAATTACAGGGGAAAAAATGAATCCGCTGTTTTACCTTGATGCCAGGAAAGTATTGGTGTAAGTATGACTACATCTACTTTGTCTATATTTCTCTTCTAAAAAAGCAGTTCATAAAGAGAAATTAAAAACATGGGTTGAAAAACTGGGTTTATAAAAGGATGTTTCTTCTTTTTCATAACTTATTTTGCAGTATATCCAATTAGAAGTACTTCTGTGAATTATTTACTTTTTTACAAAAATGGCCACAGCTATCATTCTAGTAGTAAAAAATTATAATTATTCCCTGTGGTCATTACACATTTTTTTCCTGACAATACAGGGTGCATTGTGTTTGTCTTCTTTCAGCACTACGAAAGAAGCTAATAATTTTTATTTTCCTGCATGCATAATAATGTCTGCACTGCATCCAATGTAACTCACTCTCCCAGAATACCCACTGCACCCACACATATAACTGGCAAAGTAAATTGCAATGTTAGCAAAAATGCTTTGCTTTCATATCCTGCACAATAAACAATTTACCAGTTGTCACATTAATCTTGTTTAAAAGCCTGTTTAGAAGCCTGTTTTGCAAGGACAAACATGCATGATTTATGTTGATGAATTGTGTATGTATACAGCTGTGACTGGAAATACATGAGATGATCCACCTGATTGGTATGGTCACCAAAAATTCGATCCCTGCACAATTCAGCCACCAAGTGGTGGTCCACGTAAAAAAACTTTCTTTTGGAATTACTGGCAGGGCTTCCAAGGTTTCAATGATAATATCACATTGGAATCATGATGGAGATGTAGCCCTTGCCATTTTGTGTAGGCTGGCATAATCATTGGGGTTAACATATTCATTGTTGATGGATAGAAGAGTGGGTGCCTCATGCTAACTGATGGCTTTCCATTTTCCTGAAAACTACCTGTAACAACATACTATGGGGTTCATTCCAATGGTGTAATAATCTATTCTATGTAACAAGTACTTCACTTTCAATACATATAAAAAATCATGGTTATTTGGTCAATATCAGTGTAGATCCCACCAGTAGTTCTTGATAATAAAGTACAGCCAAGAGTCCAGCAATCTCAAATTTACAAGAAATTACCTATAGCTAAAGGCAAAATGATTACAGTAAAGGGCTCATCACACATTTACATCATTTTGTCATAATACCATTTCTTTTTTTGTATTTTTAAAGTTACCTACTGTTGGCCAAGGAATACACTACTGGGGATTTCAGCCACATATTGGTCAGTCAGCCCATAAGGAGAGCCTCGTATGCCTGCCAATAAACTGCCAACTGCTATATCTATTGCATACAAACAGCAGAAAGAGCAGTCTGCACTTAATTTTTTAAGAGTGTCAGGTAAGTAAATACAATCACTTGGGGTTCATAACTTTTGGCATCTCAAAGTTTAAAATTACTTTCCTTCTCCTTTAAAGTTATTTTTATTTTATTTACTCTGGTTATAGTAATTGTAGGTCCCATATGTTTCTAATGATACCCTCTAGTTATGGTATAACAAAAATAAAATGTTTAAACAGACAAGACTATCAATTCCTAATACACTCATCTTACCAAATGCATGTTAACAAAAACAAAGTAAAGGATAACCATGTTGGATACTTTACAAAATTTGTCTGAAAACAAAAACAGAAGAATGTAATTCAATAAAACTTTCTAAATGTATAACTTAGCTGTAATATATTATTTAGCATGTGGAACTGCAGAAATAAATGAAATGTTTTAACCGTCCAACATCTCACCTGCTTGTGTTAAATCTTTCCAGCAAATTCTAGCCAGACCTTTTTCCCAGTAGACATTTACAAGCATGAGATACTACACCAGCACAAAGACATTTACAACCCCACAGCCTGGAAATAAAACTCTCACTCACCTCACGCTGTACAGGGGAACTGTTTAGCTGTTTTGCAAGAGATGTGTTATGAATAAACCTCTGAAAGAAGTAAGCAGCCTCCCTCAGGATGGGAGTAATTTTCAGCTGCGAATCAGAAACGTGGCATTTCCCATATGGGCTCACATAGGGAGAGGCACTTCAAGCTGTGCCAGAGAAAAGCAAACATTTTAATGCACTGCAAAGGATTTACTTATCCAGATGCACAGAGGATATTTGAAGAAGAGTGGCTCTACAATAGTTAATATAAACAAGCCATAGGGGCAGCCATGCAAAGCTGTAAAAGGAGAAAATGCACAGGATACACAGCAGATAACAAATAAGCTCTGTAGTATACAATGGGATGTTTCATAATGTATTTATTATCTGCTGTGTATCCTGTGCTTGAATGGCTGCCCCATGGCTACACAGCAGCTTGTTTATATAAAGTATGGTAGAGTTTTTGAAGCAAACATACCCGTTTTATCAGTGCAGGGCAGTACTGCATTATATTTTCATTCCTTTAAAACACTATTTTTTTGGTGTTACTGTTCTTTTACTTCAAAAAGCATGATGGAGCTAACAGATAATATAATTACACCAATTAGACCGCTCCGAGCTTACCCCCTCTGCATTGCTCCGTGTGCTCCTTGTTTGGTGCTCTGTCTGCAGCGTCCCCACCGCTTATCTCACATAATGCCTATGATTAAGGGATTGAGTCCCGAAACGTGTAGGGCGTGAGATCACTGTGGGGTCTGTAATAAATCTGCGTTTATCCTTGAATGGAGTGCCGTCTTCCTTTTGGTTGGTGTAACAGAAAATATAGCTAATTTGTAACAGTACTTACCGGTACAAAAATAATAACCACAGTTGCTCACAAAAAATAGCAAGCTTGTCAAGAGGTAATACATTTGCAATATAAACACTATAAACATAGGATACACACAGTGGTCTTATGTACATATGTAAATATTTCTAATCAGCCCTCTAATCTTTTCCATTAATTCCACAAGTTCCTTCCCCACCTGTTCAACCACCAGCATGATGAGATCTAAGGAGTATCACATCAGAATTCCACACCACTTCCCACAGAATTCTAAAAGGCGATCAATCGTAGGGATATTATTAATATGGAATCCTCAAGAGATAGTCTCTGGCTGTGGTAGTTGGAGAGTTATATCCCATGTAACTGCAAATCAACTTCATTTTTTCTGTAGAACCAGAAGAAGCTCCTGAGGCAAATCCAAAGTCCCTGGTAGTGTCCACATCAACTGTGAATATTGTAGATTGTTTCTCCATTACTAACTGGTTTCAAAGAGAAGGGTCTTGATACTATTGACCAGGATACTGTGTAGTGAGTACAATGCATTAACAACCCTAGAAGCTATTGTAATGCATGTTTATACACAAAATAAAAAAATAATCAAACAAGGATGGGTACAACAAACAAGCTGCTGACTGGAAAAGGCAACTAAAAGCAAACAAATCAACTGAAAAGGATAAGTATTTGTTATTAACTGCTTTTTTATAGTAAGGTTTTATATTTAAATACTGTGGTTTCATTTTTTATAGTTTTTTTTTCTGTCTTTGATGCTAAATAGAAAAGTTTGATGTGCTAGTGTGCTTACAGCAAATTTGTCACAACCTGTTTTACTTTGCAGTTTACTTTTACATTGTTAGTTTTCCCTCAGTTTGAGGGGGTGGGGTTTAGTTGCACCTGAACAGACTGTATAAATAGAACCCCTGGGACTCCAGTGGAGCTTGCTCTAGTGTTTAGCTCTTAAGTGTTTGCTCTTTAAGTGAGGGATCTGTAAGTGGAATTGCAAACACAGGAGTTTCCATTATTATAAGGGGATTCAATTATTAGGAATGTGGATAGGATAATCTGTTGTACAGATCGATACAACTGAACACTTTGCTGTCTACCTGGTGCCAGGGTTCGGCATGTGGTTGATCCGGTAGACAAATTATTGGATTGGGCTGGGCATGACCCAACTGTCTTAGTGCATATCAGTACTAATGACAATAAAAAAATGGTAGATGGAAGACCTTAAAGAGATTTCAGGGATCTAGGCTCTAAGATCAAGGAAAGGTCTTTTAATGTAATTTTTTCTGAAATTTTGCCTGTGCCACATAGAAGTTAGGAAGACAGCGGGAGCTTAGGGAGCTAAATGTGTGGCTCAAGTCTTGGTGTAGGAAGGAAGGGTTTGGGCTCCTAGAGCACTGGGCTGATTTATCCTTGGGGTACAACCTTTTACAGTCGTGATGGTTTCCACCTCAATGGAAGGGGGTCCACTGTGCTATGGGAAAGAATGGCTAAGAGGTTGGAGGAGTGTTTAAACTAGGCAAGGGGGGGCGGGCAAGATAAAGAATTATAGGGAAGCTAGGGTAGATGGGACAGTGGGATTAGAAAGGGGTCATGGGGGGAGGAGTGAGGGGGGGCATACAGTTTACCAGCTAAGGAGGTCTCTCTGTTACAAGGAAAACAGACTAAAAGTAACTTAACATATAATTCTCCACTAAGTAATGTAAATTTCAAAAGTAAAAGTAGTAAACTACGCTGTATGCTGGCAAATGCACTGAGTTTGTCAGGTAAAATGGGAGACCTAGAATTAATTGCATACTCTAAAAATTACGATATAATTGGTATCACTGAGACCTGGTGGGATGAAACATTTGACTGGACTGTGAATTTAAATTGTTACACCCTTTTTAGGAGGGACAGAGGGATTAAAAGGATGGAGAAATTTGTATGTTTGTGTTTGTATGTAAAGCCATAATTAAAGCCATGCACTAAAGAAATAACCATAGCTGGCTCTGGTGAGGGTGTAGAATCCTTCTGGGTAGGGCGTGGCCTGCATGGCGTCCGTGTAGGCTGCGAGTCTGAGGAGCTCCGTGTGCGGGGCAATTAATCCTGCTCAATACTGCGGTCTGCCTATCCCATTATAGCTACCTGGACTCGGTGCACGCGCCAGGACTTTGCAGCTGCTGCCTGATGGTGCGGAGAGGCGGTTATAAGCGCGCCGCCAAGCAAAATACCCGTCGGCAGAAGGACATGCAGGCCCAAGATGGCGCTGGTCCCAGCGCTGCGCATGGAGCGTCGCCACAGCCTGGAAGGCGACAAGACGGAGCCGCACATAAGCTTGCTCAGTTTGCTCGGACTCCCTCACCTCCGCTTTCGCAGGCTGCTCCACTGTTACCAGCAGGTGAGGAGGAGGGGGCTGCATCTCCTGCTTTAATGGCCCATACTACCCCTGGGGAACCAACACTGGCTGAGGTACTTCAAGCCATCACAACTAACCATACTACGTTAGTGGGCAAGATGGATGAATTGAAAACTGACTTTGCCATACTGAAGCATGATGTCCATAATCTCAGGGACAGAACGGGGGAAGTGGAGAGGAGGGTTAGTGAACTGGAGGACCTTACTGCCCCCCTCCCGGCCCGTGTTACCACAGCTGAGAAACAGTTGGCGCTCCTGGAACAAAAAGCGGATGACTTGGAAAACCGCTTGAGGCGGAATAATATTCGCATCCTGGGCCTGCCGGAAAGGGCGGAAGGGGCTGCCACTGAAAAGTTTGTGGAACAATGGCTAATTAACAAATTTGGCCAGGCGGCTTTCTCCATGGCTTTTACTGTTGAGAGGGCGCATAGAATCCCGGGAAAGCCACCACCGCCGGGGGCCCCTCCACGTCCATTAATTGCACGCCTCCTCAATTACCGAGATCGGGATGCTGCACTATCTGAAGCGAGGAAGGCGGGCGAACTCATGCATGACAACCATAGAATTTCGATATATCCTGATTTCTCCTCTGAAGTGCGGAAACAAAGGGCTAAATTCACCGAAATTAAGGCTAATCTACGTCAACGACATATTCCTTACGCCATGATTTTTCCGGCCCGACTGAGGATTACCGATGATGGTAGAACCCATTTTTTCTCCTCGCCTGAAGACGCCTTTGCCTGGTTGGAGATGAGACCTCGTGGCATGCAGCAACGTGACTGAGATACTGCACTCGGGACTTATACTTCTATTTGCCTGACTTGCACTTTGGACTGTTTTTTTGGAATTTTGAGACTTGCTGATCCTCCTACACTTATGACTTTATGCTGGGATTGAATCAGGCAAGCTTCCTATAATAATAATGCAATGGGTCAGGTAAACAACTCAAAAGTTTATTTTGTTGTAAGACTACCTGTTATAAGCACAAAGTATTGTTTTGCTGGGGAAAGGGGGAAAAGAAAGAAAAAAAAAAAAAAAATAATAAAAACACCAATTGGATAGGCAACTGTGACTGCTCTGCTGCCCCCAGAGCCATGCGTGTGTATGGCCTACATGGGTCAGCTTCTCGACACATTGCGGCCACTAACCTCCTCTTTAGTTTAGACCAGGGCTTGTTGTTGGGTTCTTAAACTCACCCTGCTGATAGTATGGAGTGGGTGGGGAGGGGGGAAGTTAGTTTTTGGGTGTTAATATGTTTGTGCCATGGTGTCCTTTCTCTACATGTCCTAGTGAGGGTACAGGGCGATTGCATGCGTATCATTACGTTCAAATACTGCAGTGCTCTTTCTTCTTTCATCAACAATGGCTACGGTTAATTGCTTGTCATGGAATGTCAGAGGTATGGGGGACATGATTAAGAGAAGACTTGTATTTGATTTCATACGGAAAGTTAAGTCTCACCTTATTTTACTGCAGGAAACTCATTTACTGGGGGGTAAGGTATTGGCACTAAAGAGGCCATGGATAGGGTCAATGTATCACTCCCTTTATTCGAACTACTCCAGAGGGGTATCTATACTGGTGTGTAAGTCCTGCCCCTTTGTGCTGGACAAGGTGATATCTGATGGGTATGGTAAATATGTGATTATACATGGGACGTTGTTGGGCAAGAGAATTACTTTGGGCAATGTATATATTCCTCCGCCATTTACTGACGGGGTGTTACATGACTTGATGGTGAAAATAATTACTCTTCCACCTTCACCTTTACTGTTAATGGGGGACTTTAATGCGGTAGCCAATCCGGACCTAGATAAACTGCACCCCCCTAGAACGGGTACCCCTGCTTTCAATAAGTGGTGTTCCCTGTTCCACTTAGTAGACCTCTGGCGGGTTCGTCACCCGTATGGGAAACAGTTTACCTGCTACTCACAAGGCCACAATAATCTGTCCAGAATTGATCTGGCTCTAGGATGTGCGGACATGAACAAATTGGTGCACAGTGTGGAAATTCTAACCAGAGGGATTTCGGATCACTCCCCCCTACTTCTTAAACTGCAGGTATCTGTTGAGCCTATAGATAGGGTCTGGAGGTTGAGTTCCTACTGGGTACGGCATGAACAATTAGCGGAGACCATGTATAATAATATAGAATCCTTTATGGCGGTGAACACTGCTGGGGTCCCACTTACCACAACATGGGATGCTTTCAAGGCCTATATCAGAGGGGAATATATAAGTAATATTAAGGCATTAACTTTAGCCTCTGCAGCTGATATTGCTTCCAAATCTCAGGCAGTGTTAGAGGCGGAAGCCACTTATGTGAGACAACCAAACGAGTCCAACCTAAAACTCTGGCAGACTAGTCAAAGGACTCTGGCTTTGGCCCAATTGGAGGTTGTAAAAAAACAAGCCCTGTATCAACAAGCCAATGTCTTTGAGCATGGCGACAAAAACGGGAAACTTTTAGCCTTGTTGGCTAAAGATGACACTATCTCCATAGCCATTCCGGCAGTGATGCTGGATACGGGAGACACTGTTTCTACTCCGATAGGAATCAATACCAGATTTGCAGACTACTATGCAGAATTATATAGGACTAAGTTGGCTGTCTCCCAGGGAGAGATTTCGGATTACTTGGGGGACATTGACTTGCCCAAACTAGACGAAGGCGCCTCCACTCTCTTGGCATCTGCCATAACCCCGGAGGAGGTGGAGACGGCCATTGTTGCTGCTCCGGCTGGTAAAACTCCAGGTCTGGACGGCATGCCAATGGAATGGTATAAAAAGTATGTTAAGCAACTTGCTCCACCCTTAGCACAAATGTTTAATGGGGTACTTGAAGGGAAACATTTACCGGCCTCAATGAGGGAAACACTTATTGTCCTGATCCCTAAACCGGGCAAAAATCCCCTTGACTGCTCATCATATCGTCCTATCTCCCTAATTAATGCTGATGCCAAAATCCTGGCGAAAGTACTGGCTCTCCGACTCGCAGTACACCTCCCTGATTTAATTTCCCCTGATCAGACCGGGTTTATGCCGGGCCGTACCACTGACACCAACATTAGACGGTTATTTACAAATCTCTCTATTGCTCATGATAACTCGGGTAGTAGGGTCGTGGCTTCATTGGACAATGAAAAAGCTTTCGACTCGGTAGAGTGGGATTACCTCTGGTCCACCATGTCACGAATGGGAATTCACCCCAGTTTTACAAAATGGGTTAAAGAATTGTATTACCTTCCAGTGGCGAAAGTGAGAACAAATACTAAAGTATCTAACACATTCCCAATCTCTAGGGGTACAAGACAGGGTTGCCCCCTCTCTCCTCTTTTATTTGCTATTGCCATGGAACCCATGGCCTGCCGTATTAGGCAATCCCTCATGGCGGTGGGTTTACAGATCGGTCCCTTACGTGAAGTCATTTCTATGTATGCGGACGATACCCTCTTGTACCTCGCTAACTCGGATAATGCTTTGCCCACAGCGCTTAGTCTCATCAACAGGCACACTGTATATTCGGGTTTGAAGATTAACTGGTCCAAGTAGGTGCTTTTCCCCATAGACCCTATTCGAGCAAATTCTCCCACGCACTTACATGGCCTTCGATGGGTGGACTCATTTAAATATTTAGGGGTTTGGATTCACAAAGACCTCGCACAGTTCGTGGATCTTAACGTCAGTCCAATTCTTAAGTACATAGAACAAAAAACGGTGGCTTGGTCCCGTCTCCCCCTAACACTTTTGGGGCGCATTAACTTATTCAAAATGGTGATTTTACCTAAATTGACATATGTCTTTAGGCAAGCCCCCAACGGACTGCCGAAATACATATTTACTAAACTGAACAGTTTAATGTTATCTATGTTCTGGAATGGGACCCCTCCTAGGTTGGCCTTGCGTACGCTACAGCTGCCGACAAACTTAGGGGGCCTAGCAGCCCCTAACCTATTTTTCTATTATCTGGCATCGCAGCTGGTGGTGGCTCGTCAGTGGGCGGCTCCAGTTCTTACTAATGCAGCTACCTTGTTGGAAGCTCAGGTAGTGGGCTCCTTGGAAGAGCTTAGGTGCTTACTGTACAGGGGTACTAAGTTTGCCAAAAAATGCTCCCCTCTTATGAGAGCGACAGTCAGAGCCTGGAAGACCGCTCTGCAATTCTTTCCAAGGTCGCCTCAAAGCTGCTCGGTCTTCACCCCGCTGTGGCGTAACCCACATCTGCAACACCTGCTTAGTGTGCCAGATCCGTTGGTGTGGTCCAGATTTGATATAAAAACTCTTGGGGATGTGATAGAGGACGGTGCCTTGTTACCGTTTCAAGAACTTAAACAAAAATTTTCACTGCCTAACTACTTGCTTTTTCGCTACCTACAACTGAGACATGCGCTGGAAGCTCAGTTTGGGAACTTGCCCATAGATACACTGCCGCAAATTTTGGAAATTGGGATTCATTCCACGGAATTTAAAAAACCCCTGTCTTTATTCTATCTTCACTTACTGAAGGCAGGGAGCGGCAAATTAGACCGCTTGAGGGTCAAATGGCAAAGGGACGTTCCCCAGATTACAGAGGAGAATTGGATAGAGGTTCTTGACACAACATTTGATGGGATTATCAGTAGTAGGGATAGGATGACTCAGTTGAACTACTTGCACAGGGTATACATCACTCCCCAACGACTTCACAAATTTAAACCCGATCAGATTCCAAAATGTCCTAGATGTAATTTTAGTCCTGCAGACTTTATGCATATGGTGTGGGGCTGTCCGGTTGTGCATATTTACTGGGAAAAGGTGGTGCAGCGGATCCGCATAACTACAGACATTGTTCTACCACTCGACCCTATGGTGCTAATACTAAACCAGATGGAGGGGCTACCCCTACAAAGAGCGCACCAAACTTTGGTGTCAATCCTTTGTATGTATGCAAAAAAAATGATAGCGATGCACTGGAAGTCTCCACAAGGGCCTACCTTACAGATGTGGGAGCGCCACGTTGATAAGTGTATACCTTTATATAAATTGACTTATATAAAAAGAGGTTGCCCCGGTAAATTTCAAAAAGTCTGGGATATCTGGATAGATGATGATCCTGAGGTAGAGCCCGCCTAGAGAGTTCGTGGTTTATCCAGGTTGCCCATACGGGTTTGCAGGACTCCCATGGCTGGCTCCACTTGGGGACGGTACATTACTCAATAAGGATAGGTTTTTTGTTTTTTTTTTTACATTATGTTCTGATCTGTGCTCGGTTGCACTGTGCCCTAAGAAGAATATGGGTGGGGATGAATGTAGACACCATGGTAGTTTATTTGAATATATTTGTTTTATTTTCTTTTAATTTGTTAAATGTAATAGTGACAAACTGTATTACAGTTTATGTGCAAACAAAGATCATTTTACTGTCTTCTGCCTCCTGTGTACTACTGTATTTGTTTGTTCAATAAAAGAAATGTTAAAAAAAAAAAAAGAATCCTTCTGGGTAGAGATTTTGACTGGGCAGAAGGTTACAAAGCGAATTATCATTGGTGTATGCTATAAACCACCTTGTATAAGTGACAAGTATGAAGCCCAGCTACTCTTGCAGATACAAGCAGCTTCACAGCTGGGCAAGTTGTTGCTATGGGTGACTTCAATTATCCAGACATTGACTGGGGTAATGGGGTTGCCAAGAAAGAAAAAGCGAGTAGGTTTATAAATATGCTGAATGACAACTTTTTATTCCAGCTCGTGCAGGAACCTACTAGGAAAACCTCTTTTGGGCCTTGTAATAACTAATAATACTGAACTCATCTCTAGCATTTGTGTAGGGGAGCATTTAGGAAATAGTGATCATAACATGGTCTCCTTTGAGATTCTGAAGCAATTCTATAAGGGAGTAACTAAAACACTAAATTTCAGACGTGTAAACTTTGACAGTATAAGGGCATCTCTGCAACATAGGAAATGGGAAATGCTTTTCACAGGGTTAAACACAGAACAAAAATGGGAAGTCTTTAAAATGCTGCTTAATAAATATACATGTCAGTATATTCCCCTTATAAGCAAGGAACGTCATTGCAAAGCAAAACCTTTTTGGTTCAATAGAAGTGTTGGTGTTGAGGTGGGTAAGAAAAGACGTGCTTTTAAGTCTTTCAAGTTAGCTGGGACAGCCAAATCATTTATAAGGCACAAGGAGGCCAATAAATCATGCAAAGAAACTATACCGCTAGCTAAAATTGATATGGAAAAGGATATTGCAGCAAGCAGTAAAAAGAATCCAAAATTATTATATAAATATGTTAATAGTAAAAAAATGAAGCAGGAAGGGGTGGGACCTTTAATACCAGAGGGGGGTCAGCTGGTTGATGAAAACAAAATAAAAGTGCAGATTCTGAACTCATAATGAGGAACCAGTTAATTAAGGTTTCCTACTTAATTGTCCCAATTCTAGTAATACAACTAATGATGCATGGTTCACACATGAGGAAATTCAAAAGAGACTAGAACATGTTAAGATAAACAAAGGTCCGGGGCCAGATGGTATTCATCCCAGGGTACTTAGCGAGCTTAGCTCTGTGCCACACAAAAGGTTACTGGTTAAATTAAGGAATGTTTGCCTGGAATACAGTATTTGTACCTGGATAGAGAACTGGCTAAAAGATAGACCACAAAGAATGGTGGTAAATAGTGATGGGCGAATAAACTTCACCCATCACTATTTCCACGTTTCGCCGCCGATTTTCCGATTTTCACGATTTTTCGTGAAAACTTTCCAATTGCACAATTTTTTCATGAAATTGCTGAATTGCTCGATTTCTTACATGCAAATGTTCGTATTTCACAATTTTTTTGTGAAAACTTTGGAATTTCATGATTTTTTCGTGCACTTTCTGATTTCGCAATTTTGCGCAAATTTTTCACCGTTTCGCGAATTTTGCGGGAAATTCGCAAATTTTTCAGAGAAACAGAACAGTAGAAATTCGCCCATCACTAGTGGTAAATGGAACATTTTCTAATTGGACCAGTGTTTTTAGTGGAGTACCGTGGGGCTCTGTACTAGGTCCCTTGCTTTTCAACTTGTTTATTAATGATCTGGAGGTGGGCATTGAAAGTACTGTTTCTATTTTTGCAGATGATACTAAATTGTGCAGAACTATAGGTTCCATGCAGGATGCTGCAACTTTGCAGAGTGATTTGTCTAAGTTGAGAAACTGGGCAGCAAAGTGGAACATGAGGTTCAATGTTGATAAATGCAAGGTTTAGCAAAAATAATATAAATGCAAATTATACACTAAATGGCAGTGTATTGGGAGTTTCCTTAAATGAGAATGATCTAGGGGTTTTTGTAGATAACAAGTTGTCTTATTCTGGGCAGTGTCATTCTAAAAGTGGCTACTAAAGCAAATAAAGTTCTATCTCACATAAAAAGGGAAAGTTGTGCAATGAGACTGTGACCACTCAACCCATTATCAATATATTTAAGACAGAGACATTTTGTGCATACTGCTACTGAAAAATGCCTTACCCTTTAAACAAAACAGGGATTGTTTGTCCATATATTGCAATATATTTAAGCTGGCCAACTACTTCAAAGTCATGCCATATCTGGCCAGTCCTCTGCTCAATTTTCATCTGATTCATTAAGAATTCAATTGCTTAATTATACCTTTTACAAAGGGACTAAGTTTAACCTGCAACTTACTAGCTGCTTTCAAAGTAAAACTCCCAAACTTGGCTGCCCTTTTATTAGACACCAGTGGGATCACCTGACTATAGTTGGGAAGGGTGGGAGCTACAACAAGGAGCTGGTCACTGCTCCTGTATAACTATAACAAACAAGGGAAAGTTGTGCTACCACTAATTTTTAAAAACATTAGGTGGGGGTGCAATGAGGCTGTGACCACTTGGCTTGGTTAGGAAGAAGATCACCTGCCGGCACAAAGAGACATTCGGTTGCAATAGTCATCCGCAGGCCGCTGTAGACCCTGTGGCGCAGCGTGTAAGTTGTCCGTCTTATGGACTGGGAGTCCCGGGTTCAAATCCTGGGTGGGACCAGTCCACCTGGATGCCTGATTTAGCACCTTCTTTGCTGGTCTATTGATTCACTTTCTATTTAAGGTTTCAAAGAGACATGCGGTTGTAATGATCATCTGGAGACACCTGCATACAGCGTAGACCCTGTGGCGCATTGCGTAAGTTGACTGGTTTATGGTCTGGGAGTCCCGGGTTCAAATCCTGGGTTGGACCTTTCTGCCTAGATGCATGCTTTAGCTACTTTTTTGCTGGTCTATTGGTTCCCTTTGTATTTAAGGTTTCAAAAAGACATGCGGTTGTAATGGTCACCTGGAGGCACCTGCATATAGCGTAGACCCGGTGGCGCAGCGCATAAGTTGACTGGCTTATGGTCTGGGAGTCCCAGGTTAAAATCCTGGGTGGGACCTGATTTATCTCCTTCTTGGTTTCCTTTTGTATTTAAGGATTCAAAGAGACATGGGGTTGTAAAGGTCATCCAGTCCACCTGGATGCCGGATTTAGCTCCTTCTTTGCTGGTCTATTGATTCCCTTTGTATTTAAGGTTTCAAAGAGACATGCGGTTGTAATGATCATCTGGAGGCACCTGCATACAGTGTAGACCTTGTGGCGCAGTGTGTAAGTTGACTGGCTTATGGTATGGGAATCCCGGGTTCAAATTCTGGGTTGGACCTGTCCGCCTAGATGCATGCTTTAGCTCCTTCTTTGCTGGTCTATTGGTTTGCTTTCTATTTAAAGTTTCAAAAAGACATGCGGTTGTAATGGTCACCTGGAGGCACCTGCTTGTAGCGTAGACCCGGTGGCACAGCGCATAAGTTTACTGCCTTATGGTCTGGGAGTCCCGGGTTCAAATCCTGGGTGGGACCTGTCCGCCTAGATGCATGCTTTAGCTCGTTCTTTGCTGGTCTATTGGTTCGCTTTGTATTTAAGGTTTCAAAAAGACATGCGGTTGTGATGGTCACCTGGAGGCACCTGCATGTAGCATAGAACCGGTGGTGCAGCGCATAAGTTGCCTGCCTTATGGTCTGGGAGTCCCGGGTTCAAATCCTGGGTGGGACCTGTCCTCCTAGATGCATGCTTTAGCTCCTTCTTTGCTGGTCTATTGGTTCACTTTGTATTTAAGGTTTCAAAAAGACATGTGGTTGGGATGGTCACCTGGAGGCACCTGCATGTAGCATAGACCCGGTGGTGCAGCGCATAAGTTGACTGCCTTATGGTCTGGGAGTCCCGGGTTCAAATCCTGGGTGGACCTGTCCACCTGGATGCCTGATTTATCTCCTTCTTGGTTTCCTTTTGTATTTAAGGATTCAAAAAGACATGCGGTTGTAAAGGTCACCTGGAGGCACCAGCATACAGCTTAGACCTGGTGGCGCAGCGCATAAGGTGACAGCCTTATGGTCTTGGAGTTCTGGGTTTAAATCCTGGTTGCGACCTATTCTGCGTGGATGTTTGCGTTAGCTCCTTCTTTGCTGAGCCATTGGTTCCTTTTATATATAAGGTTTCAAGGAGACATTCGGAGGTTTTTATTCCCATATGGGGACCCCCCAAGTTGATGCAAGTGCAAGGTATGGGCAAGGTGCTAGATGGGAAAGGTCAGCCCAGAATCAGATACCTGGCTATCTTAGAAGGGGAGGAGGCCAGATGGGGAACCCACCCAAAGCAGATTCCTGGGTGGGTTAAAAAGGGGGCAACACCTGTAAGACAAAAGGCAGCCAAATACAGTTTCATTTCACAAGAGCTTCTCTTAGAAGGGGAGGAGGCTAGATGGGGAACCCACCCAAAGCAGATTCCTGGGTGGGTTAAAAGGGGGCAACACCTGTAAGACAAAAGGCAGCCAAATACAGTTTCATTTCACAAGAGCTTCTGCCAAGCACCATATTTTTCAGCAAGACCCCTGCTTCTATTGCAGGCAGGGCACCTCTGGCTCTGCCTTTGTGGCAGCTCTCCCTTCCCTCATTCACCAACTTCCTTTTATTGACGCAGTGCTCTTCCTCTGGGCAGCAACTTCCACAGGTTCTTGTGTTCTCTGTCCCCAGGCTTGCACAGGTTCTTGGTGTTTTCTGTTTCCAGGTATCAACTTCCACGGATCCATCGGGCACTCTCTCCCCAGGCAGCAACTTCTACTAATAAACACACCATCCGACCAACTTCCAAATGCCAACGAGTTACACCAGGCGAGGGCGGGAATCGAACTCACGACCTTGTGCACCGTAGGCCGATGCTTTAACCACTTGGCTACCCTGATGGGCTCCTTTAGCAGGGGTTCCAGGGTGTGTATTGACTTGGTAAGGCACAAGATCGCCTGCCGTCACAAAGAAACATTCGGTTGTAATAGGCCGATGCACATAGTGTAGACCCTGTGGCGCAGCGTGTAAGTTGACCGTCTTATGAACTGGGAGTCCCGGGTTCAAATCCTGGGTGGGACCAGTCCACCTGGATGCCGGATTTAGCTCCTTCTTTGCTGGTCTATTGATTCCCTTTGTATTTAAGGTTTCAAAGAGACATGCGGTTGTAATGATCATCTGGAGAAACCTGCATACAGTGTAGAACTTGTGGCGCAGTGTGTAAGTTGACTGCCTTATGGTCTGGGAATCCCGGGTTCAAATCCTGGGTTGGACCTGTCCGCCTAGATGCATGCTTTAGCTCCTTCTTTGCTGGTCTATTGGTTCGCTTTGTATTTAAGGTTTCAAAAAGACATGCGGTTGTAATGGTCACCTGGAGGCACCTGCATGTAGCATAGACCCGGTGGTGCAGCGCATAAGTTGCCTGCCTTATGGTCTGGGAGTCCCGGGTTCAAATCCTGGGTGGGACCTGTCCGCCTAGATGCATGCTTTAGCTCCTTCTTTGCTGGTCTATTGGTTCACTTTGTATTTAAGGTTTCAAAAAGACATGTGGTTGGGATGGTCACCTGGAGGCACCTGCATGTAGCATAGACCCGGTGGTGCAGCGCATAAGTTGACTGCCTTATGGTCTGGGAGTCCCGGGTTCAAATCCTGGGTGGGACCTGTCCACCTGGATGCCTGATTTATCTCCTTCTTGGTTTCCTTTTGAATTTAAGGATTCAAAGAGACATGCGGTTGTAAAGGTCACCTGGAGGCACCAGCATACAGCTTAGACCTGGTGGCGTAGCGCTTAAGGCAACTGGCTTATGGTCTGGGAGTTCCGGGTTCAAATCCTGGTTGCGACCTATCTACGTGGATGTTTGCTTTAGCTCCTTCTTTGCTGAGCCATTGGTTCCTTTTATATTTAAGGTTTCAAGTAGACATTCGGAGGTTTTTATTCCCATATGGGGACCCCCCAAGTTGATGCAAGTGCAAGGTATGGGCAAGGTGCTAGATGGGAAAGGTCAGCCCAGAATCAGATACCTGGCTATCTTAGAAGGGGAGGAGGCCAGATGGGGAACCCACCCAAAGCAGATTCCTGGGTGGGTTAAAAGGGGGCAACACCTGTAAGACAAAAGGCAGCCAAATACAGTTTCATTTCACAAGAGCTTCTGCCAAGCACCATATTTTTCAGCAAGACCCCTGCTTCTATTGCAGGCAGGGCACCTCTGGCTCTGCCTTTGTGGCAGCTCTCCCTTCCCTCATTCACCAACTTCCTTTTATTGACGCAGTGCTCTTCCTCTGGGCAGCAACTTCCACAGGTTCTTGTGTTCTCTGTCCCCAGGCTGCAACTTCCACAGGTTCTTGGTGTTTTCTGTTTCCAGGTATCAACTTCCACGGATCCATCGGGCACTCTCTCCCCAGGCAGCAACTTCTACTAATAAACACACCATCCGACCAACTTCCAAATGCCAACGAGTTACACCAGGCGAGGGCGGGAATCGAACTCACGACCTTGTGCACCGTAGGCCGATGCTTTAACCACTTGGCTACCCTGATGGGCTCCTTTAGCAGGGGTTCCAGGGTGTGTATTGACTTGGTTAGGCACAAGATCGCCTGCCGTCACAAAGAAACATTCGGTTGTAATAGTCATCCGCAGGCCGATGCACATAGTGTAGACTCTGTGGCGCAGCGTGTAAGTTGACCGTCTTATGAACTGGGAGTCCCGGGTTCAAATCCTGGGTGGGACCAGTCCACCTGGATGCCGGATTTAGCTCCTTCTTTGCTGGTCTATTGATTCCCTTTGTATTTAAGGTTTCAAAGAGACATGTGGTTGTAATGATCATCTGGAGGAAGCTGCATACAGTGTAGACCTTGTGGCGCAGTGTGTAAATTGACTGGCTTATGGTCTGGGAATCCCGGGTTCAAATCCTGGGTTGGACCTGTCCGCCTAGATGCATGCTTTAGCTCCTTCTTTGCTGGTCTATTGGTTCGCTTTGTATTTAAGGTTTCAAAAAGACATGCGGTTGTAATGGTCACCTGGAGGCACCTGCTTGTAGCGTAGACCCGGTGGCACAGCGCATAAGTTTACTGCCTTATGGTCTGGGAGTCCCGGGTTCAAATCCTGGGTGGGACCTGTCCGCCTAGATGCATGCTTTAGCTCGTTCTTTGCTGGTCTATTGGTTCGCTTTGTATTTAAGGTTTCAAAAAGACATGCGGTTGTGATGGTCACCTGGAGGCACCTGCATGTAGCATAGACCCGGTGGTGCAGCGCATAAGTTGCCTGCCTTATGGTCTGGGAGTCCCGGGTTCAAATCCTGGGTGGGACCTGTCCACCTGGATGCCTGATTTATCTCCTTCTTGGTTTCCTTTTGTATTTAAGGATTCAAAGAGACATGCGGTCGTAAAGGTCACCTGGAGGCACCAGCATACAGCTTAGACCTGGTGGCGTAGCGCTTAAGGCAACTGGCTTATGGTCTGGGAGTTCCGGGTTCAAATCCTGGTTGCGACCTATCTGCGTGGATGTTTGCTTTAGCTCCTTCTTTGCTGAGCCATTGGTTCCTTTTATATTTAAGGTTTCAAGGAGACATTCGGAGGTTTTTATTCCCATATGGGGACCCCCCAAGTTGATGCAAGTGCAAGGTATGGGCAAGGTGCTAGATGGGAAAGGTCAGCCCAGAATCAGATACCTGGCTATCTTAGAAGGGGAGGAGGCCAGATGGGGAACCCACCCAAAGCAGATTCCTGGGTGGGTTAAAAGGGGGCAACACCTGTAAGACAAAAGGCAGCCAAATACAGTTTCATTTCACAAGAGCTTCTGCCAAGCACCATATTTTTCAGCAAGACCCCTGCTTCTATCGCAGGCAGGGCACCTCTGGCTCTGCCTTTGTGGCAGCTCTCCCTTCCCTCATTCACCAACTTCCTTTTATTGACGCAGTGCTCTTCCTCTGGGCAGCAACTTCCACAGGTTCTTGTGTTCTCTGTCCCCAGGCTGCAACTTCCACAGGTTCTTGGTGTTTTCTGTTTCCAGGTATCAACTTCCACGGATCCATCGGGCACTCTCTCCCCAGGCAGCAACTTCTACTAATCAACACACCATCCGACCAACTTCCAAATGCCAACGAGTTACACCAGGCGAGGGCGGGAATCGAACTCACGACCTTGTGCACCGTAGGCCGATGCTTTAACCACTTGGCTACCCTGATGGGCTCCTTTAGCAGGGGTTCCAGGGTGTGTATTGACTTGGTTAGGCACAAGATCGCCTGCCGTCACAAAGAAACATTCGGTTGTAATAGTCATCCGCAGGCCGATGCACATAGTGTAGACCCTGTGGCGCAGCGTGTAAGTTGACCGTCTTATGAACTGGGAGTCCCGGGTTCAAATCCTGGGTGGGACCAGTCCACCTGGATGCCGGATTTAGCTCCTTCTTTGCTGGTCTATTGATTCCCTTTGTATTTAAGGTTTCAAAGAGACATGCGGTTGTAATGATCATCTGGAGGAAGCCTGCATACAGTGTAGACCTTGTGGCGCAGTGTGTAAGTTGACTGGCTTATGGTCTGGGAATCCCGGGTTCAAATCCTGGGTTGGACCTGTCTGCCTAGATGCATGCTTTAGCTCCTTCTTTGCTGGTCTATTGGTTCGCTTTGTATTTAAGGTTTCAAAAAGACATGCGGTTGTAATGGTCACCTGGAGGCACCTGCATGTAGCGTAGACCCGGTGGCACAGCGCATAAGTTGACTGCCTTATGGTCTGGGAGTCCCGGGTTCAAATCCTGGGTGGGACCTGTCCGCCTAGATGCATGCTTTAGCTCCTTCTTTGCTGGTCTATTGGTTCGCTTTGTATTTAAGGTTTCAAAAAGACATGCGGTTGTGATGGTCACCTGGAGGCACCTGCATGTAGCATAGACCGGTGGTGCAGCGCATAAGTTGACTGCCTTATGGTCTGGGAGTCCCGGGTTCAAATCCTGGGTGGGACCTGTCCACCTGGATGCCTGATTTATCTCCTTCTTGGTTTCCTTTTGTATTTAAGGATTCAAAGAGACATGCGGTTGTAAAGGTCACCTGGAGGCACCAGCATACAGCTTAGACCTGGTGGCGTAGCGCTTAAGGCAACTGGCTTATGGTCTGGGAGTTCCGGGTTCAAATCCTGGTTGCGACCTATCTGCGTGGATGTTTGCTTTAGCTCCTTCTTTGCTGAGCCATTGGTTCCTTTTATATTTAAGGTTTCAAGGAGACATTCGGAGGTTTTTATTCCCATATGGGGACCCCCCAAGTTGATGCAAGTGCAAGGTATGGGCAAGGTGCTAGATGGGAAAGGTCAGCCCAGAATCAGATACCTGGCTATCTTAGAAGGGGAGGAGGCCAGATGGGGAACCCACCCAAAGCAGATTCCTGGGTGGGTTAAAAGGGGGCAACACCTGTAAGACAAAAGGCAGCCAAATACAGTTTCATTTCACAAGAGCTTCTGCCAAGCACCATATTTTTCAGCAAGACCCCTGCTTCTATTGCAGGCAGGGCACCTCTGGCTCTGCCTTTGTGGCAGCTCTCCCTTCCCTCATTCACCAACTTCCTTTTATTGACGCAGTGCTCTTCCTCTGGGCAGCAACTTCCACAGGTTCTTGTGTTCTCTGTCCCCAGGCTTGCACAGGTTCTTGGTGTTTTCTGTTTCCAGGTATCAACTTCCATGGATCCATCGGGCACTCTCTCCCCAGGCAGCAACTTCTACTAATAAACACACCATCCGACCAACTTCCAAATGCCAACGAGTTACACCAGGCGAGGGCGGGAATCGAACTCACGACCTTGTGCACCGTAGGCCGATGCTTTAACCACTTGGCTACCCTGATGGGCTCCTTTAGCAGGGGTTCTAGGGTGTGTATTGACTTGGTAAGGCACAAGATCGCCTGCCGTCACAAAGAAACATTCGGTTGTAATAGGCCGATGCACATAGTGTAGACCCTGTGGCGCAGCGTGTAAGTTGACCGTCTTATGAACTGGGAGTCCCGGGTTCAAATCCTGGGTGGGACCAGTCCACCTGGATGCCGGATTTAGCTCCTTCTTTGCTGGTCTATTGATTCCCTTTGTATTTAAGGTTTCAAAGAGACATGCGGTTGTAATGATCATCTGGAGAAACCTGCATACAGTGTAGAACTTGTGGCGCAGTGTGTAAGTTGACTGGCTTATGGTCTGGGAATCCCGGGTTCAAATCCTGGGTTGGACCTGTCTGCCTAGATGCATGCTTTAGCTCCTTCTTTGCTGGTCTATTGGTTCACTTTGTATTTAAGGTTTCAAAAAGACATGCGGTTGTAATGGTCACCTGGAGGCACCTGCATGTAGCGTTACCCGGTGGCACAGCGCATAAGTTGACTGCCTTATGGTCTGGGAGTCCCGGGTTCAAATCCTGGGTGGGACCTGTCCGCCTAGATGCATGCTTTAGCTCGTTCTTTGCTGGTCTATTGGTTCGCTTTGTATTTAAGGTTTCAAAAAGACATGCGGTTGTGATGGTCACCTGGAGGCACCTGCATGTAGCATAGACCCGGTGGCACAGCGCATAAGTTGACTGCCTTATGGTCTGGGAGTCCCGGGTTCAAATCCTGGGTGGGACCTGTCCGCCTAGATGCATGCTTTAGCTCCTTCTTTGCTGGTCTATTGGTTCGCTTTGTATTTAAGGTTTCAAAAAGACATGCGGTTGTAATGGTCACCTGGAGGCACCTGCATGTAGCGTAGACCCGGTGGCACAGCGCATAAGTTGACTGCCTTATGGTCTGGGAGTCCCGGGTTCAAATCCTGGGTGGGACCTGTCCACCTGGATGCCTGATTTATCTCCTTCTTGGTTTCCTTTTGAATTTAAGGATTCAAAGAGACATGCGGTTGTAAAGGTCACCTGGAGGCACCAGCATACAGCTTAGACCTGGTGGCGTAGCGCTTAAGGCAACTGGCTTATGGTCTGGGAGTTCCGGGTTCAAATCCTGGTTGCGACCTATCTACGTGGATGTTTGCTTTAGCTCCTTCTTTGCTGAGCCATTGGTTCCTTTTATATTTAAGGTTTCAAGGAGACATTCGGAGGTTTTTATTCCCATATGGGGACCCCCCAAGTTGATGCAAGTGCAAGGTATGGGCAAGGTGCTAGATGGGAAAGGTCAGCCCAGAATCAGATACCTGGCTATCTTAGAAGGGGAGGAGGCCAGATGGGGAACCCACCCAAAGCAGATTCCTGGGTGGGTTAAAAGGGGGCAACACCTGTAAGACAAAAGGCAGCCAAATACAGTTTCATTTCACAAGAGCTTCTGCCAAGCACCATATTTTTCAGCAAGACCCCTGCTTCTATTGCAGGCAGGGCACCTCTGGCTCTGCCTTTGTGGCAGCTCTCCCTTCCCTCATTCACCAACTTCCTTTTATTGACGCAGTGCTCTTCCTCTGGGCAGCAACTTCCACAGGTTCTTGTGTTCTCTGTCCCCAGGCTGCAACTTCCACAGGTTCTTGGTGTTTTCTGTTTCCAGGTATCAACTTCCACGGATCCATCGGGCACTCTCTCCCCAGGCAGCAACTTCTACTAATAAACACACCATCCGACCAACTTCCAAATGCCAACGAGTTACACCAGGCGAGGGCGGGAATCGAACTCACGACCTTGTGCACCGTAGGCCGATGCTTTAACCACTTGGCTACCCTGATGGGCTCCTTTAGCAGGGGTTCCAGGGTGTGTATTGACTTGGTTAGGCACAAGATCGCCTGCCGTCACAAAGAAACATTCGGTTGTAATAGTCATCCGCAGGCCGATGCACATAGTGTAGACTCTGTGGCGCAGCGTGTAAGTTGACCGTCTTATGAACTGGGAGTCCCGGGTTCAAATCCTGGGTGGGACCAGTCCACCTGGATGCCGGATTTAGCTCCTTCTTTGCTGGTCTATTGATTCCCTTTGTATTTAAGGTTTCAAAGAGACATGTGGTTGTAATGATCATCTGGAGGAAGCTGCATACAGTGTAGACCTTGTGGCGCAGTGTGTAAATTGACTGGCTTATGGTCTGGGAATCCCGGGTTCAAATCCTGGGTTGGACCTGTCCGCCTAGATGCATGCTTTAGCTCCTTCTTTGCTGGTCTATTGGTTCGCTTTGTATTTAAGGTTTCAAAAAGACATGCGGTTGTAATGGTCACCTGGAGGCACCTGCTTGTAGCGTAGACCCGGTGGCACAGCGCATAAGTTTACTGCCTTATGGTCTGGGAGTCCCGGGTTCAAATCCTGGGTGGGACCTGTCCGCCTAGATGCATGCTTTAGCTCGTTCTTTGCTGGTCTATTGGTTCGCTTTGTATTTAAGGTTTCAAAAAGACATGCGGTTGTGATGGTCACCTGGAGGCACCTGCATGTAGCATAGACCCGGTGGTGCAGCGCATAAGTTGCCTGCCTTATGGTCTGGGAGTCCCGGGTTCAAATCCTGGGTGGGACCTGTCCTCCTAGATGCATGCTTTAGCTCCTTCTTTGCTGGTCTATTGGTTCACTTTGTATTTAAGGTTTCAAAAAGACATGTGGTTGGGATGGTCACCTGGAGGGACCTGCATGTAGCATAGACCCGGTGGTGCAGCGCATAAGTTGACTCCCTTATGGTCTGGGAGTCCCGGGTTCAAATCCTGGGTGGGACCTGTCCACCTGGATGCCTGATTTATCTCCTTCTTGGTTTTCCTATCTCCTTTCCTGATTCCTTTTGTATTTAAGGATTCAAAGAGACATGCGGTTGTAAAGGTCACCTGGAGGCACCAGCATACAGCTTAGACCTGGTGGCGTAGCTTTTAAGACAACTGGCTTATGGTCTGGGAGTTCCGGGTTCAAATCCTGGTTGCGACCTATCTGCGTGGATGTTTGCTTTAGCTCCTTCTTTGCTGAGCCATTGGTTCCTTGTATATTTAAGGTTTCAAGGAGACATTCGGAGGTTTTTATTCCCATATGGGGACCCCCCAAGTTGATGCAAGTGCAAGGTATGGGCAAGGTGCTAGATGGGAAAGGTCAGCCCAGAATCAGATACCTGGCTATCTTAGAAGGGTAGGAGGCCAGATGGGGAACCCACCCAAAGCAGATTCCTGGGTGGGTAAAAAGGGGGCAACACCTGTAAGACAAAAGGCAGCCAAATACAGTTTCATTTCACAAGAGCTTCTGCCAAGCACCATATTTTTCAGCAAGACCCCTGCTTCTATCGCAGGCAGGGCACCTCTGGCTCTGCCTTTGTGGCAGCTCTCCCTTCCCTCATTCACCAACTTCCTTTTATTGACGCAGTGCTCTTCCTCTGGGCAGCAACTTCCACAGGTTCTTGTGCTCTCTGTCCCCAGGCTGCAACATCCACAGGTTCTTGGTGTTTTCTGTTTCCAGGTATCAACTTCCACGGATCCATCGGGCACTCTCTCCCTAGGCAGCAACTTCTACTAATCAATACACCATACGACCAACTTCCAAATGCCAACGAGTTACACCAGGCGAGGGCGGGAATCGAACTCACGACCTTGTGCACCGTAGGCCGATGCTTTAACCACTTGACTACCCTGATGGGCTCCTTTAGCAGGGGTTCCAGGGTGTGTATTGACTTGGTTAGGCACAAGATCACCTGCCGTCACAAAGAAACATTCGGTTGTAATAGTCATCCGCAGGCCGATGCACATAGTGTAGACTCTGTGGCGCAGCGTGTAAGTTGACCGTCTTATGAACTGGGAGTCCCGGGTTCAAATCCTGGGTGGGACCAGTCCACCTGGATGCCGGATTTAGCTCCTTCTTTGCTGGTCTATTGATTCCCTTTGTATTTAAGGTTTCAAAGAGACATGTGGTTGTAATGATCATCTGGAGGAAGCTGCATACAGTGTAGACCTTGTGGCGCAGTGTGTAAATTGACTGGCTTATGGTCTGGGAATCCCGGGTTCAAATCCTGGGTTGGACCTGTCCGCCTAGATGCATGCTTTAGCTCCTTCTTTGCTGGTCTATTGGTTCACTTTGTATTTAAGGTTTCAAAAAGACATGCGGTTGTAATGGTCACCTGGAGGCACCTGCATGTAGCGTAGACCCGGTGGCACAGCGCATAAGTTGACTGCCTTATGGTCTGGGAGTCCCGGGTTCAAATCCTGGGTGGGACCTGTCCGCCTAGATGCATGCTTTAGCTCGTTCTTTGCTGGTCTATTGGTTCGCTTTGTATTTAAGGTTTCAAAAAGACATGCGGTTGTGATGGTCACCTGGAGGCACCTGCATGTAGCATAGACCCGGTGGTGCAGCGCATAAGTTGCCTGCCTTATGGTCTGGGAGTCCCGGGTTCAAATCCTGGGTGGGACCTGTCCGCCTAGATGCATGCTTTAGCTCCTTCTTTGCTGGTCTATTGGTTCACTTTGTATTTAAGGTTTCAAAAAGACATGTGGTTGGGATGGTCACCTGGAGGCACCTGCATGTAGCATAGACCCGGTGGTGCAGCGCATAAGTTGACTGCCTTATGGTCTGGGAGTCCCGGGTTCAAATCCTGGGTGGGACCTGTCCACCTGGATGCCTGATTTATCTCCTTCTTGGTTTCCTTTTGAATTTAAGGATTCAAAGAGACATGCGGTTGTAAAGGTCACCTGGAGGCACCAGCATACAGCTTAGACCTGGTGGCGTAGCGCTTAAGGCAACTGGCTTATGGTCTGGGAGTTCCGGGTTCAAATCCTGGTTGCGACCTATCTACGTGGATGTTTGCTTTAGCTCCTTCTTTGCTGAGCCATTGGTTCCTTTTATATTTAAGGTTTCAAGTAGATATTCGGAGGTTTTTATTCCCATATGGGGACCCCCCAAGTTGATGCAAGTGCAAGGTATGGGCAAGGTGCTAGATGGGAAAGGTCAGCCCAGAATCAGATACCTGGCTATCTTAGAAGGGGAGGAGGCCAGATGGGGAACCCACCCAAAGCAGATTCCTGGGTGGGTTAAAAGGGGGCAACACCTGTAAGACAAAAGGCAGCCAAATACAGTTTCATTTCACAAGAGCTTCTGCCAAGCACCATATTTTTCAGCAAGACCCCTGCTTCTATTGCAGGCAGGGCACCTCTGGCTCTGCCTTTGTGGCAGCTCTCCCTTCCCTCATTCACCAACTTCCTTTTATTGACGCAGTGCTCTTACTCTGGGCAGCAACTTCCACAGGTTCTTGTGTTCTCTGTCCCCAGGCTGCAACTTCCACAGGTTCTTGGTTCTTTTCTGTTTCCAGGTATCAACTTCCACGGATCCATCGGGCACTCTCTCCCCAGGCAGCAACTTCTACTAATAAACACACCATCCGACCAACTTCCAAATGCCAACGAGTTACACCAGGCGAGGGCGGGAATCGAACTCACGACCTTGTGCACCGTAGGCCGATGCTTTAACCACTTGGCTACCCTGATGGGCTCCTTTAGCAGGGGTTCCAGGGTGTGTATTGACTTGGTTAGGCACAAGATCGCCTGCCATCACAAAGAAACATTCGGTTGTAATAGTCATCCGCAGGCCGATGCACATAGTGTAGACTCTGTGGCGCAGCGTGTAAGTTGACCGTCTTATGAACTGGGAGTCCCGGGTTCAAATCCTGGGTGGGACCAGTCCACCTGGATGCCGGATTTAGCTCCTTCTTTGCTGGTCTATTGATTCCCTTTGTATTTAAGGTTTCAAAGAGACATGTGGTTGTAATGATCATCTGGAGGAAGCTGCATACAGTGTAGACCTTGTGGCGCAGTGTGTAAATTGACTGGCTTATGGTCTGGGAATCCCGGGTTCAAATCCTGGGTTGGACCTGTCCGCCTAGATGCATGCTTTAGCTCCTTCTTTGCTGGTCTATTGGTTCGCTTTGTATTTAAGGTTTCAAAAAGACATGCGGTTGTAATGGTCACCTGGAGGCACCTGCTTGTAGCGTAGACCCGGTGGCACAGCGCATAAGTTTACTGCCTTATGGTCTGGGAGTCCCGGGTTCAAATCCTGGGTGGGACCTGTCCGCCTAGATGCATGCTTTAGCTCGTTCTTTGCTGGTCTATTGGTTCGCTTTGTATTTAAGGTTTCAAAAAGACATGCGGTTGTGATGGTCACCTGGAGGCACCTGCATGTAGCATAGACCCGGTGGTGCAGCGCATAAGTTGCCTGCCTTATGGTCTGGGAGTCCCGGGTTCAAATCCTGGGTGGGACCTGTCCTCCTAGATGCATGCTTTAGCTCCTTCTTTGCTGGTCTATTGGTTCACTTTGTATTTAAGGTTTCAAAAAGACATGTGGTTGGGATGGTCACCTGGAGGGACCTGCATGTAGCATAGACCCGGTGGTGCAGCGCATAAGTTGACTGCCCTTATGGTCTGGGAGTCCCGGGTTCAAATCCTGGGTGGGACCTGTCCACCTGGATGCCTGATTTATCTCCTTCTTGGTTTCCTATCTCCTTTCCTGATTCCTTTTGTATTTAAGGATTCAAAGAGACATGCGGTTGTAAAGGTCACCTGGAGGCACCAGCATACAGCTTAGACCTGGTGGCGTAGCTTTTAAGACAACTGGCTTATGGTCTGGGAGTTCCGGGTTCAAATCCTGGTTGCGACCTATCTGCGTGGATGTTTGCTTTAGCTCCTTCTTTGCTGAGCCATTGGTTCCTTGTATATTTAAGGTTTCAAGGAGACATTCGGAGGTTTTTATTCCCATATGGGGACCCCCCAAGTTGATGCAAGTGCAAGGTATGGGCAAGGTGCTAGATGGGAAAGGTCAGCCCAGAATCAGATACCTGGCTATCTTAGAAGGGGAGGAGGCCAGATGGGGAACCCACCCAAAGCAGATTCCTGGGTGGGTAAAAGGGGGCAACACCTGTAAGACAAAAGGCAGCCAAATACAGTTTCATTTCACAAGAGCTTCTGCCAAGCACCATATTTTTCAGCAAGACCCCTGCTTCTATCGCAGGCAGGGCACCTCTGGCTCTGCCTTTGTGGCAGCTCTCCCTTCCCTCATTCACCAACTTCCTTTTATTGACGCAGTGCTCTTCCTCTGGGCAGCAACTTCCACAGGTTCTTGTGTTCTCTGTCCCCAGGCTGCAACTTCCACAGGTTCTTGGTGTTTTCTGTTTCCAGGTATCAACTTCCACGGATCCATCGGGCACTCTCTCCCCAGGCAGCAACTTCTACTAATCAACACACCATCCGACCAACTTCCAAATGCCAACGAGTTACACCAGGCGAGGGCGGGAATCGAACTCACGACCTTGTGCACCGTAGGCCGATGCTTTAACCACTTGGCTACCCTGATGGGCTCCTTTAGCAGGGGTTCCAGGGTGTGTATTGACTTGGTTAGGCACAAGATCGCCTGCCGTCACAAAGAAACATTCGGTTGTAATAGTCATCCGCAGGCCGATGCACATAGTGTAGACTCTGTGGCGCAGCGTGTAAGTTGACCGTCTTATGAACTGGGAGTCCCGGGTTCAAATCCTGGGTGGGACCAGTCCACCTGGATGCCGGATTTAGCTCCTTCTTTGCTGGTCTATTGATTCCCTTTGTATTTAAGGTTTCAAAGAGACATGTGGTTGTAATGATCATCTGGAGGAAGCTGCATACAGTGTAGACCTTGTGGCGCAGTGTGTAAATTGACTGGCTTATGGTCTGGGAATCCCGGGTTCAAATCCTGGGTTGGACCTGTCCGCCTAGATGCATGCTTTAGCTCCTTCTTTGCTGGTCTATTGGTTCGCTTTGTATTTAAGGTTTCAAAAAGACATGCGGTTGTAATGGTCACCTGGAGGCACCTGCTTGTAGCGTAGACCCGGTGGCACAGCGCATAAGTTTACTGCCTTATGGTCTGGGAGTCCCGGGTTCAAATCCTGGGTGGGACCTGTCCGCCTAGATGCATGCTTTAGCTCGTTCTTTGCTGGTCTATTGGTTCGCTTTGTATTTAAGGTTTCAAAAAGACATGCGGTTGTGATGGTCACCTGGAGGCACCTGCATGTAGCATAGACCCGGTGGCACAGCGCATAAGTTGACTGCCTTATGGTCTGGGAGTCCCGGGTTCAAATCCTGGGTGGGACCTGTCCGCCTAGATGCATGCTTTAGCTCCTTCTTTGCTGGTCTATTGGTTCGCTTTGTATTTAAGGTTTCAAAAAGACATGCGGTTGTAATGGTCACCTGGAGGCACCTGCATGTAGCATAGACCCGGTGGTGCAGCGCATAAGTTGACTGCCTTATGGTCTGGGAGTCCCGGGTTCAAATCCTGGGTGGGACCTGTCCACCTGGATGCCTGATTTATCTCCTTCTTGGTTTCCTTTTGAATTTAAGGATTCAAAGAGACATGCGGTTGTAAAGGTCACCTGGAGGCACCAGCATACAGCTTAGACCTGGTGGCGTAGCGCTTAAGGCAACTGGCTTATGGTCTGGGAGTTCCGGGTTCAAATCCTGGTTGCGACCTATCTGCGTGGATGTTTGCTTTAGCTCCTTCTTTGCTGAGCCATTGGTTCCTTTTATATTTAAGGTTTCAAGGAGACATTCGGAGGTTTTTATTCCCATATGGGGACCCCCCAAGTTGATGCAAGTGCAAGGTATGGGCAAGGTGCTAGATGGGAAAGGTCAGCCCAGAATCAGATACCTGGCTATCTTAGAAGGGGAGGAGGCCAGATGGGGAACCCACCCAAAGCAGATTCCTGGGTGGGTTAAAAGGGGGCAACACCTGTAAGACAAAAGGCAGCCAAATACAGTTTCATTTCACAAGAGCTTCTGCCAAGCACCATATTTTTCAGCAAGACCCCTGCTTCTATCGCAGGCAGGGCACCTCTGGCTCTGCCTTTGTGGCAGCTCTCCCTTCCCTCATTCACCAACTTCCTTTTATTGACGCAGTGCTCTTCCTCTGGGCAGCAACTTCCACAGGTTCTTGTGTTCTCTGTCCCCAGGCTGCAACTTCCACAGGTTCTTGGTGTTTTCTGTTTCCAGGTATCAACTTCCACGGATCCATCGGGCACTCTCTCCCCAGGCAGCAACTTCTACTAATCAACACACCATCCGACCAACTTCCAAATGCCAACGAGTTACACCAGGCGAGGGCGGGAATCGAACTCACGACCTTGTGCACCGTAGGCCGATGCTTTAACCACTTGGCTACCCTGATGGGCTCCTTTAGCAGGGGTTCCAGGGTGTGTATTGACTTGGTTAGGCACAAGATCGCCTGCCGTCACAAAGAAACATTCGGTTGTAATAGTCATCCGCAGGCCGATGCACATAGTGTAGACCCTGTGGCGCAGCGTGTAAGTTGACCGTCTTATGAACTGGGAGTCCCGGGTTCAAATCCTGGGTGGGACCAGTCCACCTGGATGCCGGATTTAGCTCCTTCTTTGCTGGTCTATTGATTCCCTTTGTATTTAAGGTTTCAAAGAGACATGCGGTTGTAATGATCATCTGGAGGAAGCTGCATACAGTGTAGACCTTGTGGCGCAGTGTGTAAATTGACTGGCTTATGGTCTGGGAATCCCGGGTTCAAATCCTGGGTTGGACCTGTCCGCCTAGATGCATGCTTTAGCTCCTTCTTTGCTGGTCTATTGGTTCGCTTTGTATTTAAGGTTTCAAAAAGACATGCGGTTGTGATGGTCACCTGGAGGCACCTGCATGTAGCATAGACCCGGTGGCGCATCGTGTAAGTTGACTGCCTTATGGTCTGGGAGTCCCGGGTTCAAATCCTGGGTGGGACCTGTCCACCTGGATGCCTGATTTATCTCCTTCTTGGTTTCCTTTTGTATTTAAGGATTCAAAGAGACATGCGGTTGTAAAGGTCACCTGGAGGCACCAGCATACAGCTTAGACCTGGTGGCGTAGCGCTTAAGGCAACTGGCTTATGGTCTGGGAGTTCCGGGTTCAAATCCTGGTTGCGACCTATCTGCGTGGATGTTTGCTTTAGCTCCTTCTTTGCTGAGCCATTGGTTCCTTTTATATTTAAGGTTTCAAGGAGACATTCGGAGGTTTTTATTCCCATATGGGGACCCCCCAAGTTGATGCAAGTGCAAGGTATGGGCAAGGTGCTAGATGGGAAAGGTCAGCCCAGAATCAGATACCTGGCTATCTTAGAAGGGGAGGAGGCCAGATGGGGAACCCACCCAAAGCAGATTCCTGGGTGGGTTAAAAGGGGGCAACACCTGTAAGACAAAAGGCAGCCAAATACAGTTTCATTTCACAAGAGCTTCTGCCAAGCACCATATTTTTCAGCAAGACCCCTGCTTCTATCGCAGGCAGGGCACCTCTGGCTCTGCCTTTGTGGCAGCTCTCCCTTCCCTCATTCACCAACTTCCTTTTATTGACGCAGTGCTCTTCCTCTGGGCAGCAACTTCCACAGGTTCTTGTGTTCTCTGTCCCCAGGCTGCAACTTCCACAGGTTCTTGGTGTTTTCTGTTTCCAGGTATCAACTTCCACGGATCCATCGGGCACTCTCTCCCCATGTAGCAACTTCTACTAATCAACACACCATCCGACCAACTTCCTCATGCCAACGAGTTACACCAGGCGAGGGCGGGAATCGAACTCACGACCTTGTGCACCGTAGGCCGATGCTTTAACCACTTGGCTACCCTGATGGGCTCCTTTAGCAGGGTTCTAGGGTGTGTATTGACTTGGTTAGGCACAAGATCGCCTGCCGTCACAAAGAAACATTCGGTTGTAATAGTCATCCGCAGGCCGATGCAAATAGTGTAGACCCTGTGGCGCAGCATGTAAGTTGACCGTCTTATGGACTGGGAGTCCCGGGTTCAAATCCTGGGTGGGACCAGTCCACCTGGATGCCGGATTTAGCTCCTTCTTTGCTGGTCTATTGATTCCCTTTGTATTTAAGGTTTCAAAGAGACATGCGGTTGTAATGATCATCTAGAGGAGCTGCATACAGTGTAGACCTTGTGGCGCAGTGTGTAAGTTGACTGGCTTATGGTCTGGGAATCCCGGGTTCAAATCCTGGGTTGGACCTGTCTGCCTAGATGCATGCTTTAGCTCCTTCTTTGCTGGTCTATTGGTTCCCTTTGTATTTAAGGTTTCAAAAAGACATGCGGTTGTAATGGTCATCTGGAGGCACTTGCATGTAGCGTAGACCCGGAGGAGCAGCGCATAAGTTGACTGGCTTATGGTCTGGGAGTCCCGGGTTCAAATCCTTGGTGGGACCTGTCCACGTGGATGCCTGATTTATCTCCTTCTTGGTTTAGTTTTCTATTTTAGGATTCAAAGAGATATGCCGTTGTAAAGGTCACCTGGAGGCAACGGCATACAGCTTAGACGCGGTGGCGCAGCACGTAAGTCAACTGGCTTATGTTCTGGGAGTTCCGGGTTTAAATCCTGGTTTCGACCTATCTGCGTGGATCTTTGCTTTAGCTCCTTCTTTGCTGAGCCATTGGTTCCTTTTATATATAAGGTTTCAAGGAGACATTCGGAGGTTTTTATTCCCATATGGGGACCCCCCAAGTTGATGCAAGTGTAAGGTATGGGCAAGGTGCTAGATGGGAAAGGTCAGCCCAGAATCAGATACCTGGCTATCTTAGAAGGGGAGGAGGCCAGATGGGGAACCCACCCAAAGCAGATTCCTGGGTGGGTTAAAAGGGGGCAACACCTGTAAGACAAAAGGCAGCCAAATACAGTTTTATTTCACAAGAGCTTCTGCCAAGCACCATATTTTTCAGCAAGAACCCCTGCTTCTATCGGCAGGCAGGGCACCTCGGCTCTGCCTTTGTGGCAGCTCTCCCCTTCCCTCATTCACCAACTTCCTTTTATTGACGCAGGCTCTTCTCTGGGCAGCAACTTCCACAGGTTCTTGTGCTCTCTGTCCCCAGGCTGCACATCCACAGGTTCTTGGGTGTTTTCTGTTTCCAGTATCAACTTCCACCACGGATCCATGGGGCACTCTCCTCCCTGGCAGCAACGTCTACTATCAATACCACCATACACCCAACTTCCAATGCCACCGAGTTTCACCAGGCGAGGGCGTCCCCAGGCTGCAACTTCCACAGGGTCTTCGTGTTTACTGTTTCCAGGTATCAACTTCCACGGATCCATCGGCACTCTCTCCTCAGGTACCAACTTCTACTAATCAACACACCATCCGACCAACTTCCTCATGCCAACGAGTTACACCAGGCGAGGATGGGAATCGAACTCACGACCTTGTGCACCGTAGGCCGATGCTTTAACCACTTGGCTACCCTGATGGGCTCCTTTAGCAGGGGTTCTAGGGTGTGTATTGACTTGGTTAGGCAGAAGATCGCCTGCCGGCACAAAGAGACATTCGGTTGTAATAGTCATCCGCAGGCCTATGTAAATAGTGTAGACCCTGTGGCGCAGCGTGTAAGTTGACCATCTTATGGACTGGGAGTCCCGGGTTCAAATCCTGGGTGCGACCAGTCCACCTGGATGCCTGATTTAGCTCCTTCTTTGCTGGTCTATTGATTCCCTTTGTATTTAAGGTTTCAAAGAGATATGCGGTTGTAATGATCATCTGGAGGAACTGCATACAGTGTAGACTTGTGGCGCAGTGCTGTAAGTTGACTGCCTTATGGTCTGGGAGTCCCGGGTTCAAATCCTGGGTTGGGACCTGTCCGCCTAGATGCATGCTTTAGCTCCTTCTTTGCTGGTCTATTGGTTCGCTTTGTATTTAAGGTTTCAAAAGACATGCGGTTGTGATGGTCACCTGGAGGCACCTGCCTGTAGCATAGACCCGGTGGCACAGCGCATAAGTTGACTGCCTTATGGTCTGGGAGTCCCGGGTTCAAATCCTGGGTGGGACCTGTCCGAATATATGCATGCTTTAGCTCCTTCTTTGCTGGTCTATTGGTTCGCTTTGTATTTAAGGTTTCAAAAAGAACATGCGGTTGTGATGGTCACCTGGAGGCACCTGCATGTAGCGTAGACCCGGTGGCATAGTGCATAAGTTGACTGCCTTATGGTCTGGGAGTCCCTGGTTCAAATCCTGGGTGGCACCTGTCCACCTGTATGCCTGATTTATCTCCTTCTTGGTTTCCTTTTGAATTTAAGGATTCAAAGAGACATGCGGTTGTAAAGGTCACCTGGAGGCACCAGCATACAGCTTAGACCTGGTGGCGTAGCGCTTAAGGCAACTGGCTTATGGTCTGGGAGTTCCGGGTTCAAATCCTGGTTGCGACCTATCTATGTGGATGTTTGCTTTAGCTCCTTCTTTGCTGAGCCATTGGTTCCTTTTATATTTAAGGTTTCAAGGAGACATTCGGAGGTTTTTATTCCCATATGGGGACCACCCAAGTTGATGCAAGTGCAAGGTATGGGCAAGGTGCTAGATGGGAAAGGTCAGCCCAGAATCAGATACCTGGCTATCTTAGAAGGGGAGGAGGGCAGATGGGGAACCCACCCAAAGCAGATTCCTGGGTGGGTTAAAAGGGGGCAACACCTGTAAGACAAAAGGCAGCCAAATACAGTTTCATTTCACAAGAGCTTCTGCCAAGCACCATATTTTTCAGCAAGACCCCTGCTTCTATCGCAGGCAGGGCACCTCTGGCTCTGCCTTTGTGGCAGCTCTCCCTTCCCTCATTCACCAACTTCCTTTTATTGACGCAGTGCTCTTCCTCTTGGCAGCAACTTCCACAGGTTCTCGTGTTCTCTGTCCCCAGGCTGCAACTACCACAGGTTCTTGGTGTTTTCTGTTTCCAGGTATCAACTTCCACAGATCCATCGGGCACTCTCTCCCCAGGTAGCAACTTCTACTAATCAACACACCATCCGACCAACTTCCTCATGCCAACGAGTTACACCAGGCGAGAGCAGGAATCGAACTCACGACCTTGTGCACCGTAGGCCGATGCTTTAACCACTTGGCTACCCTGATGGGCTCCTTTAGCAGGGGTTCTAGGGTGTGTATTGACTTGGTTAGGCAGAAGATCGCCTGCCGGCACAAAGAGACATTCGGTTGTAATAGTCATCCAAAGGCCTATGCAAATAGTGTAGACCCTGTGGCGCAGCGTGTAAGTTGACTGTCTTATGGACTCGGAGTCCCGGGTTCAAATCATGGGTGGGACCAGTCCACCTGGATGCCGGATTTAGCTCCTTTTTTGCTGGTCTATTGATTCCCTTTGTATTTAAGGTTTCAAAGAGACATGCGGTTGTAATGATCATCTGGAGGCACCTGCATACAGTGTAGACCTTGTGGCGCATCGTGTAAATTGACTGGCTTATCGTGTGGGAATCCCGGGTTCAAATCCTGGGTTGGACCTCTCCGCCTAGATGCATGCTTTAGCTCCTTCTTTGCTGGTCTATTGGTTCGCTTTTTATTTAAGGTTTCAAAAAGACATGCGGTTGTAATGGTCACCTGGAGGCACCTGCATGTAGCGTAGACCCGGTGGCACAGCGCATAAGTTGACTGCTTTATGGTCTGGGAGTCCCAGGTTCAAATCCTGGGTGGGACCTGTCCGCCTAGATGCATGCTTTAGCTCTTTCTTTGCTGGTCTATTGGTTCGCTTTGTATTTAAGGTTTCAAAAAGACATGCGGTTGTAATGGTCACCTGGAGGCACCTGCATGTAGCATAGACCCGGTGGTGCAGCGCATAAGTTGACTGCCTTATGGTCTGGGAGTCCCGGGTTCAAATCCTGGTTGTGACCTATCTGCGTGGATGTTTGCTTTAGCTCCTTCTTTGCTGAGCCATTGGTTCCTTTTATATTTAAGATTTCAAGGAGGCATTCAGAGGTTTTTATTCCCATATGGGGACCCCCCAAGTTGATGCAAGTGCAAGGTATGGGCAAGGTGCTAGATGGGAAAGGTCAGCCCAGAATCAGATACCTGGCTATTTTAGAAGGGGAGGAGGCCAGATGGGGAACCCACTCAAAGCAGATTCCTGGGTGGGTTAAAAGGGGGCAACACCTGTAAGACAAAAGGCAGCCAAATACAGTTTCATTTCACAAGAGCTTCTGCCAAGCACCATATTTTTCAGCAAGACCCCTGCTTCTATCGCAGGCAGGGCACCTCTGGCTCTGCCTTTGTGGCAACTCTCCCTTCCCATATTCACCAACTTTCTTTTATTGACGGAGTGCTCTTCCTCTAGGCAGCAACTTCCACTGGTTCTCGTTTTCTGTTTCCAGGTATCAACTTCCACAGGTTCTTGGTGTTTTCTGTTTCCAGGTATCAACTTCCACGTATCCATCAGGCACTCTCTCCTCAGGTAGCAACTTCTACTAATCAACACACCATCCGACCAACTTCCTCATGCCAACGAGTTACACCAGGCGAGGGCTGGAATCGAACTCACGACCTTGTGCACCATAGGCCGATGCTTTAACCACTTGGCTACCCTGATAGGCTCCTTTAGCTGAGGTTCTAGGGTGTGTATTGACTTGGTTAGGCACAAGATCACCTGCCGTCACAAAGAAACATTCGGTTGTAATAGTCATCCGCAGGCCTATGCACATAGTGTAGACACTGTGGCGCAGCGTGTAAGTTGACCGTCTTATGAACTGGGAGTCCCCATTCAGAGTTTTTTTTCCCATATGGGGAGCCCCAAAGTTGATGCAAGTGCACGGTATGGGCAAGGTGCTAGATGGGAAAGGTCAGCCCAGAAGCAGATACCTGGCTATCTTAGATGGGGATGAGGCCAGATGGGGAACCCACCCAAAGCAGATTCCTGGGTGGGTTAAAAGGTGGCAACACCTGTAAGACAAAAGGCAGCCAAATACTGCTTCATTTCACAAGAGCTGCTACCAAGCACCATTTTTTTCAGCAAGACCCCCTCTTCTTTCGCAGACAGGGCACCTCTGGCTCTGCCTTTGTGGCAGCTCTCCATTCCCTCATTCACCAACTTCCTTTTATTGATGCAGTGCTCTTCCACTAGGCAGCAACTTCCACAGGTTATCGTGTTCTCTGTCCCCAGGGGGGACCTCTGGCTCTTCCTTTGTGGCAGCTCTCCCTTCCCTCATTCACCAACTTCCTTTTATTGATTCAGTGCTTTTCCTCTAGGCAGCACAGGTTCTCATGTTCTCTGTCCCCAGGCCGCAACTTCCACAGGTTCTTCGTGTTCTCTGTCCCCAGGCTGCAACTTTCACAGGTTCTTAGTGTTTTCTGTTTCCAGGTATCAACTTCCATGGATCCATCAGGCACTCTGTCCCCAGGCAGCAACTTTGATTAATCAACACACCATCCAACTATCTTACTCATGCCAATGAGCTACACCAGGCCAATGAGCTACACTTGGTGTCACGTAAACATGTGACGTATGACCAACTAGCACACACAGGGAAATACCACACTTGTAAGAAGGGTTTACACAGGAGTTTCTTTCAGATATAAAACAAGCGGTAGATCAGGAACACGGAATTAGCATGTGAAATCTCCAAGTCCAAAACACTCCTGGTCAGAAATAAAGAGCTTCCCTTGGAGCAATCCACACCAAGATGCACACGCCCTCCAGGCAAATCCAAACACAAAGTCAGGGAGTTCCTTTGGGCCATATCAAAGGGGTAAGGTGCAAAGTGCCTTTGGGTAAATCCACCAAATAACAATACCTCAAGGGGATCCAGGTATAAACAGTCTTCTGGGAGGTAGGGAAATCCAAACTGTTGGAGGGAGTCTTCCTGCCTCAGCTAGGATCAATTCCAAGGAACCGCAGAGGAGGGTGCCCTGCCGCAGCCAGGTTACACCCCAGACGAACAACAACAACTCTCTAGCCCTCCCCTCTGGTATATCTGGCCTTTTCCCCACCCACTAATGTTGATTGGCTGGGAGGCCGGCCTTGCTTCTGGTTAACCCCACCCAAGCAGGTCTGATTGGCAGGGGCCCTGCTGCATCATGAGGGGAGGGGGAAATACCTTGGAGGGGTTTGTCCAGCTCTTCTGGAGGGCTATCCTGGGAGCTCCTTTGTTTAAAGCTTTTTGGCGGGAAAAGTAGAACAAAGAAGAAACACGATCTTGGATTAGATGTGTACTAGTCAGTTAGCTATGGATAAAATGGGACCAGTAGAAGGGGATTTTGGTCACACTCAGTATTTGTAACACTTGGCTACCTGGAAGGACTCTTTTACCAGGGGTTCTAGGGTGTGTATTGACTTTGTCTACTGTGTGATAGACAGTAGTCCCTGTGGCTCAGCCCGTAAGGTGACATATCTCTTAACAATCCTAATGGCACATCTTTCTGTAAACTCCTTTAATTAAAATCCTCCCTTTCTAATCTCTGTGATAATATTCTCCCCTCTCCTTCTAGTGGTAACTCTATGGATCTTATATTTACCAGATTCTTTCCAATTTCCAACTTCACTAACTTCCCTTTACCCCATGGATCACAACCTCCTCACATTTAATCTCTCACTTACTCTCGCCACACCATCTGCAGTTCCTCAAATATGCACATACTGTGACCTGCAAACACTAGACATCTCTTTTCTGCTTTTGACTCTTCATCTCCTGTCCTAATCTGGCTACCTCTGTCTACTATAATGAACTCACCACTATCTTTAATGAGATTTTTACTGCCAAGACATAATGCATCAGACCCAAACAGCTTCAACCCTGGTATTCTGCTCATACCAAAGCTCTCCAAAGATGGTCATGCAAGCTTGTAAGCTTGAGCATCACTGGTACAAATCACAGTCAGAATAAGACTTCTCCAGCTACAAATCTGCTTTGCTCTCTTATAATACCAACCTCTCCCTAGCTAAACAAACATATATTACTACACTCATTAATTCCTCTCTGCTGTCTCCTTTCCCACACACTTTGTGTGCATCAGTTACTGCTCATACTATTGCCCAGTACTTCAAGACCAAAATGGCACCATTAACTGTTACAATGCAGCACCAAATTCTCCTACCCATTCACCTCCTACCCTCAACACTACCCAGTCTCTTTTGTGCTTCCTCCCGCTACTAATGAGGAAGTCTCAAACTTTTGGCTTTCTCCACCTTTCCTACCTGTCCACTCAATCACATTTCTTCCAAACTTCTCCACAATGCCATATTTCCAAAATACTATATAATGATATAATTTATCACCCACTATGCTGCCAAAATTATGATTCACTCTCTCTCATCATATTATATTTGGATTACTGTAACTGTAGAGTTATCATCTATTGTAATTGGAGTAATAGAGTAATTCATCTATTGTAATTGGCCTGACCCTCTAGAGCAGGGATCCCCAACCTTTTGAACCCATGAGCAACATTCAGATGTAAAAGGAGTTGGGGAGCAACACCAGCATGAAAAAATGTTCTTGGGGTGCCAAATAAGGGCTGTGATTGGCCATTTGGTAGCCCCTACGTGGATTGTCAACCTACATTGATGCTCTGTATGGCAGTGCACCTGGTATTTATACAACCAACACTTGCCCCAAGCCCGAAATTCAAAAATAAGCACCTGCTTTGAGGCCACAGGGAGCAACATCCAAGGGGTTTGAGAGCAACATGTTGCTCACGAGCTACTGGTTGGGGATCACTGCTCTAGAGATTGTCACCTCTCCAGTCCATAATGAATACTGCTATCACGCTGATACACCTCAGCAACTATTCCTCCTCTGCCATGCCACTATGCCAATCCCTGCACTGGCTTCCTCTTTTTTAAAATAAAATTCAAACTAATAATCCTTACCATCAAAGAAGTTTATAACCCTCTAAACTCATCTACACCCACTCATCCAACCGCTTGTTACACTTGTCACAAAAAAGGGACTCTCAACCACATGTACCTCTTGGGTTTGGCTATAAGAGGTACACTCAGTCTTTCAATCATCTTTCACGCAGGTTAGCCTAACATCAGACACCCCAAAACATACCAGAACCCATAAAATTGATTTGCTGCCACCATCTATCATTAACCGAATGTAACTATTCCCCTGCTCTCTTTCACAGGTAATAACCCACAATACATCAATGTATCAAACACGCTCTCCTATGGTAGTTAGTCAGGGTAAGATCCTACTAGTTCAACAAGCACTCCAGCAGCCAAAAGTTTAATTTACAGTCAAACACACTTTCTTGCTTGCTGTACTGGTTATTCAACATATAAATAGGTAACTTTCCCTTTCCACACTTACTAAGCGTTACTACACTTAGGCACAAGCTTTCATATTGGTGATGAGTTTGTTAGAGCACAAGGCAAAATGTATTAATTTTATATTTAATATTACCACAGTAAACAGTCCATATATGTATACAAAAATATGTTATAAAGAAGACATGCATTAAACATAGAATTGCAAACCAGTAAATGAAAAAAAAGGTAATAAAAAAATGAAGAAAACCCTTGGTACTTACTTAAGTTTAGGGATTTCCTGTTGTGTCCTCTGAGGCAAGAGTTGGGAAATAGTGGGGATACAATACATGGATATGAAGCCTCCATGCATTACATGGGATACTGGATCATCACCTTTGTATTGCTGCTAGGATATTCTCCACCTTAACATATGCATTAGGTAAGAGTGCCCAGGAATGTGTTATTTACTACCCCCTGCAGGGTGTTGTTATTTTCAGGCCAGATTCTGCAATTTAACATTGGTACTTGCCAGTACCCAATATAGTAAAAATATGGGCATGCTGTGATCCATATGGGGGCAATCAGAATGATACCAAACAAGGGTGTCTCATGTTCCAGTCCCCTGGGAACCATCGCTCCTAACTGGTGTTTGGCGTCATTAGGAAGCATGTGACCTCCTCATAACCAATATGTTATAAGCAAGAGTTATGAGGATGTGAACCCTATGACAGTGGAGATATAGATCCTTTCCTATAATCATATTTTTTCTAATAACTTTTCCCCCTGCAGCTTAGGCTCCTGACTACTTCCTTTTTAAACAAATGATCAAAGAGATGACTGACCAAGCTTCCTTTCCCAAATGGAAAGCTGCATCTTCCTCAATCTTACAGATGGAGCCACCTTTTTGTGTGGTTAATGTGCTGTAACTCAAGATAAGCAGCAGAAAATGCAATATCTAAAGTTGGTTCATTGCGTTTATCACAGTTATCTACATGCATTACTAGCTCTGACCACTAGAGGTCGTTATACGTGAGTTACAGAGAGAGAGAAGAGAGATTGTGCCATCCCACGATCTCCTTCTATGCTGAAGAAAGGCAATCTGCACCCAAACACTGAAAGAGTCATCTCTGAATACCACATGGTATCTTTAGGATACATTAGCGTTGTAGTACTAATAAAAATGTGTAACCCAACTCAGGGGGAAAAAAAAAAAACATGATCAAAATTAACTCCTAATGCACCTCATCCATGCACTACCCTCTATATCATTGGGCTGCATGACTATAAGCTGAGTTAATTAACAAATGATTTCACTATTAATATGTATTGGACTTTTTTTTCCAACTGTAAAATTCAGTAAATGACAAATAAACAGAAGTTTTGAAGCAGTAACTTTAGCTGAAGTCTTGCTGACCAAGTGGTTTAGGTGTTTGTTTGTTTTTTATGGTAAAGGTGCTTGGTTCAATTCCCCTCTGTAGCTAAACTTTTTCCAATTTTCTCTAATTAATACTGAAATGTAAAGTTTACATTTTATACTCAATTAAGCTTAATTTATGTTGCAAATAATGAATCAAAAGATAGTGGCATCATCAATTTAGCAAAGTAGCTCTAGCAATTTCATGAAATTTAGCCCCACTTATAGAGTTGCCACCTGCCCGGTATTTTACAGGAATGGCCGGTAAAAATGATGCTTGATCCCAATGTTATTAATAGGGGAAATGCGTAAAAATATAGGAAGGCTGGTATTTTTTTTAACAAAAAGGTGGCAACCCTATCCACTAATAAAATTCCATTCCTGAATAATCAACAATTAAATGGTGCCACTGAAAGCATCATCACCAGGCAACCATAATTTTTTTTAAACTGCCATCTTTTTAAACCTCGCAGGACCAAGATATAATCTATTTGCAAGTGGAGCTAGCCAGCTCATTGACTGATGTACCAGACTTTTACAATTGATTCAAACAATGTTTTGTATGGAGGAGTGGCAGCGGTAGATGATTTTACTAAATAAATACATGAGTTAAGTCCAGGGCACATGGAACATAGCAAGACAAGTGCCTCTATCTTCTACTTCCTGTGATGCTCTTACTTGGTCCAAAGGCAGCTGAACTGACCCATTATGAGAATGTTGTTACATAAACAAGCTTTGTGTTGCCAGCATATTTTTTTGTGCATTATACTAACACACACTTTTACTGGCCTAGTTATTTAAATATTTGAGGCTAGTTTTAATGTTTGGTATCCCAAATCCAGAACTAACTCCAAGGTTCTGGTCTCAGTCCACTTTTCTGCCTACAGCAGCCATCTTTGGCTTCTGGTGGAGCCCTCCGCTACTCAGATGCAGGCAGGTCTTAATGTGGAAGAACCAGGGAGGGAACTGATCGTGTATCAGTCAGGCATGGGAACTGATCGTGTATGGATAGGACAAGGGAGCAGTTGGTGAAGTCAAAGAACAGGCCAGTTAAACTAGTCAGTTAAAGCAATACCAAAACAGTGAGACGTGGTGCATCCCCATGTCTGCCAGGTTTTTACACTAGTACGGTATATAAGTCATCTTGTTTTTCATTGCAATATAAGAACAAGAATGGACACCACGCCTCTTTGGTTATCACAGGGTACACATATATCTTTTCAACATAAAATAATATCTGAAAAGAAATGTTCATTTTGTTTTAACTACTGTGCCTTCTAAATGTCTCTGCACTTTGACAATCACCTAATTATGGAATTAGGCAGTAATGATGGTATACATTACACAGCTTTATAATCCCTCCTGCAAAATAGTAATTAGTAAAGAAGCATCAATATATTCAAGTTTGCAAGTGGTTGTATTGTCACAGCATTAGCCGACCATCAAGTTAAAGGACAAGGAAAGTCTAAAATAGAAGGCTAGAAATGCTGTATTTTGTATACTAAACATAAGCATGAACTTACTGCACCACAAAGCCTAATCAAACAAATGATTTATGCTTTCAAAGTTGGCCACAGGGGGCTGTCATCTTGTAACTTTGTTAAACATCTTTGCCTGACTCTGCACATGCTCAGTGTGGTCTGGGCTAGGGATGTCGCGGACTGTTCGCCTGCGAACTTGTTCACGCGAACATCGACTGTTCGCGTTCGCCGAATGTTCGCGAACGTCGCGCGACGTTCGCCAATTTGGGTTCGCCTTAGCTGGCGCTTTTTTTTGCCATTTCTCCCCCAGACCAGCAGATACATGGCAGCCAATCAGGAAGCTCTCCCTCCTGGACCACCCCCACACCCCCTGGACCACTCCCCTTCCATATATAAACTGAAGCCCTGCAGCGTTTTTTCATTCTGCCTGTGTGTGCTTGGAAGAGCTAGTGTAGGGAGAGAGCTGTTTAGTGATTTGAGGGACAGTTGATAGTAACTTTGCTGGCTAGTAATCTACTTGATACTGCTCTGTATTGTAGGGACAGAACTCTGCAGGGATTTGAGGGACATTTTAGGTTAGGTAGCTTTGCTGGCTAGTAATCTACCTTCTACTGCAGTGCTCTGTATGTAGCTGCTGTGGGCAGCTGTCCTGCTGCTGATCTCTCATCTGCTGACTGCTGCCTGTAACCCAATAGTCCTTGTAAGGACTGCTTTTATTTTCTCTTTTGTTTTTTTTACTTTGCTACTGTAAGAGCCCAGTGCTATTAGTCTAGCTGTGTTGGGGAGTGGGACTGGTGTGCTGCTCCTCCTAGTAGTTCACCACTACCAGCACCAACCAGAGTCAAAATTGTTACAAAGTATCTTATTTGCACCTGTTAGCTGTTCTGAGCTCTCTGCCAAAAGCTAATTAAGTTAGAAACTGTTTTTTTTCTGGCTGTTCAGTGCAGAGAAAAGAGGGACTGGTGTGCTGCTCCTCCTAGTAGTTCACCACCACCAGCACCAACCAGAGTCAAAATTGTTACAAAGTATCTTATTTGCACCTGTTAGCTGTTCTGAGCTCTCTGCCAAAAGCCAATTAAGTTAGAAACTGGTTTTTTTCTGGCTGTTCAGTGCAGAGAAAAGAGGGACTTTCCAGTACAAAAGAGGGACAGGGGGTTGAGTGGTCAAAAGAGGGACAGTTGGGAGGTATGCAAGTGCCACCTAGCTGTGTGAGCTTTTTCACATTCTGTCTAAATAACAATAATAATTCCGTGTCCGTAAACATCACCTGAGTGATGTTTTTACAGCAGCAATAATATATTCCGTATCCACTACTGTATACGTTGCCCTTGCAGGCATTGTTTGCCCAGTCTTTAACCAAGTGCCACCTAGCTGTGTGAGCTTTTTCACATTCCGTGTCCAGAAACATCACCTGAGTGACGTAGTGTGATTTCTGCCCTTTACAGCACAAAACGCAGCGCTGTGTCAACAATGTATTTTTCAGATACATTTTTGCCCTTGATCCCCCTCTGGCATGCCACTGTCCAGGTCGTTGCACCCTTTAAACAACTTTAAAATCATTTTTCTGGCCAGAAATGTCTTTTCTAGCTTTTAAAATTCGCCTTCCCATTGAAGTCTATGGGGTTCGCGACGTTCGCGAACCGTTCGCATTTTTGACGCAAGTTCGCGAACTTTTTTTCCGACGTTCGCTACATCCCTAGTCTGGGCTGCTTAGGGATCGTTATAAACAAAGCTGCTTGAATTCTGCATGGCTGGTAAGTAAGGCGGGGGCTCCCCCTGCTGTTCATAAGTATGATTGTTTCCCTGTTCAGCAGTTAGCAGTAAATGAAGGGAGAATTTCACTGCATACAGTCAGGTTTCTTAGAAAACAGTACACATTTTTTAATGAAAGTATATTGGAGATAGGTTTCTTTTTCATTAAAGAAAGTAAAAATGGGATTTTATTTTTTTGCCTTTCCTTGTCCTTTAAGATTTGGGAAAAGCATATCAAGTTCCTCATAACACAAAATAACACAAAATATAGCTTTCATGAGCTGATCACCCCTTTGCTTGAGCATATCTTGGGAATTGGGATTTTAATTTATGAAATGCAATTCTTTATTATTTTTACCAATTGCTTTAAAAAAATATGATTTTTCCTGTGGCTGTTAACCCAAATTCAAAAACCACCTCTAGCAGCTAGGGTTGGTGACCCATCAGCAGCCATTTATATATCTTACTTTCTACCAAGTGATACCTCAGTATGGTGAATAAGAGTAGTATTTGTTGGCGCTGTAAATTCTTGAACTCTCATCCTTTCCACCTACAGCCTCCACCTGCAGATGCTATTATTATTATAAATGTGTGTGTTCTTGTTCTACATATCTATGATAAGTAACACATCAGCTTCTGTGAGAAAGAATATCATAAAAAGAAGATGAGGAATGTTTATATGCTGTAGGTGGCCTAATCCTCTGAAATCTGCATTTATTAATCAGCATATTTGTGTCAGTGTTATCATTCAGTTGGTTTCTCTGCTTGTTATTTATTTATTTTTTTACTGTAATTGCCTACAGATACAAACTTGGGTACTTATAAACCTGGTTGTTTTTCAACTTTTTTATCCACTTTGGACTTATCTGTTATTAAAAAAAGAGTTTTTGTCAGAGTGATTTGCTTAAAAGAAATAAGTATGCGCATAATGCAGTTTAAATTCAGTTTGAAATGCATTAAATTGTACAATTACGGTTCTATTTTTACCTTTTGTAGTACAGGTATATGCAACTAAACTATATTCAAAAAATATTGTAATTGCTCGCTGGGACAGACCTCTCCCAATACATACACATATCTTACAAATTGACCATTTCCGAAAGGGAATAGGTTAGAATATGCAACCCACACATATGGCAGGTTCCAAGGCCCCTTCAAACACACCTATAGAACAATTTAAAATAGTCTCGTCGAATGTGGGAGGTCTAAACTCTCCAATTAAAAGACGTAAGGTACTGGATAACTGCAAAGAGAAAAAGCCCAAATAGTACTCTTACAGGAAACCCATTGGAAACGAACAGATACCCGAACATTAAATGATAAATGGATACAGACTACACTAGATGCTTCTTATAAAACCAAATCCAGAGGGGTAGCGATACTAAGTAACAAAATCTACAATGTACTATTTTGCGAACTTCCACAGATAAGAATGGCCGATACCTAATATTAGATGTAGACATTTCTGGTACCAAATACACAATAGTGAATGTTTATGCACCTAATGATGATAACAAATCTTTTTTTGCAGATGTGTTGCAGAAAATAACTTCCAGGGAGGCCGCAAATCTCGTATTGGGTGGAGACTTCAATGCTGTTTAGGATGATTTCATGGACAAATCAGGCAAGCCTACTGCACATTCATGCAACAGAGCAAAACCTGTACACATAACATGTAACACTCTGCAACTATGTGACACATACAGACAAACATTCCCGACAACTAAAGATTATACGTTCTACTCTGGAGTCCATGGCACGCACTCCAGAATAGATTACTTATTCCTATTACAAACGCTACTACCAACGTTATTATCAGCTGACATCAACAATATAGACATCTCAGACCATGCGCTAATCTCAATTACTTTAAAGCTGCCCACACCCCAGCCCAATTCCTATACCTGGAGATTCCCGGCATATCTGTGCACTGGTGAAGACTTCCAAACCTTTTTGAAAACAAGTTGGGCTAATTACATAGATGACAATATTGATCACTGGGATAACCCACAACTATTATGGGCGGCGGCTAAACCAGTACTGAGAGGACAGGTTATCTCATACTTAATCAGACAGAGAAAACACTACAATGAGAAATATAACTTCTTACAAAAACAATTAACCAAACACTATACAACTTTTAAAAGAACGAATACCCTAGACGACAAAAATAAATACAAAGAAACGAAAGAACTTTTTGATATTCTATTAACTGAAAAGGCACACAAATCAATTAGTCACACTACAAACAAATTCTACAGATATGGTAACAAATCAGGGAAATTACTGGCACAAATAGCTAAAAAAAGGATTCGCAACACATATATACAGAAACTAAAAACATCAAATGGATGGACACATGATACCAAGCATATTAGAGACATAATGGCCGAACACTTTCGGAAATTTTACGAATCATCCCCTGACGACCCACAAGATGGCGTAAAATTTCTACAGGAAGCAGGTTTCCATAAATTGACAGTCCAAGACCGTGAGATCTTGGATGCACCTATAACAGAAAAAGAAATATCACACACGATTGCACAATTAAAAAATGGGAAAACAGCGGGACCGGATGGTCTTTTGGCGGAATTTTACAAACTTCTGGACAATGTAACAGAGTGACTGGGGGACTGGCAGCTATGCTCTCAATCTCAGCAAGGCACCCCCGCTCCAGGTGTAGGAAATGAAGTCAATTAACAAGAGAGCTGAGAGAAAGCAAACGAAGAGGCAGAACTTGCTGCTAAGTGCTCTTTATTGCACACAACATGTTTCGGGCCCAGAGCCCTTTATCAAGTGAACAAATCATTATGTGAACAAACTTTTAAGGTGTAAAACAGGAAGTGAGATCATAAAACATCGTATGTCAATCAACCGTGGTGCGGTGCTGATGTCATCTTAATTTATGCTAATAAAAAACAATAGCCTTTTTGCATCATTATTATAGTTCAACCGTGATACAGTGCTGATGTTATCACAATATGTGCTCATAAAATCAATAATAAAAAGATGTATAAATAGTACAAAAATCGTCCAAAGAATCTTTTGACTTCATTCCAAGGTTGCAAAATTTGCATGGGTATTGCACACAGGTTATATATACAAAATGTTTCACTAAAGTGCAAATATGCTAATAAACAAAAAAGGAACAAAAAAGGAACTGCCCATTTCTAGGCCTACCACTAAAGCAACATGATCACATGTCTATTTTACATAGAAGGATTGCCCAATATTCTTACCACTAGTTGTACATATAATGTAACTATCTTGGGCTCAGTAATTCTGTTATCTGCAAAGAAACAAATCAAGTATAAGTTTCAAGGGAGAATACATTACAAATGTATCAAAGACGTATCAAAAGGCTGTAAAAAAGTTATAAAAAAGGTTGTTAAAAAGTTATCAATCATCGTTTACACATAATAGAGATAAGGGATGCAACAATGTAGTTATAGGAAACATTTGACACTCCAGCTATCATTCATGCCTTTTGGATAGAGTGTATCTAGTTTTTTAATCCAGTATGCCTCCCTTTGTGACAATTTCTTCCTCAGATTGCCTCCTCTCTGCATTGGGCTAACTACTTCAAGTATAGCCCATCTTAACTGGGACTGATTATGGTTGGCAGTATTAAAGTGTCTAGATACTGTCGTGTCGGTGGCTGCTCCTTTTTTAAAATTCCTTATATTCCCTTTATGCTCCTTTATGCGGGTCTTAACTGCTCTTATGGTTTGACCAATGTATGCAAGCCCACAGGGACATTTTAACATATAGATCACATAGCTTGTATCACATGTAGCAAAGTGATTTAGCTTAACAGGAGTACCCTTTGCTGGATGTCGCAAGGTTTCTCCTTTGATGATGGAGGAGCAGCAATTACAGTTTAAGCAAGCAAATGTTCCCACTTTAGGTTGACCCAAAAATCTCTGGGTACCCTTTATACGGGGCGGATTAACTTCCGATGGACACAATATATCTCGGAGACTCCTTCCTTTGTTGTAACTAAATATTGGAGGTTTTGTCAGGGAACTCCTTAGTGTTTTTTCTTGTAATACCAATGGCCAATACTTATGGATTATACGTTCTATATCTTTGCTCTTAGCGCTGTATTGACTTACAAATGGAAAGACATCTCTTCTGTCTTTAGCTTTATATGTCAGAAGTTCTTTCCTAGGTATTGTGCCTACTTCCCTGACACAGTTTTCAATATTTTTTGCTTTATAGCCTCGTTCGATAAATCTATGTTTAAGGGTATTTGCTGCAAGGGAATAGTTGGCCTCTTCAGAAGTGATCCTACGTGCCCTTATAAATTGGCCCTTAGGGATTGCTCTCATTACTTTAGGGGCATGGAAACTAGAGGCATGCAAGATATTATTTTTCTCCGTGGGTTTACAATACAAATTTGTGCTAATGTTACCATCGCTTACAGTTATAGTAATATCAAGGAAGTTGATACTCTGCCCCCCCTGCTCAGTGGTGAACTTAATAGTAGGGTGTGCCTCATTTGCTTTGTTGACCATTTCCATAAAGGCAGAATCTGGGCCTTCCCACAAAATGAGGATATCATCCACAAACCTATAATATCCCAGTATGTGCTGTAAATATGGTGCTGTCAGGAATAATTGCTTTTCGATTCTGTGGACAAAGATATTGGCAAATGATGGAGCGACGGCTGCACCCATCGACGTCCCCTGCCTTTGCCAATAGAATTCCCCAGAGAATCTAAAGTAGTTTTTCTTTAAAACCACCGACAAACAATCAATGATAAAGTACAGTAATTGATGAGAGACATTTGTTTCTAATAATGCTTCCTCCACATATCGTATACTCTCTTCTTGCGGGATAGACGTGTAGAGGCTCTGTATGTCAATACTATACAGTTTAGCATTGGTACTTATTTTCGCAAGGTCCCTTAATTTACAAAGTAAATCTGTGGTATCAGTCAAGCAGGTAGGGATATTTGCAACCAAGGGCTGTAGAAACTTATCCACAAACTTGGAGAGAGGTTCAAGTACGGAATCTATTCCAGACACTATAGGTCTGCCTGGCGGGTTCACTAAGGACTTGTGAATCTTCGGTAACAAATATAGCACAGGTATGCGCGGATGTTCTTTACACAGGAAATCTTTTACATGATTTGGAATAAGACCATTGTCAGCTGCTTGTGAGACCATCAATTCAACCTCTTTTTTTATAATGAGAGTGGGATCATTCTCTATTTTTTCATAATGGCCCGGCATATTAAGTTGTTTATAGGCCTCCTGTAAGTAAGAGTCCTTATTCAGTAATACAATTGCCCCACCTTTATCAGCTTTACGTATAACAATTGACGCATTTGTTTTAAGTTTTTGAAGCGCCGATTTCTCCTTATAAGAAAGATTTGTCCTGCATCCCTTGGTTGCATCTTTTTCCCAAACCTGCTTCACCTCATGTGTAACGATTTTTTCAAAAGCAGACAGAAATTCATTATTTACTTCAGGTACAAATGTGCTAGTATTTTTAAACCCATTAAACACTTCTACTTGATGTTACTATAACTGTAAGCGATGGTAACATTAGCACAAATTTGTATCGTAAACCCACGGAGAAAAATAATATCTTGCATGCCTCTAGTTTCCATGCCCCTAAAGTAATGAGAGCAATCCCTAAGGGCCAATTTATAAGGGCACGTAGGATCACTTCTGAAGAGGCCAACTATTCCCTTGCAGCAAATACCCTTAAACATAGATTTATCGAACGAGGCTATAAAGCAAAAAATATTGAAAACTGTGTCAGGGAAGTAGGCACAATACCTAGGAAAGAACTTCTGACATATAAAGCTAAAGACAGAAGAGATGTCTTTCCATTTGTAAGTCAATACAGCGCTAAGAGCAAAGATATAGAACGTATAATCCATAAGTATTGGCCATTGGTATTACAAGAAAAAACACTAAGGAGTTCCCTGACAAAACCTCCAATATTTAGTTACAACAAAGGAAGGAGTCTCCGAGATATATTGTGTCCATCGGAAGTTAATCCGCCCCATATAAAGGGTACCCAGAGATTTTTGGGTCAACCTAAAGTGGGAACATTTGCTTGCTTAAACTGTAATTGCTGCTCCTCCATCATCAAAGGAGAAACCTTGCGACATCCAGAAAAGGGTACTCCTGTTAAGCTAAATCACTTTGCTACATGTGATACAAGCTATGTGATCTATATGTTAAAATGTCCCTGTGGGCTTGCATACATTGGTCAAACCATAAGAGCAGTTAAGACCCGCATAAAGGAGCATAAAGGGAATATAAGGAATTTTAAAAAAGGAGCAGCCACCGACACGACAGTATCTAGACACTTTAATACTGCCAACCATAATCAGTCCCAGTTAAGATGGGCTATACTTGAAGTAGTTAGCCCAATGCAGAGAGGAGGCAATCTGAGGAAGAAATTGTCACAAAGGGAGGCATACTGGATTAAAAAACTAGATACACTCTATCCAAAAGGCATGAATGATAGCTGGAGTGTCAAATGTTTCCTATAACTACATTGTTGCATCCCTTATCTCTATTATGTGTAAACGATGATTGATAACTTTTTAACAACCTTTTTTATAACTTTTTTACAGCCTTTTGATACGTCTTTGATACATTTGTAATGTATTCTCCCTTGAAACTTATACTTGATTTGTTTCTTTGCAGATAACAGAATTACTGAGCCCAAGATAGTTACATTATATGTACAACTAGTGGTAAGAATATTGGGCAATCCTTCTATGTAAAATAGACATGTGATCATGTTGCTTTAGTGGTAGGTCTAGAAATGGGCAGTTCCTTTTTTGTTCCTTTTTTGTTTATTAGCATATTTGCACTTTAGTGAAACATTTTGTATATATAACCTGTGTGCAATACCCATGCAAATTTTGCAACCTTGGAATGAAGTCAAAAGATTCTTTGGACGATTTTTGTACTATTTATACATCTTTTTATTATTGATTTTATGAGCACATATTGTGATAACATCAGCACTGTATCACATTTGAACTTTAATAATGATGCAAAAAGGCTATTGTTTTTTATTAGCATAAATTAAGATGACATCAGCACCGCACCACGGTTGATTGACATACGATGTTTTATGATCTCACTTCCTGTTTTACACCTTAAAAGTTTGTTCACATAATGATTTGTACACTTGATAAAGGGCTCTGGGCCCGAAACATGTTGTGTGCAATAAAGAGCACTTAGCAGCAAGTTCTGCCTCTTCGTTTGCTTTCTCTCAGCTCTCTTGTTAATTGACGGAATTTTACAAACATCTCTCACCAGATATAACACCTATTTTGTCTGAGCTCTACAATGATACCCTACAAGGCACACCTCTATGGCATGAAGCTAACGTAGCTAGAATAATATTGATTCCCAAAGAGGGTAGAGACTTAACAGACCCCACTTCATATAGACCAATATCATTACTTAACCAAGACCTTAAAATACTGACTAAAATAATGGCAGATAGATTACAACAAATCCTTCCCTCAATACTTACCGAACACCAAGTTGGATTCATTAAACACCGTCATTCAGTTCAGGCACTTAGGAAAATCATAACAGCAGTCTATCTTAGTAACCTGGAAAAAAGAAAACACAGAATGTTAATGAACCTAGACGCAGACAAGGCTTTCGATAGGATATCACATGTGCATTTACGTAGATTGCTTAAATTTCAACATTTCAGCATTCAGACTTTCAATCTATGTAAAACATTATACCACTTGCCCACCACATTTATAACGGTAAATAACGCTAATTCAGACAGATTTGTAATTAGTAGAGGTACACGCCAAGGCTGTCCATTATCGTCTCTTTTCTTCAATATAGCAATCGACCCGCTATTACGACATATATTGAAATGCCAACAACTAGAGGCCAAACTAATCTTAAAGTGACATAAGCGATATCCTGCTTTTTATCAATCAGCCGAAAATGGAAATACCCGCTCTCTTACAGATCATTCATAGATTTGGCAAAATAGCAGGATTTAAAATCAATTTAGACAAATCAGAAGCTCTACAACTATACCATACAGTAAACACGGATTGGCTTCCACACTTCCCTTTCAAAAAAACTAAACAAAGCATTAAATACTAAGGAATCCACATTCCATCACACCATAAAGATCTATATTCCTTAAACATCAGGAAAATAATTGACACTATACAACAAGAAACGCTGCAATGGAAACACATTAATCTTTCCTTTCTAGGCAGAATACATTTTGTTAAAATGATTTTATTTCCCAAACTTTTATATCCAATACAGATGCTGCCATACTGCATTACACCTACCGATCTAAAACGATTAAATCAAATATTGAGAACTTTCATATGGAATAAAAAACGCCCACGCATTAGCCTTTTTAAACTGCAACAACCTAAAACCCTAGGTGGACTCAATTTTCCTAACTTTAAGGTCTACAACTGTCAGGGAGCTGGGAGCCCCCTCTGGGGAGTAGTCCGGATCTAGGAGGAAGCCCCTCAGGAGGGATCAGGGTCGTGGTATCCAAGGGTAAGGCAGGAGAATAAACAAAGTCCAAGCACAGGTCAAAAGACAGGCGGAATACAAACAAAGTCCAGGGCCAGGTAGGGGGTCAAATGGCAGGCAGAGTATCAGCGAAGTCAAAGTCCAGACAAGGGGTCACAACAAGGAATCAGGCAGATATAAGCAGGGGAAACAGCAAGGGAACCCAGGAATCTCTCAGGGAACAGGATCCTATTTTCGGGCGCCATCTTGGCGCCTCAGGCGTCCTTTTATCTTTGAATTTGGCGCCCTTGCGCCAGCGTCAGCGCGCCTGCGACCGTCGCGCCGTGCTGGCGTCACAACGCCGGCGTCGGAACCCACATGGGTTCCCTGGGCGCCGCCATCTTGGATTCTTCGCCGCCGGGAGCGGACGCGACTCCTCGCGCTCCCGGCGGTCTTGACAGTACCCCCCCCTCACGGGGGGCCTCAGGACCACCGGGACTTGGTTTCTGGGGAAACTTGGAGTGGAAGTCTCTTACCAAACGAGGAGCATGCACATCACGGTGTCCCTCCCAAGAGCATTCTTCGGGGCCAAAGCCCTTCCAATGGATGAGGTATTGAAGGGACCCTCTGGAGATTCTGGAATCAAGGATTCTCTCCACCTCGAATTCTTGTTGACCCTCCACAGAGACAGCAGGAGGAGGAGATTGGACACCAGAGAAACGGTTGGAGACGGTGGGCTTCACCAGGGAGACGTGGAACACGTTGGGGATTCTCATCTCTGGTGGGAGTTGAAGTCTGATGGCTACAGGGTTAATTATCTCCAAGATGGGGAACGGACCCAGGAACTTCGGACCCAACTTGGGAGATGGCACCTTCAAGCGAATATTCCTGGAAGAGAGCCAGACACTATCACCCACCTTGTAGAGAGGAGAGGGCCTTCTACGGCGATCCGCGAAAGTCTTGTGGACTAGAGCACACTTCTCTAGATTAGACTTGGTTGCAGCCCAAATAGCAAGCATATGGGCTGCCAGATCATCTGCAGCCGGGACGTCCGACAACACGAAGTCCTGAGGAAAGGCTTGAGGGTGCTGTCCATACACCACCATAAATGGAGACCTTCCTGTGGAGGAATGACATGCATTATTATGAGCAAACTCCGCCCACGGGAGGAGGTCAGACCAATCGTCCTGGCAAAGAGACACGTGGTTCCTCAGGAACTGTTCTAAGGCTTGGTTCACACGTTCAGCTGCCCCATTCGTCTGCGGGTGGTAGGCAGACGAAAATTTAAGTGTTATTCCCAAGTCTTTACATAGAGAACGCCAGAACTTGGCGGTAAACTGGGTGCCTCTGTCGGAGACGATCTCCACCGGGAAACCATGCAGGCGGAAGATGTACTTAATAAAGAGTTGGGATAATTCCACCGCAGAGGGTAACTTCTTCAAAGGGATGAAATGGGCCATTTTGCTGAAGCGGTCAATGACAACCCAGATCACAGTATTCCCACCGGAGGGAGGAAGTTCGACAATAAAGTCCATAGAGAGGTGCGTCCACGGACGAGAGGGAACCGGCAAAGGCTGTAACAACCCGCTGGGGCGGGAATGGCTAGGCTTAGAAGTGGCACAGACATTACAAGCAGCCACAAAGTCCTTTACATCCTTGCGGATATCAGGCCACCAGACTAGGCGCCTCAAGAGTTCAAGGGTCTTGGCCGGACCAGGATGTCCAGCTTGCCTGGAGCAGTGGGTTTGTTGCAGGATGGCCAGGCGAAGTTCTGGAGGGACGAAGGCCATGCCAATCGGAGTATCTTGAGGAGCCGAGGACTGCCCAGCCAGAATCTGGTCGGCAAATTGGGGATACAGAGAGGCAATGATCTTGACTGGTGGAATGATTGGTTCCTGCCTCTCAGGGTCACGGTCCACCGGAGTGAAGCTACGAGACAAGGCATCGGCCTTCAGATTCTTGGAACCTGGGCGATAAGTCAAAACAAAGTTAAATCGGGAAAAGAAAAGGGCCCACCTGGCTTGTCTGGGATTTAGCCTCTTGAGGGACTGTATAAACTCCAGATTCTTGTGATCTGTGAAAATCTGGACAGGAATTTCAGAGCCCTCCAGGAGGTGACGCCATTCTTCAAGGGCAAGCTTGACTGCTAAGAGTTCTCGATTTCCGACATCATAGTTCTGCTCTGCGGATGAGAACTTCTTGGAGAAAAACGCACAGGGGTGCAATTTTCCATCAGTGGAGTGTCTCTGAGACAGGATAGCTCCGGCTCCGACTTCAGAAGCATCAACTTCGATGCAGAAGGGTAGTGCAGGATTGGGATGTCGGAGAACAGGAGTGGACGTGAAGGCCTCTTTCAAGGACTGAAAGGCTTCTATGGCAGATGGAGGCCACAGGCTGGGTTTACCTCCTTTCCGGATGAGGGCCAGGATAGGTGCAATGCGGGAAGAGAACCCCCGGATGAACTGTCGATAATAATTAGCAAATCCGATGAATCTCTGGATTGCCTTGGTACTCAGTGGGAGAGGCCACTCCTGGATGGCCGACACTTTCACGGGGTCCATCTCAAATCCCTCTGGAGAGATAATGTATCCTAGGAAGGGGATCTTGGATACCTCGAAGACACACTTCTCCAACTTGGCGAAGAGAGAGTTCTTCCTCAGACGAGAGAGTACCTCCTTCACCTGGGAGCGATGACTTTCAAGGTCCTTGGAAAAGATCAGGATGTCGTCCAAGTATACGACTACGAACCTTCCTAGGAGATCTCGGAACACATCATTAACAAACTCCTGGAAGACGGCAGGGGCATTGCAAAGGCCGAAGGGCATAACAAGATATTCATAGTGCCCATCCCGAGTGTTGAATGCCGTCTTCCATTCATCACCCTCCCGGATGCGAATGAGGTTGTAGGCCCCCCGGAGATCCAACTTGGAGAAAATCTTTGCCCCTTTCAGCTGGTCAAAGAGCTCGGCAATCAAGGGCAGGGGGTACCTGTTTTTCACGGTGATCTTATTCAGACCCCGATAGTCTATACAAGGCCGAAGGCCTCCGTCCTTCTTCTCCACGAAGAAGAACCCAGCCCCTGCAGGAGAGGTAGAAGGGCGGATAAACCCCCGTTGGAGTTTTTCTTGGATGTACTCCTTCATAGCGGTAGTCTCTGCAGGAGAGAGAGGGTAGGTGCGCCCTCTGGGGGGCATAGCTCCTGGCAGGAGTTCAACCGGACAGTCGTAGGAGCGATGTGGGGGAAGGAACTCTGCAGACTTTTTACAAAACACATCAGAAAACCCCTGGTAAGTGGAGGGCAAAGTCTTTAGTTCCGCAGTGGAGACATTCACCTTCTCGAGGGGTTTTGGCGGAAGGCAATGTTGCAGGCAAAATAAACTCCAACGAGAGATCTGCCCAGTGGACCAGTCTATGGTGGGGTTATGCAGACGTAACCACGGAAGACCCAATATTACTGGAGTAGAAGGGCAGGGAATGATGAAGAAAGAAAGTTTTTCTTGATGCAGCGCCCCAACTTGTACAGATAGTTCCGCCGTGAACATTGTGACGAATTCAAACTCCAGGGGTTTGTCATCTATGGCGGTAATTCGCAGGGGTGAAGACAATGGAAGCAGGGGAATCTTCATGCGTTCGGCAAAGAAGGCGTCCATGAAATTGCCATCCGCTCCGGAGTCGAGGAAGGCCCTTTCGAAGATAGATTTACTTGCCAGGTGAATCTGCAAAGGAAGGAGAAGTCTGCGTGAATTTTCTTGATACTTCTCCTGAGGCCCTCGAGTGATGCCCCCTACATGAGAAACCTGAGACATACCTCGGGGTACAAAACTCTTGGCTTTGGCAGGACAGGCGTTGGCAAAATGGGAATGCCCACCACAGTACAAACAGAGACCTGCCATACGTCTTCGGAGTCTTTCCTGCTCGGAGAGGCGAGCCTTTCCTACTTGCATAGGTTCCTCCAGGGGAGACGTGGACACATGAGTCACAGGGACAGCGGATGCTTGCAGAATCGGCCTTTGAAAGCGAGGGGCCAACATGGGAGAAAATCGTCTGCTGCGCTCTCTCTCCACCTGGTGTTCTCTGAGACGGGTGTCAACCTTAATGGATAGAGCGATCAGCCCTTCCAGGGTGTCAGGAGTCTCTCTGGAGACGAGATCATCTTTGATGCGGATGGATAGGCCTTGGTAGTATACGGCCTTGTAAGCGTCATCACACCAGGAAGTCTCCGCCATCAGAGTTCGGAAGTCTATAGCGTACTCATTGACACTGCGGCTTCCCTGCCGGAGCTGCAAGAGACGGGCAGGGGCGTTCGTAACCCGACCTGGAGCATCAAAGACTATGCGAAAAGCTTGGAGAAAGTCTTTAACATCATAAGTCACCGGGGAATTCTTCTCCCAAAGAGACGTTGCCCACTCCAGTGGCTTGCCTTCCAATCGAGACATCACATACCCCACCTTGGAACGCTCACTTGGAAACTGTGTGGGTTGGAACTCAAATTGAATTTGGCATTGTGTGGCAAATCCCCTGCAGGCTTGTGGGTCCCCACTGAAGCGAGGGGGAGGTGGAATGCGAGGCTCACCTGTCGGGTAGCTTGCGTTCGTAGAGGCTGCCGCCATGGGGGGATCTCCAGTAGGTGGAGCAGCGGAGGGCGTAGAAGGCACTTGAGCTAGCAGGACATCGAGTGCTTGCCCAATGCGAACCTGCTGGTTTTCGTAGTCCTCCATGCGGGATGCCAGTCCGCGGAGCGCTCGTCCGACATGAGGTGTGGCTTCCTCAGAAGGATCCATGGCCCGAAAATAATGTCAGGGAGCCGGGAGCCCCCTCTGGGGAGTAGTCCGGATCTAGGAGGAAGCCCCTCAGGAGGGATCAGGGTCGTGGTATCCAAGGGTAAGGCAGGAGAATAAACAAAGTCCAAGCACAGGTCAAAAGACAGGCGGAATACAAACAAAGTCCAGGGCCAGGCAGGGGGTCAAATGGCAGGCAGAGTATCAGCGAAGTCAAAGTCCAGGCAAGGGGTCACAACAAGGAATCAGGCAGATATAAGCAGGGGAAACAGCAAGGGAACCCAGGAATCTCTCAGGGAACAGGATCCTATTTTCGGGCGCCATCTTGGCGCCTCAGGCGTCCTTTTATCTTTGAATTTGGCGCCCTTGCGCCAGCGTCAGCGCGCCTGCGACCGTCGCGCCGTGCTGGCGTCACAACGCCGGCGTCGGAACCCACGTGGGTTCCCTGGGCGCCGCCATCTTGGATTCTTCGCCGCCGGGAGCGGACGCGACTCCTCGCGCTCCCGGCGGTCTTGACAACAACGAAGCAGCCCTTCTTCGATATGCAGGAGACTGGATTCTAAATAGAGATTTATACACTACACTCTCTCTAGACCAATATCGAACTGATAACCACTCTCTCAACTATCTATTGCATACACCTATACAACACATTCCAACACATATTAGACATAATCCATTATTTTTAGACACGTATAACGCATGGCACTCAGTCAGGAAAACCCAGAATCTATCACGATATACTTACATATCGTGGTTAGATAATAAAAATTTCCCACCGGGTATGCGGAATCCCATACTATATGACTGGAGTATTAGCGGCCTACGGAACATACACGAGATATTAGATAGTAACAACTCAGTACTCTCTTCAGACAAGCTGGTAGAAAAATTTCCATTTACACACACCCACTTATACCTAAGTCTGCAGATCATTCACTTCGCGAACACTACAATCAAACTTCTAACAAATAATGACAAAAATAACTTATTAAACCGACTATGGAAGAACAAAAGTAAGAAACTCACAACTTCACACATTTATCAAACCATTAAACCACTTCTAGACATAGATAATGATGATAAACCTACTTTCAAATGGATTAAGGAGATACCTAATACCACAGAATCAGACATTTTGAAACAGCACACTAAAATTATGACATTACTTCCGGCAAGCAGGTATCAGGAAATGTCATTGCAAATTCTCCACAACTCATATCTTACTCCACTCAGAAGATTTAAAATGGGTAACCTCTCCTCAGCTATGTGTTTAAAAAGCCACGCCCCTGAAGCAAATCTGATACATACCATGTGGTCTTGTCCCTTAATGCAATCTTTTTGGAAAGAAGTAATTTCATATGGTGCACAGATGATAGGGAAACCCCTCCAAATACACATAGCATGGGCTCTGTTCAGTACACTTAATTCATTTCCACAAATCACGAAAACTGAAAAACACCTCATGGGCAGATTGGAAAACGATACTGCAACAATGGCTACACACTGACCCTCCATCAATGACGTTGGTGAAACAAAAACTACACCATATTTTCCATATGGACTGGCTTGAAACCATAACCAGGAAAGAACACAACACATCAAAATTCTTCAACACCTGGTCTACCTACATAGCACACCTCCCACAACACACCAAATGCCTCACAATCTACACTTTTAGACATACGTCATGGTATGATATGGAAGTTCTCAAGGATCATCCTTTGATCATGGAATCATCCCAATATCTAGCAACTTTACAACAAGAACCATCAAGACCTGATACCGCGCCTCCCAGAAGTCATCAAACTAACAGACTATTGACCTCCGATCTGAATTAATCCTCACAGGTCCTACCCCCCCCACTGCTATAAACCATAATTGAGCTGAATGTTTAAAATGTTATTAAAATGTTATTGAACTGCTATATATATCGTAATCACAATTGCTATACTCTCCGCTTTATGGAAACATGTATAAATATTTGTTGTGATTATACTTTGTCATTTACAATAAAAAAACAAGTTTTTAAAAAAAAATTTAATTTGCAATTGATCTCAAGCTCGATATTTGATATTATATTATTCGGTGTAGGAAACAATTATTTATTTTTATTCATGCAACTTGAAATTTTTTGTAACACTGTTTTCACACAAGCAAACAATTCTTTGTATCTTGCTAATGTTAAAATATAAGAATATTTATTTTTCAGTCTGCTTCATAGGTGGTTAGAAGCAGAAGTTATTTATTGATTTGGAATATTCTTTTTGACTAAATACACCCTAGCAGATGGATATAAGACCATAAACCCCCAAAAGAAGAGCCAATAGATATGAAAATTTTAATGCACTGTTTTTGATTGTTGGTAAACAATGACACAGTAAGCAATATGTAAACTTCCATGTTATATAGATTAGGATATATAAGAACATGTTCTGTGGATGTAGTGAGGTTTTGCAGTTTTATTATTGTAATAAAATTCAAGTTGAGCCCTACAGTTTTGAATGTTTTCAGGGATTTCAGTTGGCTACATTCAAGCATGTTTTGTCATAAGGTGTGAGGGTTCTCAATGACACTGGTAAATTGAATTCAGGTGCAAACCAAAGAAAGTGGAAACTGGATGTGCTGATATATAACCATGTTATTTCTCATTCTGAACCTGTTAAAATGTTCTCCAATTTTGAAACAAAGGTTTTTTTTTCTCTGACAGAAACTAAGGTTTTAGTTTTTTTTTTTATTCTGACAGCTCTTCTTGCACTTCTTGGATGACTGCAGGGACAGAGGCACAGCAATTAGTTCAGGGAGCTTCTCCTGTTAGAAACCTACCTGGGTAGTATGTCCTGTCACCTCTCCCACAGTATTCTGAAACTGTTCTGGGCTCTGAATTCCATAGAACTGTTTGAGTAGAAGATGCCAGTATCTTTGCAGGTCAGCTGACAGGGACACAATAAAAAGTTTCACAGTTTAATTGTATTCTTTATTGCTGGTATAATAACCCTTCAGGTCAAAATGACAGGACAACACTAGTTGCTAAAATGTCTATTGAAACTGTCACAGTGAAGGAAAACGCAAGGCCCAGGAAAGCAATTTAGTGCATATTTAATTTGCAAGGAGATCTTTCTTCTGTCTTTAATATATATCTGGTAAAGCAATATCCCTTCAGGGGTTTCCCTTAACAAACAGTTTGTCTTGAAAGAATGATGTTAGGAAGCATCAGTCCACTTTTTTGTTTGTATCTAATATATTTCTGTTACGTGCCTCTAATGAAGCAGTTGTACTATTTTGTTATAAATAGTTCTGGTTTGTTATGTTTTGTAAGGTGCTCAATCACCTGGATTGCATTCTAAATTAAAATGTAAAAAAATGCAAAACATTTGTGTCCCCATTTTTTGGGTCAAAATGTATGCCTATGCAAAACACAAGTAAAAATCTTTTCAATCCCAGGTCTTGAATAAACTAACTCATGGTAAAGTGCTCATAGATACAGCACCAGAACTAGGGGTATGTAGAAGAGGCACCTGTCTAGGGTGCAATGATAGGGGGCACTGGGCAAACACCTATTAAAGCCGGCATGTCCAAACTCCGGCCCGCAGGTCAATTGCGGCCCATTTTCAACTTCAGACTGGCCCACAGCCTTCAATAAGGATTCGCCCATTCAAGGCCTGGCCCGGATAAAAATTGGCACCCAACTGGCCAGCCCGAGCAGAGATGAGTAGAGCCATCTATCTTCTTGTCATGTTGGCTGCATGCAGGGATGCAATTACACGTTAGCGTGTATGTGTGACGTCACTGAATTAGGTGCCAGTTCTCGCCAGAGGCTGACAAGGAGCTGTGCGCAAGCTGTTCATCCAGTTTTGCTGCAGGACTTGTCTCATATGAGGATGACTCCACCCATTATGAAAGACTTCTGGCAGTTTACTACTTTGGGTGGCTGGTCTCAACATTTGAAGAGCTCAGAATGTACAACATGCCCACTCTAATTACACTGGTGCAAAGTTTGACTGAACATTTTGAAGCCTGATGCATTTCTGGTGATGAAAACTTATCATCTTTATTTTAAGTTTGTGTTATGTCACCTATTTTTTACTAAATATGTCAAGACCAACTTGGAGTGATTTCATTCTAGAAAAAAGTACAAGAATATAATGTCATCTCATCTACTCCCTCTAGAACCCACTGCATTGGCCACTTTGCTGCCATCTCATGATGGATATCCATGGTCAGTTGTTTCATTTCAACGCTAGTGGGTAAAGAACACCTGAAGGGAACCCATCCCACTGGGAACTTGGAAAGTCTTGAACAGTTTCCTATACGGGATCTTGGGCAGTCTTAGATATATTAACATGTGGCCAAAAGCTTCCAGGGGTTAGTCAGAAAACTACTCAGTAATGGTTCAAAGAATGTAACGCTGAATGGTCGGCCCCCACACATTTTCACCTCACCAAATCTGGCCCTCGTTGCAAAAAGTTTGGACACCCCTGTATTAAAGTGTCTTCTCAAAGTAATCCAGTCAGCACCTGTGCCTTTCAAGCTGTTTCACACTGATGCAAGTCCAACAGTTTCCACTCAAAGCTTGTTAGCCAAATACTTGTATAATGGACAGCAAAACTCACGATTCTCTTTTTCTTTAAAAAGCCTTTATTTAGCCATGGGCTCTGACCCCAAACAATTCGGCAACGTTTCAGACTGCCATCGGTCTGACAAAAGCTTGACAAAAGACCGATGGCGGTCTGAAACGTTGCCGAATTGTTTGGGGTCAGAGCCCATGGCTGAATAAAGGCTTTTTAAAGAAAAAGAGAATCGTGAGTGGTGCTGTCCATTATACAAGGTTTTAAAGTGTCTTCTGCCTACCCCTAGTCTGAGTTTGCAGTCATCTGCCACCTCCCCTTTTGACACTCTCTCTTCCCTCCCCTCAGCTACTGCACATGCACGGGGCTGGCCAGGTTGCCTAGTGCGATCGGTCCGCTTGGCCCAGCCCTGCATAGATAGATAAGAGATAGATATCTCAAATGCTGAAAAATCTATTTATACATTAGCAGCTTTGAAAAGAATATGCAATAATGTAGATAATGTGAGATAATGTTTGTTAAACATTGCTTACACTTTTATAGACGTATTATTATTCTGTATATTGTTCCAACATTTTGTGCAGCCCTTTACAGCTATGTAAAAGTATGTGCACCTTATAGCAATATTTTATTTTTTCTTCATTTCAAAAACATTTATAGAAAGAAACTTTAGGTAGCTATTGCAACTATTGATGTCTGGGACAATATATTCTGGGCAGTACCAGAAGACATTTAGCAAAAAACCAAAGACAGAGAACACTAAATCCAACTGTTAAGCATAATGATGAAAAACTTTGTAGGGTGGGCTGCTTTGCTGCATTAGGCCCTGGGCAGCTCACCATCATAGAATCCACAATGAATTCTTTATTGTACCACTGGGTGCTTCAGAGTAATGTGAGGCCATGTGTCAGAAGATTAAAGCTCAACTGAAAGTACACCTTGCAACATGACAATGGAAATTTAATAAATAGTGAACATTTATTCACATTCTGTGATTCTTTTGTAATAAGCATAGTTCTATCTCTTGGGACTCTTTTACATTATGTATTTTGAAAGCATTGTATGATTGTTGTTTTTGTAAGGTTAAATATTTATTTTGTACTGTTGTTTTCTAATAAGCTATAAATGTGTAACACTAATTTGGGCTATTTATATCAACGGGTTAATCACCAACTAGTAAACTAGTATTGAAGGTGCAGTTTAGTTCAAATACAACTCTAACAGGCTACTGTGCTTTAATAAATAAAGAAATTGGTGCCAGGAGGTTCTTGCAAATTAAACAGAACAAAATAACTTTATTTGTCAGAGACAAATATGATGATCCACAGGTTACTTACATCAGTAAAGAGGCATTTGCAGAATATATAGGCACAAAGCTCACACAGTATATCATAGGTAGATCCAGGTGCCTTCCCTGAGGATGTATTCATCCAGCATACCTCCAGGCAGTGAAATCCACTCCACTGGATCTCATTGAGTGGAGTGATTAGGGAGGAGAAACTAAAATCTGACACCTTATTCACTGTGGTCCCTTCACTGTAGGCAATCTTACAGCCTGGGACGCTACTCCCTGCTACAATCCTTTATGGAGCACAAAGCTGGTCTTTCTATCTTTGCTCACTGCCGTACTCTCCTAGAGAGTACTATAACAATTATATTCCTGCCAATCACTAGCCTCATTCACGGGCCCCTGCTCCCCTACTTCCACACTAGAGGTTCAGGTCCCTCTAGGGCAAACAGGCTTTACTAGGCCTTGGTGTACCCAGGCTCCCTGGAAACATCCAGCTGGGTCAGCAACCAGAAGCCAAAGAAGAAGATCCACTCCTTCTCACTCACTTTACCAAAGTGTGACAGGAAGTGGTCACAACACCTCTTGGCCAATAACTATGATATGTAAATTACAACTAGCTACATGGGCATCTGCCCAGCAACTATGGAGATCAGGAAGTGTATGGATTTAAAGCCATAGGGGCACATTAACCCTATGGGTCCCTACACATGTAATGATGTGACCTCTCAGAACTGGCTCTGCTGCTGCCCATAATAGATTTAATCTTTCCAATGAGTTAGTTTGTTATGTATATATCTGTCCCAAGTAGTTTGAATATGTTATCAAAAAGGAACAGGTATGGGAAACTCATTATCCAGAAAGCTATTAACCTTTGTGGACTGTATGTCATACTACACTATTCCTGCTAAAGACTGTGTTATAACCCTTGCTGAACTGCAACACTTATCCTGGTAACAGTTTGTGCTGTTAACCCTTGCAAGACTGTATAACATACTACACTTTTCCTGCTAAAGACTGTGTTATAATCCTTGCTGAACTGCAATACTCATCCTGCTAACAGTTTGTATTTCTGCAACACTATTCTGGCTAAAGACTGTGCTAATACCCTTTGCTGATCTGTGTTACCCTGCAAGCCAATCCTAGCAAAGGCTGTATTGTTGTTCCTGGATTGGTCGGTCCTCCTCTTGTCCTCGAGTCTGTGCATACTTACCTCCAAAAGGGACTTCTGCATGAATTACCTGTGGAAAAAAGTTACCATTAAGATCATGCATCTCTACTGAGAATATTGCCCACCAACAGGCGTACTTCCCTGGGTATTCCGCTGTTCTCTTCAGAGTCCCTAAGGATTCTTCTCACATCATGTAAACACCTAGAAACCAGAGGTTCATCATTATAAAGTACTTACTTTTATCAGGCTGCTTAACAAGGGATAACTACCAAACATTAAAGATATAAAATTTGTTGACTAAACCACCAGTTTCTCTTCTTTGCTCTTTTAAAGGAGAAGGAAAGCTATGGAGGCATTTTATTGCCAATAGATTAGCTGCAATAGTGCAAGCTAGAATGCTATATTTATTCTGTAGAATGTTTTACCATACCTGAGTAAAAAGCTCTAGAAAGTATCTGTTTGTTTAGGATAGGAGCTGCAGTATTAATGTGGTGTGACATCACTTCCTGCCCGAGTCTCTCCCTGCTCTGGGCTCAGATTACAGTAGAAAAGGGAGGGGAGTGGGGAAGAGGAGCAAACTGAGCATGCTCTTGCCCAGGGCAATGAGGTTTAAGCTGAAGGCAGGAAGTGTGATACAGAAGCCCATGTGTACACAATAGAAGGAAAGAAATGCTGTGTTTCTTTTGACAGGGGACTCAGAGCAGCACTACTTTGGGGGTTTACTGGTATATTTAGATGGACCTTTCTGATAAGGCTTACTTAGTTTTAACCTTTCCTACTCCTTTAAAATTGGCTTTTTTAGATATCCAATTATATTAATACTTAATGAATTCTTTGGATGAATTTCTTTTGATGTATCAGAGCATTTTTAATTTTTGTCATCAACTGTCTTTGAGCTTCGTTTTTTTGGTATCTTCATAACTTCAGAAATTGACTGAAGGCCAGCGGGGAGAAATGTAGCTATCAATAATTGATGGAGCTGCAAAATAAAAATGGAGCACATTTAGCAGACTTTATTGTTTGTGTTCCATCCTGATTACATTTAAGTTCAACACTCCAACACCAAATGTGTAGATCTAGTATAATTTTGTACATGTGATTTACCAAAATTTCAAAATAAGCCAACCCATATATGTGACAAATACTGAGTGTGACCAAAACCCCCTTCTACTGGTCCCGTTTTATCCATAGCTAACTGACTAGTACACATACAATCCAAGATGGTGTTTCTTCTTTGTTCTACTTTCCCGCCAAAAAGCTTTAAACAAAGGAGCTCCCAGGATTGCCCTCCAGAAGAGCTGGACAAACCCCTCCAAGGTATTTCCTCCTCCCCTAATGATGCAGCAGGGCCCCTGCCAATCAGACCTGCTTGGGTGGGATTAACCAGAAGCAGGGCCGGCCTCCCAGCCAATCAACCCTAGGGGGTGGGGAAAAGGCCAGAAATACCAGAGGGGAGGGGTAGAGAGTTGTTGTTGTTCGTCTGGGGTGTAACCTGGCTGTGGCAGGGCACCCTCCTCTGCGATTCCTTGGAGTTTATCCTAGCTGAGGCAGGAAGACTCCCTCCAACAGTTTGGATCTCCCTACCTCCCAGAGGACTGTTTATACCTGGATCCCCTTGAGGTATGGTTATTCGGTGGATTTACCCAAAGGCACTTTGCTCCTTTCCCCTTTGAAATTGCCCAAAGGAACTCCCTGACTTTGTGTTTGGATTTGCCTGGAGGGCATGTGCATCTTAGTGTGGATTGCTCCAAGGGAAGCACTTTATTTCGGACCGGGAGTGTTTTGGACTTGGGGATTTCACATGCTAATTCCATGTTCCTGATCTACTGCTTATTTTGTATCTGAAATAAACTCCTGTGTAAACCCTTCTTACAAGTGTGGTATTTCCCTGTGTGTGCTAGTTGGTCATACGTCACACGTTTACGTGACAATATAAACTGAATTAGACTAAATTAGACTTTCAGGATTGTGAAGTTTGCACCCCCACCCACATCTCACCTTGCTTTACTGAGATTATTATGTGTTCCCTATTCACTAGCCACCAGATTAAGGCTTAGTAGATGTTAGACTTGGACAATGTGGCTTTGGGTTGTTAATGCTGAACACCTAGCTGTTGATGAACTGCAACAAACAGAACTATTATTCAGCTTTCAACAATCGTTTGGGATCGAAAGACATATGGCCTGGCAGCTCTGCCTAAACCAACTTATTTTTTAGGCCTACGTGCAAATCAGTGCCAGTATAACACAGTAAATCAATGCCTTTCCTCATCATGTTAAAGTTGTTAGGGGTTGACTTAAGCTGAGGGGCCTGTATTAGGTATTAGTACAATTCACTCACAGGCAGTATTGAGCTGGGACCCTTCTGTGTACCTAGTCCCTTGCAGAAGGGGCTATTAGGGTACTGTCTTTCCACTTACTCAGCAGCATTATGAAACAGAATAATTCTTCATGCAGTTGTACAGACATTACAAGTATTTTGCCAAAATTAGGAGAACTACCTCTTCTGACTTCTGTCCATTGATGACATTAACCCCAAATTGGTAACCAGTGGAGCATGTAAGCAGAAATGTATATTCTGCCGGAAATCTGCTGTGCGATATACAAGATGAATATTATCATATGAATACTATCTAGGTTTTTATTATGTGGAGCTTTAGTGGTAAGGATGAAAGACGTGGAAGGTATAAAAAATGGTAAACATTACGGGTGCTGAAACAAGTAGGGTACTCCATAGGAATCTAATTATGTCATATACTGTATCTTACTGCTTCCACAAGACATCATCCATCCTCTACTTGTAGCATTCCCTCATCCTCTACTCTGCTCCAGTGGGAATATCTAAACACCGCTTAAGCTCTGGGTAAATTTTTAGAAGGAAGCACAAGGAGTAGGATGTGATTTTCTTCAAATACTTTTGGGGCTTGGAGGGGCTTTGTAGAAGACAGCACAAGGATGTGAATTTCTTTCTTTCTTTGGGGCTTGGAGGAGCTGCAGCTTCAATGGATGGTTAAAAAAGTTATGTTCTTTTTGGGAGCTGTACTTTTCACAGAGAACAAAGGTGGGAAATCAAAATTATAAGTATTTCACTCCGTATTAACAACTATAGTAGCTACTTAATATTATCATACATAGTAGTATTTGGTTGGAAGGTGCACACATATGCTTTGTAAGACAAAATGCATTTCCCAATTAATGCACAGTAATCCACAGCTGATACTGGCCTAAAACGTTAAAATTAATTTAAAATAATTATTTATTAAGCAACTTGGCAACATACTTATTTTTGTGGAATGTTCCTTTTATAGATGAGAAAGACAGGTTTGTGTAAACAGTACAAAAATCTGCATTCTACTGCTGTATATGCACCCCAAATATTCTTTTTCGTATGGTACATGAAGCAGATTTTGTTTGTTTGAACTTATATATGTACTTGAGAGAGATAATATTCAGATTAATGTAAACAAATACAGCCAAGCTATTTTGCAGTATTATGCAAAGCAGTATATATTATGCTGACATTTGACATCCTATGAGATCCCATTTAACAGCTGTATAAAACTGGAAAGGAGAAGGCGGGAAACACATTATAGGGAGGAGTTTGACAGCCTTTTGTCTCAGCATAGCTTTTGGTGCCAGCAGCCCTGCAGTTAGTAGCATCCAGAGACCAGAGAGGTCCCATAATGAGTGTGTAGAAACAATTATTATAATAGATGGATGCAGACAACTAGCAACTGCTCATTAAAATTGGCTCTCTGTGTCATTTAAATGAGAGTTCTTTAGCATACCCTATTTCCTGTCAATTAGTGTAGGTGCATACAAGATATCTACACTGATCCCCCCTTTGACACATTGATTTATATTTACCAAGTCATTCTTAAGTCCTTTGAATATTTAAATACATTCTTTTTAGTGCTGTTAATCTTTTGAGATATTTTGTCATGTCTTTTTATTCTACATCTTCTTTTTAAGGCCAATGGTACATGCATTGTTTCTCCACCTGTGTATTTCAGCTGGCAGAGAAACACAAGATACGTCTATGCGTTGTATGTCAATTACAGTATATGCATCAAAATTGCTGTTGCTGTGGCATTCAGTCTGATAACACACATTTGAGAGTTTTCCATTCATCTAATTGACAGGCAGCAAAGTGGTGTCTGGAGCATTTATCTGCCAGTGGAACTACACCAGTTGAAAAATACTTCATGTGCCAATGCCCCAAAGGAATTCTTTTTGGGTGTAATAGGAGGGGTTATTTCACGCAAGTAAAAGGGGTTTTCACGCAAATGCAGTTGTGACATTTCCCCCCAGTCAGCTGAGCTCTAAACCCCATTCTTTAGAGGTACTTGCATCAAAATTTGCGGTAAAATGCACGTGGTTGCAATAATATTAATAAATCTTCCATGTGTGCTTCAGTTGAAACACAGCTGCAATAATCTGCACTGTGGGAAATTCTACTAATGTAATTTTTGCCTAATAAAAGAAAACACAATTATAAGGGAAAATTGTAGCATATTTACCATCATTTTTCTTTCCCGGACAACTCCATGTCATACTTACGTGATAGCCCCGCCCTAGTGCTCACATCAGAAGGACCCTCCTCAAAGCTTTAAAAGTCCAACCCCACCCCCCAATCTGGTTTCTAGTAATAAGACTGAGTGTGAAGCCAGCATGACACTTCAACCTGAAAGGAGAGAACTAACACCACTGAAAGAGAAGAGAATAGTAACTCAGAGTAACATTTCTCCAGAGTCTTACTCCCACTACTTAAAAGCACAGCTGTGTCAACCAAATACCAACCACAAGAGCACTCTTGGAAATAGCTCAAAAGCAAGGCACCTACAAAAGACCACTTAGTAGGGGAAAGAAACATCCCATCCCCAATTCTACATGCCCCAGATATGTATAACACTACAGCTACATAGCACAACCTAGTGTAGCTCGCAGTCTCTCCAATACTAAAATCTACAGAGCACATAAGGAACTTGTATTTGTCCTGGCCCATAACCAAAGCATCCTATCAATGAAAGATCCATAGAGTGACTCACAGAGACTGACTGCCACCACTGCGGGCATACCTTAACTGCCCTGTGAGGTATCTAGGAGTTTACAGCAGCCTGGGCAAATCTTCCTGTGTGGGTTGAAATTGTTCTTATTATCATATGCTCTTGATCCCCCGCCAAACTATTCTGGATAGTATTAATAATTGACATGCCTTGTGAAGTGGGCATCCTAACAGAAATACTTGCAGTTATGCATAACAGTACTCTTGAGCCTTCAATGATGGGACCTGGTCTGAATTAAAATTATCATACCCCATAGATTGAGCCTAGATCTAAAATCTGACATGCTTCCACATGATTCTACCAAATAGGTAGGAAATTGAATGACCAAGAAGTATAACTAACCAATGTAATACTGCTAGAGGTGAATTCTTCTATGAGTATGAATTACTTTCTTATCCTAAGGTTCCAGCCTGGAACATAGATAGTTTACCAAGATTACGTATCCAAGATAAGAATTAATCTAGGTATGGGGATATAGTTATCCACCTATTGTTCTGGAATTGGACACCCCTACAACCTATACTAGAATATCCAAACCCATAGTTAGTCATGCCATAGCCAGGGCCTTACCCAAAGGCAAACTTTAGTCTTGGTTCAAAAAGCAGACTGGGATTTGTGTAAAGGCCTTCAAGGCCCGGACCTAGGGCGGCATGATTTTAGGGGGAGGCATGCTGCTTAACCACACCCACATTGCTTTAAAAACACTGGGGATGCACAGGAGAAACAATAATTTTTTAAAATTCCAGTGCGCCAATTGTCAAAGATTTGGTTGAAATGTTGACAACATTGATTCTTTAAACCAATGTGCCCACTGTCTACTGGACATCATGAAAACCATTAACAGTTATAAGAATAAACCTCGGTTTTATCATCGGAACATACAGAGCCTTTACCCCTGCTGCTCCCAAGGAGTACTAGGTTATTTGCCAGAGGCTCAGGCTGTGGCAATATTTAGAATCCTTGTTGAATCACTATCCATATATTTTCCAACAGGGTCGCACTCGTATTCAGTAAAACGTAGCATTTATTTCAAACGCAGTAAAAGCATGTGTAATATACAGACAACTTATCTGTTCAAAATCTGCTCAGAGTCGATACATAGCAACGTTTCGGGAACATATCGTCCCCTTTCTCAAGCACTGCTCTGCCACAGGGTGCAACAAACAGAAACGTCCATTTCTTAGATCATGTTAACTGCCACCTCCTTTTCCCATCAGTAAAAATCATAAGGGGTGTAGAGACCATACAACCCACTGCCTCCGGACGATTTTCAGACAAGCCCAGTTAGGCACACAGATGGGGGGACATAGCACTTGCCACAAGACAATCAGGCGAATGGATCAAGGACAAACCAGTGATATTAGCCACAGTACCACTGTGCCTACCTGATTCAGATTATGAAACACTGAAGACTCCATACCTGAGGTAATGTGCTTAAGGGAAAGCCCTAATGCTTCCCTAAGGCTAAAAAGAAAAATTTGCTTCCAACAGGATCAAAAATAAACTGAAGCAGCAGGACAAAAAAACACTGAATTGGAGGTGGGTTGGGCTTTTAAAGCTTTGGGGAGGGTCCTTCTGATGGGAGCACTGGGGCGGGGCTATCACGGTAAGGATGAGTAATATATCTAAATATGAAGGTTATAAAAAAAATGTTTCCTTTAAATGGGGGTCAATGTCCACATCTAAAAACAAATGTTCTTTTACAACAATGTATTGTTATTGCTACTTTTTATTATTTATCTTTCTATCCAAGCCCTCTCCTATTCATAACTTTTTCAAATCAATGCATGGTTGCTAAGGTAATTTGGACCTTAGCAACCGGGTTTCTGATATTGCAAACTGGAGAGCTGCTGAATAAAAACCAAAATAACTCAAAAACCAAAAATAATAAAAAATGAAAACCATTTGCTAAAGTTAATGTCAAGGTGAACAAGCCCTAAAAACCTAGTAATCTACTAAAGGAACAGTAACACGAAAAAATGAAAGTGTATGAAAGGAATGACCAAATAATGTACTGTTGCTCTGCACTGGTAAAACTGGTGTGATTGTTTCAGAAACACAACTATAGCTTATATAAACAAGCTGCTGTGTAGCCATGGGGGCAGCCATTCAAGCAAAGAATATACAGTAGATAGATGAATTATGAAGAATCCCAGTGTATACTAGACAAGTTTAGCTGTTATCTGTTGTGTATCCGGTGTCTTTTCTCCTTTTTCAACCTTGAATGGCTGCCTCCATGACTACAAAGCAGCTTATTTATATAATAGTAGAGGCAACAGTACTTTATATATTAATTCTTTTCAAACACTTTCTTTTTTGGTGTTACTGTTTCTTTAAGGCATTTTAGATAAGATGAAACAAGGATGGAAGGAACTTGCTCCCTGCAATGGCTGTAAATAGGTTGTAGATTTGATGTGGCCATAGTCTAAGAAACCTAGCTAGTAATCAGATAAAGAGGAATAGCATTATTGTGGAATTTAACAAATGTTTTAGACAATATACTATAGATCATTGAAGAAACATGCAACTGCAGATTACACAGGATAAAAAAGTATATAAAAAAACAAGAAATTCATATTCTAAAAACATTAGTGACTACCTTAACTGAGATGTATGGAATTTTATAGGAAGAATACAGCACTGGAAAGCTGCAAGCAAGAGGGGCAGATACATATGTTAACAACTATAAATACTGCAACAAATCCTGTAAAGCTTATAGTCACCCAGTAACATCTCATTCTGACTAGGAAACTCAAATTAACCATAGGCAAGTAAAAGCCAGAGTACTTTTTGTTAGATGAATGACAAGAAAATATAGGTAGGAAGCAACCTATCATCTGTGAGTACCCATGGTTTGTCATTAAAGCCGAAGGGACTGACATTAGTGGGTAAATGGCAGCTTTTAATTTGTGGATCAACCAATAGCATGCAAGAGAAAAATATTTATTTTTATTAAAAGATTTTATATAAAAGTTTTAAATATTGGCTTTTTATGTCATAAAACCAACAGTTCTTGCTGGGAGAGAGTTTTGTGTTCAATATATCCTTAATAAAAGCTGTTTATGTATTCTGAGATGCTGCTTGCATTTCTGTAAGACACTATGGGGGAAATGTAATAAAATTAGCAAAGAGTAAAACTTTTCTGAATAAAAAAGCAATTTGGTCACAAACTTTGCAAGGAAGTCATTGAGTTCTTTAATCAGCCAAAAATTGCACAAACATGGACACTAACGTTGACAATCGTCTTTGCAAACATTTTTTTGTGCTAACAAAACAAATTACATTCCCCCTTATGGAAGTTATATACATTCATAGTTTTCTCCTCAATTTTTTTTTTTATAGATAAAAATCTTGAATGTGAATGATTGCTTAAATAACATGTAAAACTCATATGTAAAACTTTGGCATCTAAAAGCTTGCAAGGTCATATGGAAGTCCATGGGAGCTGTCCTAGACAAAATATATTCAATTAATTTATTCAGTTACAGTTTTCTAGTTTTTCTTTTTGTAAACTTTTTTCATCTTGTAAAAGTTACTATTAATGGCATTTGAGTCTTTTACCAAAATTTCATTCAAGTTCATTCAAGTTTGTTAAATCTGCCTTTTTTAATAAATAAACATTCATTTTTTTAAATTGTAAATTAATTAGAAGTAGAAAAATCCCCCTAATACTACACAAACCCAATTTCTGATAAATAGGCCTCCTCATGAGTTTGGAGTGGTTTCTTGTTAGTGAGGCTATTTAATTCCTTCATATCAAGACCAAGATGGAAGTGTTTTTTTCAAAGGGAAGACATGTAATGTCTTTTTATCCACTGACCTTTCATCTCAGTAATTTTCTGAATGCCTTGGCTTGTGTTACAAATAGAGTTTTTAATGTGCTACCAACAAGATTACACCTTGGAACTTGAGTTGCTTTCAAACCTGCATTTACATTTCTTTTCTCCACCTACTTAACCTTGTGTATTGTCCCCCTACTAGCTGAAATCTTTGCAGGATATAAGTATGATATTTTAAATAACCCCCCCCCCCATGGATCCTGAAATTGTCCAGTTGATCTCCACTCTCCAATTTTTGACCAGTTTTGTCCAGGAATTATAACTAATTTTACTATATTTATTGAATTGTGTCATTTTCTTCAAGGCAGCTGCCGTCTTGGGGACTGTGTTTGATTGTTCAGTGATTTGATGATATGTTGACATTTCTGGCTAACATTACTGCAATGTTTGGATATATCACTCTATTTAGGATAACTGTGCATACTGTTTTATACTGTTCAGACACTTAAGACATTTCTTTCCAAGGTATACAAAGATTCATTCATGGGAAATTGTTTATTTTTTGCTTTTTTTGCAAGTGAATATCTAAGTAATCTTATGAAATTCACATAAAAGTTACAGCTGCCTTTTAAGCCACAGTAGTCTGATTGTGGTGAAAGATTCTCATCCTTCAACAAAAATGTAATATAATAATGGTGTGCCAGTAACTCAGTTCATGAATTTGCCATAATCTACTATTCCATCAGATAATATCAGATAATATTTAGCTGGCAGCAAATTACAGTATGTTTTAACTAGATTATGCCAAGCATAACAACTCTAATTACTCTTTCTCCTAGCATTGTGCATGCATTTACACTTATACATATATTGAGAGGTCATTTACTTTTACACAGGACACAAGTTAAGAGGACTATGGGGCATACAATTGTGTCCCTTAATTTAAAAATCATAAATACAGCTGTGCTGAATTAACTCAGCACTGTATTCATGAGGGGAATTCAGGTCTATGCGGTCTGATTTGGGGCACAGAGCCCAGTGTCAAGGGTGCAAAGTGCAGAAAGCATGGTCGATTGCAATCTATTTTCACCTTTTGTATCTTGCATTAAATTACCCCCTCTATGTTTTATACAAGCAATATTCAAGTACTTGGTAGAAAAGTTTCATTGCAAATAGCACAGAGTATGTATTACAACTTTTCACACTTACCCTTTTCTTCTGCTGCCTGCAACTTTTTTCTTAGGATAATCTAGGCTACAATTTTTACAACACTTCGCATACAACATACTTTCACTCTGAAATATGAACTGGTTGCTAACAGCATTCAAACAGCGTACTAAGAACTCAGATATCTATTTCTATACAACTGGCAAGCTTTTTTAATCCACCAATAATTTACATACCATCCTGCTAGAATGTTTGCAAAGAGATAGCTCTAAAACATTCAGCAAATTATACACTATACTTTAAGATAAGTGGTATATGGAATCTTACAGGTAGTTTTCCTACAATTGATCTCAAAATCATTTAGCTATCAATCTTACTGTTCAGAAGGGAATTAAATATGTCCATTAGTGCAGTGAAACACCTTCATGTTTAAAATAATAATTAAAAAAAAAGATATACGGTGGTTATGGTTTCATGGTATCCTGTAATTACAGGGTAAATGACTACCAACAGGTAAGGGATACATCTCCCTAAATACAATGAATATTATATTGTGAAATCTGGTAGTAGTAGTTAATAACCCATAATTTATTATACTAACAAAAATGCTTTAAAGGAGAACTAAACCATTAAAATGAATATGGGTAAAATGCAGAGGGTGTCACCATCTTGGAAAGTGCCTGCGACACTCACATGCTCAGTGGGCTCTGAGCAGCTGTTGAGAAGCTAAGCTTAGGGCTCATCGCAAATCATCAAGCAGAAAATTCTGTTGGCCTGTAAGATAAGCTGACGGTACAGGACTGATGATTAAATTCTGGTGCTAGTTGTACTGGTTTCATGCAGTAATTAAATGCATTAATTTTAATCAGCCTTATATTGTGACATTAATATTCTATGTGTACTGTATATTTGAGTCAGTCCCTAAGCTCAGTAACTGACTAATCTTTGAGAACACAGATCTTCACTGCTAAAGGGCTGCGGTTGCCCTGGGCTGGTACAGAAACCCAAAACATAGGGACAGATTTATAAAATTTGAGAGTAGAGCTTGCCACAGAAAAACTCACCCACTTTCTATTCATTCCTATGGGATTTTTAAAAGTTTATTTATCAATGGAGTGCACCATTTGATAAATACACTTCTACATAGTTACTTAGTTAAATTGGGTTGAAATCAGACCAAAGTCCATCAAGTACAACCCCTCCAAATGAAACCCAGCATCCATCCATCCATACAAACACACACACACACACACACCCCTCTATACACTCACATAAACTATATATATGTACCCCTATCTATACTAACTATAAGCAATAGAATACAGTGTCATCTAAGAGAATAATGAAGCTATAAAGGCCTTAGGAGTAAGAGAAAAAGATGCCATATTTGTTGCACTGATAGAGGGGTTCTCCCTCATAGACTCCTGAAACTATTTAGCAGAAGCCAGCAGAACAGAAAAGGAAACACATTCTGCTATCAACTGCAGTTACATTTAGAAAACATTTGAGTGAAGATTGGCTTGAAGTGATTTTGATAATTATAAATAAATGTATGTAAAATGTTGATGGGAAAGCCATTTTGGATTCCTTTTAGGTGGCTTTAAAATCTTGGTCATTATATTATCTCCAAGAGGAACATCCAGTTGCCAAATAACCATAAGCACTATGGGGCAGATTTACTTAGGGTCGAATATCGAGGGTTAATTAACCCTCGATGTTGGACTGTCGAAGTTAAATCCTTCGACTTCGAATATTGAAGTCTAAAGATTTACCGCAATTCGTTCGATCGAAGGAAAAATCGTTCGAACAATTAAATCCTTCGAATCGAACAATTCGAAGGATTTTAATCCATCGATCTAACGATTTTTCTTCGACCAAAAAAAGCTTAGAAAGCCTGTGGGGACCTTCCCTATAGGCTAACATTGAGGTTCGGTAGGTTTTAGGTGGGTAAGTAGGGGGTCGAATTTTTTTTAAAGAGATAGTACTTCGACTATCGAATGGTCAAATAGTCAAACGATTTTTAGTTCTAATCATTCGATTAGAAGTCGTAGTCAAAGGTCGAAGTAGCCAATTCGATGGTCGAAGTATTCTATTCCTTCACTCGAGCTAAGTAAATGTGCCCCTATGTATTGTTTCCTTGGCTTTACCAAACATAAACTTGTGAACAATATATCTTATGGATGTAGGACATTAAAACAAAACAAAAATTATATTCTTGATTGACTCAATAAATTGACCCTTATACCATATATATATGCTTATATCTAAATAAGGTAGCGATAAATTATAGACAGAGAGTAAAGACAGCTGTAGGATATTTTGTGCTTTTAAGAACACACCCCTTCACATGCTCTAGTTATGTATCCCCCCTGGTTGGGATGAAACATTAGCCAGGTGGGGGAATAATTATACCATGTGCTATAGCCTGCACCAGCCTCATCTGCTGTAATAGAAAATGTTTCAGTGGTGCTGAAAGGGCTGTGCACGTCTTAAAATACAAAGTGCAAAGGTGCTACTGGTGCCTGCAAAAAGTTTTTTAAGCAGAGGCAGGATTTAAAGAGCTAGCTGGGTACTTACATGAAAGAAAAACAACCAGGTGGAGCACCCAGCTAACATGGCCTGGGGAGAACATTGCTAATGCTGCATAGTACATCTAAAGCTCCTTGCAGAATTACCCCTTACCATAATATGTTTATCCCCTTATCTTACAAAGAAACATTTAGATTTATAGCAAAGACTTAAGCAAACCCTTACATAAAATTCCATGAGAATTTAAATAAAATGAATTTTCTGGACCACCAGGAATGTGCCAACCTACCCAGTTGTGCTGTGTGCTCTGGGGGAATGAGACTGTCACAGCACTGTACCAGCAATACCACTGAGGGACTAATACAGTTTGCTTATTCAATTCCATAGGAATACAGTTTCCAAACACTTTTTTAGCATTTTTCTATTTTTTACAGTTTTTCCAAAATTGACGTTTAAAGTTCTTTTCTCTGGTGTTTCAGTCTTGGCAGCTCAGTAGTCCAGGTGTAGATTCTGAACTGTTACAATTTGCTACATTTAGTTGATACATATCTCATTTGCGGGATGTTAGCAACTATTCTTGTATCAATTATAACAGCTGCCTTTAAAGGGGTTGTTCACCTTCACATAAATGTAGTTAACAGAGCAGATCATATAATTTAAGCAAATATGTAATGTATGTCTTTGAAAAAAATCTCTATGGTTTTTGAGAAAATTACCGTGAAGTTAACTTCCCTTTCAAGGGAGTTAGCAAAGGCAGCCGGGAGGGGGTCGTCTTTTTGCACAGGACTGTATCAGTGCAGTAGCAGATTCAAAATCTTCTGGGTATGTCCACAACTTATAACCTGATTAAGTTATCAGGAAGTAGCTAATTTTTTCCTGTCAAAGACTACCAGCTTTGCTTTGATTCAGGATGCTGCTGCGAGTAAAGCTATAGACACAAAGATATAGTTGTATAAATTGAAGTTTCATATAATTTTCAGAGTGTGTGGATCTCCCAATATTTTTCATACCGTGACAATCGGTCATTTAGTCAGACAAGTTAAAATATTTCTGTCGGATCATGTTTGATGATATTTGTTATAATGAATATACTTTGAATTACCATCCACTCCCTTTTCTTTCTGTACCCCTCTTCCACTTGCTACATAATGTTAAAATTAAATAATTGGAAAAACCAAAGATTTTTGTTGGCTAACAATAATTTCTCTGCATGTACTGCCTATCTGATGATATCAGTGGGTGACTGTCACTGCAATTTGTTGCACATAACTTTTGTGCGATTGCTGTCACAGGCAGCACATCGTCTGATTTGATCTTTTACTACTTTATTTAATTTGAATGGTGAATGGCAGGTCAGAAGATTGAGACTCCTGATCGTTCGGCGGATACAAGGATAATATCTGCACGTCTATGACCAGCGGGCACTGAGTGAGGGGGACATGGATGCTGGAGGAGCATTTGTTTTAGTGAGGCTGTGAGCTTCTTTTAGTGCAAATGATTGGATACAATTGCTGGGAGAGGGAGGGGGAGTATTGTTGTATGGGTTGCAGTAAAGGAAAGGTGAACAACTCCTTTAATGAAACTCAGGGATTCTGCTCAGTAGGGCCAAAGATAAGAAATGTATCGACTAAATGTATCAATTTAGAACCTCTTACAGAGTTGGCGATTCCTCCCTGAGCTGCTTTAGAAAGACATAAGAAGGTGAAAAATAAAACTTTATCTGTTAACCCCTGTATCAGAGGCTTTTAATGATAGAGGTTGTCTTGCAAGACTGGAGCTCCTCCAGCACCTGGCCTTCTGTCAACCATTGAAACTAAAAGAGGAGGTGGGTATGACCAGAGCACAGCGCTGGATTTACATAACAGGAGCCCCTAGGCCCTCCTCCATTCATCCGTGCATCCCCTCCCCTTCCTTTGTGCACATGCGCAAATTTTCAGCATTGGGTCTGGAGTAGTGAGGATTGGTGCACAGGAAATTCTAAAAAGTATTGTATCTCCTGTCAGGGGCGATCCGCCAATGAGGCGAGCTGAGGCGCTCGCCTCAGGCGGCATCGCCAGCTAGGTTTCCAGGGGCGGCAAAAAGCCGCTCCTGGTGCCTTTTAAGAGCCGAATTTCCGGTTTTTTGAACCGGAAATTCGGCTTTACTAGGGCGAGAGAGCGCAATTGCGCTCTCCGCACTAGCGTTGCTGCCTCCCCCCCGGAAATCGAATCGGGCTGGGGGGGCGGCATTACTGGAGCCGCCTCAGGCGGCAATACATACAGAAACGGCGCTGTCTCCTGTGAATCCCCAGGGCTTCCGAGCCAATGTGGGTGTGGGTTGGCGGCCTGTCGCCCCCCCCCCCCTAAAATTTTGCAGGCCTTTGTGGCCTTACTACAAATCTGTGCCTGCCAGAGCCTAGGTCAAAACAATTCCATTTTTTCATAGTACACATGGCAGGGTGCCACTTGCAGGGGTGCTTCGCCAATGAGGCGAGTTGAGGCTGTCGCCTCAGGCTGCAGCGCCCCACTAGGTACCAGGGGCAGCAAAAATGCTGCTCCTTGTACTTTAAGAGCGAATTTCTGTGGGAGGGGGGGGGCAGCAGCAACTGCTGCTGCCTCAGGCAGCGGAGGGGCCAGGATCGCCCCTGGCCACTTGCATTAATAGTATCGCTGTAACTCAACCAAACAAATGCAAAAGTTATTCCCACGCAGATTCTTTGGCAGGAAAGCTTGTCATACAATACTCAAGCACCTCACCTAGAGGAACCCAAACTGCCTCAATTCAGATGTGTCCATAGAGGCACCCAGAAACACATGCGAATCTCTCCCAGCATGCCCTGAATTGATGCACTAAGCAGCTTCCCAACAACTTCCCTGTAGTTCTCTAGTTCCCACCCTGCCCCCCCTTGTCCTGCTTTCAGGGGCCTGCACGTGACAAGCGGGAGCCATAGAAGGAGAGTTACTTGGCTGTCAGAGGCGGGACCCCACCTGATCAGTGAATTTGTTTAAAGGACAGTTTTGCTCAGCAAGCAGCGCCGCCGCATCCTTTAGGGACCATACTGTAGCAGTGCAGCGCTGCACATGCGCACCAGCAACTTCCTCTCCTGGCAACAGCAGCATCAGCACCAGCCCAGGGGAGGGGCATTATCATCATCAGCAGCAGCAGCAGGAGCATCATCGCTCTGTGTTGCATAGAGTAGGCACCGCGAAAAGGCAGCCTGCGCTTCCGTCATGCGCTAAGGGGGAGGTGCAAGGTGCATAAAAAAATAGGCAAGAGAGAAGCAGACGGGTGGTTACTGCTGGATGAGGAAACAGGTGCTGCAGAGCAGCTGAGGGTAAAGGAGGGATTCAGATGGCAAGTAGATAACCTCTGGTGGGGTTTTCGAGCCCCCTTGCTGTACAGGAGAGGAGTTTTCAAATGAAGCGCTCGTCGGTACAAGATAAAGACTGAGCGTTGCCGCCTCTGCTGCGATATCCCGGTCCTGCAGAGCTATGAGCTATGGAGGAGGCAGGCAGCTCCCTGCGGCATCCCCGTCCCACCTCCTCTGTGCTTCTCCTAAGAGCCCCCGTCTCCTGTCCTGCTCTCTTCCACCTTCTCTGTCTCCTGCTGCTGCTGTCCTGCCCCCAGCCCTGGGGAGCTCTTTCTACACACACAGGTGAGAAAGCACTTCTTTAACTTTGCCCTTCTCTCTCTCTCTCTGTATAGCCCTTGCCTGTGATTGTGGCACTCTGCATGAAGCAGGCACAGCTTGGCTGTCACACCACTAGAATGCTGGCAGCTCTTACACTAAGGGCTAGGCAACATACATCATAGTAATACACACAGATAGCAACATACACTACATATGACACTTTACAGGCACTTTATATGACTCATTCATATGTGATTTTTATTTAACGCGGAGGTATTAGAATGACCTGGGAACTGCTCCACGTAACCAGTAAATCTGCTACGCCACTGTCAAGTGTACAAAAAAGCAAAGCTCATGACTTTTCTAACTCATGTTCCTACATGCATGTAAATGTAACAGTCCCTCCAACACTAGGCCCAATATTGCTCATTAGAAATCCATTTCCACATCGCCTGCCTGGCCCTTTTATGTCTTTGTGCAATTCTGTTTCCATTTCATTTGAAATTCAGCAAAACTGCAGTGACCTCTGTGAGGTATCATAGCTGCAGTAGCTGCTCTTCTTAAAAATCAGCCTGCAGGACAAAACGAATCCCAGCAAATGAAAGTGCTGCAGTAAATGAAATGCGGGTTTGCAGTCCGATTCAAGAGACGGATTCTGCAGTTATCTTTCCCTGCTTTACAATATTAAATTACGTGGGATATTTCTTCCATTTCAGGGTTCTCTACCTCTGTCTCATGTTAACTCTTATAGATTTCTGCCAGCTGTAGCAGAGCACTGCAGATCCAAGTTTTCTTTCAGATCTTTTAGCAAGGGGAAGCTTTAAACTGTTCCTCAAGCTTCACATTAGAATAAGTTATTCTTACCAAGTATCTGACTGCCTTTAATTTGCCTTAATGAGGCTACTTATGTCCCAGTTTTAGAATATCCTTTAAAACACATTGTATGGTCCCTGGCACTGATACAACTGTTGTTTCTTCTGGCTGTAGGGGTGTTTTGGTCTAGAGTCCTGCAGATACCTGCAGGTATCCATGGAATACATACAAAGTGGTTGGGTTTCTGGCAAAAAGATTCCTTGGCCGTGCAGGCAGTCCACGGGTAACCTGGCTGGGTACACAACAAAGGTGTGGGCTTGATCCCTTCCACCCTCCATTGTGGTTCTTCCAGTTTTTTAATTTTTTTGCAAAGATTTGACACCGGAGTGATATCACCAGTTTTGCATGTACCTAGGGGCGGAAGGTTAGTTGGCCTATTGAGGGTGGGTCGTGTAGTGGGAACACACGGGTAAAATTGCCGGTTTGTGTACGGATTTCAAAAAATTGACAGGACTCTATTTTGATAATTTTTCAATTTAGAAATACCCTGGGGATTTAGCAACTAATTGCAACAGTGTACTACTGATAACTTCTCTGAGATGTAAGACTGTAAATATACTGATTTTACAACTATATTACCCACACACTCCTTAATCCCTTGGTGACCACATGCAGTATTTAGTGGTAAAGTCCTGCCAAAACACATTAGATTTTTAATCATCTACTAAAATAAAACTGTTCTACAAACAGTATTTGTAGTTATTGAACATGGTACTCATCAGAAACACCCATCTAAGGCCCCAACTGGTTCTATCTTTATTTTTTAATTCATTAAAGTGTGATAGAGAACCACAGTTCCCAGCATTGGGTGGAGGAGGGGTGTCACAAGTAGCCTAGGTTTGCATAAAAGATAAAATGTAAAGCCATCTCCTGGGACATCTGTAACAAATTCACTATAACACTATACATGTGGTAAACTGGGTGTGTTATTGAAACTCTAAGTCAACTTTAAAATTAGGGATCCAAGGTCAACATAACCCAATGTTTTGCAAATGTCTCTGCTCTCTGGGAGTATTTGTGGGGTATTGACATATATTATATCAGGTTAGGCCTTTTCCATAAGAGGAACTCTTAATAATTCCTCTGGACATATTTACTTTAGTTGGTTAAAATTGATCAGTGTCCACTGTATTGATGGAAAGTGTGTGGATCTGTTCAGACTATGCAGATCAGATATAAACAGATTTGAAAGTTGCAGATCTATAACTTTGGTCCTGTGCGGGCAGTGAACAATTGCATTATTACTTTTTATTCACCCATAAAGCATTGCATGGAAAGCAGATGAACTTGTAGTTGGATAAAACATTACATTTATTAGAAATAGAAATGCCAAGTACAGCCGAGTTACACAAAAATCACATATCATTTCATAATGTGGCAAGTCGATTAGGAGTAATATGTATTATTCCTGTCTGATCGTTTGGTCTTATTGGAATCACCCTGTAGACTGAACTTGCTCTAAATGTGCCTACAGATGGATCATACAGCAGATTTATAATGTATAAACCAGTTTATATAGACCAATGTGTATGTGGATCTGCATATAAGATGATATTCATTATTATCCCTGAAGGTTTCACCTTTCATGATTTGTGTAACAAAGCCTTTATTTCTTTTGCTCTTCTGTCTGTTATACCTTACTTTTATTTAACCACCAGTCAATGTCTTCCTGACATAAAAAGACATCCTTGCATTTAAATTAGTCAATGTTCTCCTTGAATGTGTATAATTTTATGCATCAAAGGTTTTTCAGCAGAGCTGAGTGAAAAATGAAAAAGATCTACTAAGTGTGGAGCATTTCTTGCTATGTCTGTTTGCACAATTAATTAAGATCTGTCCACAAAATGAAAACATGCCATTGACCTTTTAGATGCTTTGCTGTACTTATTGTTCTTCTTTGTGCTTCCATTATATCCTACTTTGAGTTCGGTTCTACAAAAAAAACATGATTTTTTTGTAATTTATGTATTCTATTGTATTTATGTATTGCAATGTACTGAGCTGTGGATATGTTGCATTATCCAGCATTAGGCCCTACAGCTATTGTTGAACTTCATCCCCCCAGTATCCTTTGCTTTTGTTTGTTGTTTGTCACTGTAAGTTTCTAGGTATAGTACAACATTTAGTTATTTTAAAACATTGGTGGAGTTGTGGTTCAGCAGTTGATTGATAAGATGTCTAAGCTTGTGTTAGAATTAACTGTAGCATTTTTTTAACGAGACAATAAAAAATAATACTGAAACAAACCCTAGGAAAATATAACAGTATTACTCATTAAACAGAGAGGATTTATCATGAGTGAGTCAAAGCAGAAAGTACTAAATCAATCCATAAAACATGTGACAAGAATATCATAATACAACTGAAAAAAATAAGCTCCAGTTTGCTCAACTAGTTATCACCTCAAGTTAGAAGGTCAGATCTATTTATTCCTTGACATCCTTGACATCCAACCTGAAGTTGTCTGCTTCTCTACTGTCTCTGATTATTATTAGGGATGTAGCGAACGTCGGAAAAAAAGTTCGCGAACATATTTGCGAACTTGCGCAAAAATGCGAGCGGTTCGCGAACGGTTCGCGAACCCCATAGACTTCAATGGGAAGGCGAACTTTAACATCTAGAAAAGACATTTCTGGCCAGAAAAATGATTTTAAAGTTGTTTAAAGGGTGCAACGACCTGGACAGTGGCATGCCAGAGGGGGATCAAGGGCAAAAATGTATCTGAAAAATCTGCCTGTGTGTGCTTGGAAGAGATAGTGTAGGGGGAGAGCTGTTAGTGATTTCAGGGACAGATGATAGTAAGTTTGCTGGCTAGTAATCTGCTTGATACTGCTCTGTATTGGAGGGACAGAAGTCTGCAGGGATTTGAGGGACATTTTAGCTTAGGTAGCTTTGCTGGCTAGTAATCTACTGTTCTCTTTAAACAACTGCCATACGTTGACCTTGTAGGCATTGTTTGCCCAGTTTTTTTGGACGCAGCCACTGAAGCACAGTTGCCAGAAAAAATATGCCATATAAATGCTGAAAATAGTCATTTTTCGCCATACGTTGACCTTGTAGACATTGTTTGCCCAGTTTTTTTGGACGCAGCCACTGAAGCACAGTTGCCAGAAAAAATATGCCATATAAATGCTGAAATAGTAATTTTTCGCCAATACGTTGACCTTGTAGACATTGTTTGCCCAGTTTTTTTTGGTTGCAGCCACTGAAGCACAGTTGCCAGAAAAAATATGCCACATAAATGCTGAAAATAGTCATTTTTTGCCATATACGTTGAGTCAACGTATGGCAAAAAATGACTATTTTCAGCATTTATATGGCATATTTTTTCTGGCCTCTGTGCTTCAGTGGCTGTGGCCAAAAAAACTGGGCAAACAATGCCTACAAGGTCAACGTCGTTGACCTTGTAGGCATTGTTTGCCCAGTTTTTTTGGCCACAGCCACTGAAGCACAGAGGCCAGAAAAAATATGCCATATAAATGCTGAAAATAGTCATTTTTTTGGTCGCAGCCACTGAAGCACAGTTGCCAGAAAAATTATGCCATATAAATGCTGAAAATATAAATTTTTTTGGTTGCAGCCACTGAAGCACAGAGGCCAGAAAAATTATGCCATATAAATGCAGAAAATATGCATTTTTTTGGTCGCAGCCACTGAAGCACAGTTGCCAGAAAAAATATGCCATATAAATGCTGAAAATAGTAATTTTTTTGGTTGCAGCCACTGAAGCACAGAGGCCAGAAAAATTATGCCATATAAATGCAGAAAATATGCATTTGTTTGGTCGCAGCCACTGAAGCACAGTTGACAGAAAAAATTATGCCATATAAATGCTGAAAATATAATTTTTTTTGGTTGCAGCCACTGAAGCACAGAGGCCAGAAAAATTATGTCATATAAATGCAGAAAATAGGCATTTTTTTGGTCGCAGCCACTGAAGCACAGAGGCCAGAAAAAATTAAACCAGTAGGGTTTGCACCCTAGTTTGTAACGGTGGCGGAGGGAGGAGGAGGACGCTAAAGGACAGCTGTGTGTGGAGTCATGAGGCTTGAAGAGAAGGACAGCTGCATAGAAGTCAGAACAAGTCTTCCGGCGTGCAGTAACCCTCCGAGATCCACCCCTCATTCATTTTAATAAAGGTCAGGTAATCGACACTTTTGTGACCTAGGCGAGTTCTCTTCTCAGTTACAATCCCTCCTGCTGCACTGAAGGTCCTTTCTGAGAGCACACTTGAGGCTGGGCAAGACAAGAGGTTCATGGCAAATTGTGACAGCTCTGGCCACAGATCAAGCCTGCGCACCCAGTAGTCCAGGGGTTCATCGCTCCTCAGAGTGTCGATATCTGCAGTTAATGCCAGGTAGTCCGCTACCTGCCGGTCGAGGCGTTCTTTGAGGGTGGATCCAGAAGGGTTGTGGCGCTGCCTTGGACAGAAAAACATTTGCATGTCTGACGTTACAGACTGGCCAAAGGGCTTTGTCCTTGCAGGTGTGCTCGTGGCAGGATTACTGGCACCTCTGCCCTGGAATGTTGATGAGTTCCTGAAGTGACATCACCCTTAAAAGCATTGTACAACATGTTTTGCAGGCTGGTTTGTAAATGCCGCATCTTTTCGGACTTGTGGTATGTTGGTAACATTTCTGACACTTTATGCTTGTACCGAGGGTCTAGTAGCGTTGCGACCCAGTACAGGTCCTTCTCCTTAAGCCTCTTGATACGGGGGTCCTTCAACAGGCATGACAGCATGAAAGACCCCATTCTCACAAGGTTGGATGCAGAGCTATCCATCTCCGCTTCCTCATTATCAAGGACTGCATCATCCACGGTCTCCTCCCCCAGCCACGTACAAGACCAGGGGTCCCCAAAAGGTCACCACTAGCCCCCTGGGAAGCCTGCTCCTGTTGGTCCTCCTCCTCCTCCTCCACAAAGCCACCTTCCTCCTCTGACTCCACTTCTGGCACCTCTCCCTGCGTTGCAGCAGGTGCCTGGGTTCGTTCTGGTGATTCCGACCAGAAATCGTGCGCTTCCAGCTCCTCGTCACGCTGGTCTACAGCCTCATCTGTCACTCGTCGCACGGCACGCTCCAGGAAGAAAGCGAAGGGTATTAGGTCGCTGATGGTGCCTTCGGTGCGACTGACCATATTTGTCACCTCTTCAAAAGGTCGCATGAGCCTGCAGGCATCGCGCATAAGCACCCAGTAACGGGGGAAAAAAATCCCAGCTGTGCAGATCCAGTCCTACCACCCAGTTCAAAAAGGTACTCGTTGACGGCCCTTTGTTGTTGCAGCAGACGTTCCAACATAAGGAGCGTTGAATTCCAGCGAGTCTGGCTGTCAGAAATCAAACGCCTGACTGGCATGTTGTAGCGCTGCTGAATGTCAGCAAGGCGTGCCATGGCTGTGTAGGAACGTCTGAAATGGGCCGACACCTTTCTGGACTGGGTGAGAACGTCCTGGAATCCTGGGTACTTGGAGACAAAACGTTGGACTATTAAATTTAACACATGTGCCATGCAGGGCACATGTGTTAAATTGCCTAGTCTCAACGCTGCCAACAGATTGCTTCCATTGTCACACACCACTTTTCCGATCTGCAGTTGGTGTGGGGTCAGCCACCGATCGGCCTGTGACTGCAGAGATGACAGGAGTACAGATCCGGTATGGTTTTTGCTTTCCAGGCACGTCATCCCCAAGACAGCGTGACAACGGCGTACCTGGCACGTCGAATAGCCTAGGGGGAGCTGGGGGTGCACAGGTGTGGAGGAGGAGAAGGAGGACCCAGCAGCAGAGTAAGAAGAAGAAGAAGACGAGGTAGAGAGCGATGGAGGAGTAGAGGTGGTGGCCGAACCGCGTGCAATCCGTGGCGGTGACACCAACTCCACTGTTGTTGTTGAGCTACCCATTCCCTGCTTCCCAGCCATTACCAAGTTCACCCAGTGGGCAGTGTAGGTGACATACCTGCCCTGACCATGCTTGGAGGACCATGCGTCAGTAGTCATATGGACCTTTGGCCCAACACTAAGTGACAGAGATGCGGTAACTTGGCTCTGCACATGTTGGTACAGGTGTGGTATTCCCTTTTTAGAAAAAAAATTGCGGCTGGGTACCTTCCACTGCGGTGTCCCAATTGCTACAAATTTGCGGAAGGCCTCAGAGTCCACCAGCTGGTATGGTAAAAGCTGGCGGGCTAAGAGTGCAGACAAGCCAGCTGTCAGACGCCGGGCAAGGGGGTGACAGTCAGACATTGGCTTCTTACGCTCAAACATGGCCTTCACAGAAACTTGGCTGGTGGCAGATGACTGGGAATGGGAACAGGTGGTCAAGGTGGAAGGCGGAGTGGAGGGTGGTTCAGACGGGTCAAGGAGAGCAGAGGTAGAGCAGTAAGATGCTGGACCAGAAGGAGTGTGGCTTTTAGTTTGCCTGTTGCCTTTGAGGTGTTGCTCCCAAAGTGCTTTGTGCTTGCCGCTCATGTGCCTTCGCATAGAAGTTGTACCTATGTGGCTGTTGGGCTTACCAAGGCTCAGTTTCTGACTGCACTCATTGCAAATTACAATGCTTTTGTCAGAGGCACACACATTAAAAAAATCCCACACTGCTGACTTTTTGGAAGTGTGCGATCTGGCGGTAACAGTAGAAGTTGGCGGAGTTTGCGGTATTGGCGGCAATGGCGGGTGCGTTGGCCGGCTGAACACAGGTGCCGATACATGTTGTTGCCCTACTGATCCCTGCGGGCTGTCCTCCCTGCTTCTTCTAAGTCTTATTCTCCTACTGCCTCTCTGACTCTCCGTCTCTCCATCTGAACTACCCTCCTCTTGCTCTCTTCTACTAGGCACCCACAAAACATCAATCTCCTCATCATCATTCTCCTCAGATGCATCAATTTCTTCTGACACATCACAGAAGGAAGCAGCAGCGGGGACCTCCTCCTCATCACTCATTATGTCCATCTCTATCGTGTTCTCTGCCAGAATTAAATCTGGTGTAAGGTCCTCATCTCCTTCATCTTCTTCTGGCAATAATGGTTGCGCATTACTCAGTTCAAGAAACTCATTGGAAAATAACTCCTCTGACCCCAGTGAAGAAGGGGCACCGGTGGTGGAGGAAGTGTTACGTGGGGTGGCCATAGCAGTGGAGGATGAGGAGGATGTTGTGGTAAAGTTAGAAACGGTAGAGGATGGGGTGTGCTGTGTAAGCCAGTCAACTACCTCTTCAGCATTTTGGGAGTTCAGGGTCATTGGCTTTTTAAAACTGGGCAATTTGCTAGGGCCACAGGATTGCATAGCAGCACGGCCCCTAGCACGGCCTCTGCGTGGCGGCCTGCCTTTGCCTGGCATTATTTTTAAAAAAACAACAACAACAACAAAAACTCAGTTGGTTTTTCTGGAAACGATAATACACACAGCTAGATGGCGGGTTGAAGAAAACACTGTGCAAATAATGCCTACAAAGTCAACGTATACACTACTACAGCGGTGGATACGGATTACGTAAAATATATGAATGCTGCTTGAAAAAAAGTAACTCAAGTGGTTTTTCTAGAGACGATAATATTATCAATATTTAGACAAAATGTGAACAAGGTCACACAGCTCGATGGCGGGTTGAAGAAAACACTGTGCAAATAATGCCTACAAGGTCAACGTATACACTACTACAGCGGTGGATACGGATTACGTAAAATATATGAATGCTGCTTGAAAAAAAGTAACTCAAGTGGTTTTTCTAGAGACGATAATATTATCAATATTTAGACAAAATGTGAACAAGGTCACACAGCTCGATGGCGGGTTGAAGAAAACAGTGTGCAAATAATGCCTACAAGGCCAACGTATACACTACTACAGCGGTGGATACGGATTACGTAAAATATATTATGGCTGCTTGAAAAAAGTGACTCCGGTGTTTTTTCTGGAGACGGTAATATTATGGATATTTAGACAGAATGGGAACAAGGTCACACAGCTCGATGGCGGGTTGAAGAAAACAGTGTGCAAATAATGCCTACAAGGCCAACGTATACACTACTACAGCGGTGGATACGGATTACGTAAAATATATTATGGCTGCTTGAAAAAAGTGACTCCGGTGTTTTTTCTGGAGACGGTAATATTATGGATATTTAGACAGAATGGGAACAAGGTCACACAGCTCGATGGCGGGTTGAAGAAAACAGTGTGCAAATAATGCCTACAAGGCCAACGTATACACTACTACAGCGGTGGATACGGATTACGTAAAATATATTATGGCTGCTTGAAAAAAGTGACTCCGGTGTTTTTTCTGGAGACGGTAATATTATGGATATTTAGACAGAATGGGAACAAGGTCACACAGCTCGATGGCGGGTTGAAGAAAACAGTGTGCAAATAATGCCTACAAGGCCAACGTATACACTACTACAGCGGTGGATACGGATTACGTAAAATATATTATGGCTGCTTGAAAAAAGTGACTCCGGTGTTTTTTCTGGAGACGGTAATATAATGGATATTTAGACAGAATGGGAACAAGGTCACACAGCTCGATGGCGGGTTGAAGAAAACAGTGTGCAAATAATGCCTACAAGGCCAACGTATACACTACTACAGCGGTGGATACGGATTACGTAAAATATATTATGGCTGCTTGAAAAAAGTGACTCCGGTGTTTTTTCTGGAGACGGTAATATTATGGATATTTAGACAGAATGGGAACAAGGTCACACAGCTCGATGGCGGGTTGAAGAAAACAGTGTGCAAATAATGCCTACAAGGCCAACGTATACACTACTACAGCGGTGGATACGGATTACGTAAAATATATTATGGCTGCTTGAAAAAAGTGACTCCGGTGTTTTTTCTGGAGACGGTAATATTATGGATATTTAGACAGAATGGGAACAAGGTCACACAGCTCGATGGCGGGTTGAAGAAAACAGTGTGCAAATAATGCCTACAAGGCCAACGTATACACTACTACAGCGGTGGATACGGATTACGTAAAATATATGAATGCTGCTTGAAAAAAGTGACTCCGGTGTTTTTTCTGGAGACGGTAATATTATGGATATTTAGACAGAATGGGAACAAGGTCACACAGCTCGATGGCGGGTTGAAGAAAACAGTGTGCAAATAATGCCTACAAGGCCAACGTATACACTACTACAGCGGTGGATACGGATTACGTAAAATATATGAATGCTGCTTGAAAAAAGTGACTCCGGTGTTTTTTCTGGAGACGGTAATATTATGGATATTTAGACAGAATGGGAACAAGGTCACACAGCTCGATGGCGGGTTGAAGAAAACAGTGTGCAAATAATGCCTACAAGGCCAACGTATACACTACTACAGCGGTGGATACGGATTACGTAAAATATATGAATGCTGCTTGAAAAAAGTGACTCCGGTGTTTTTTCTGGAGACGGTAATATTATGGATATTTAGACAGAATGGGAACAAGGTCACACAGCTCGATGGCGGGTTGAAGAAAACAGTGTGCAAATAATGCCTACAGGGCAAATAATGCCTAAAAGGTCAACTTATACACTACTACAGCGGTAGTAAAATAAAAAAAAGTAAAATAAAAAAAAATGAATATTAAAAAAAAAAATTAAAGTTGGTGCTGCTGAACTACTAGGAGCAGCAGATTAGCACACCAGTCCCACTCCCCAACACTGCTAGACTAATAGCACTGGGCTCTTATAGTAGTAGTAGTAGTAGTAGTAGTAAAACAACAAAAAAATAAATAAAAGCAGTCCTTACAAGGACTACTGTTATTGCAGCAGTCAGCAGATGAGATCAGAAGCAGGACAGCTGCCCACTGCAGCTACATACAGAGCACTGCAGTAGAAGGTAGATTACTAGCCAGCAAAGCTACCTAAGCTAAAATGTCCCTCAAACCCCTGCAGACTTCTGTCCCTCCAATAACAGAGCAGTATCAAAACGATTACTAGCCAGCAAACTTTCAACTGTCCCTGAAATCACTAACAGGCAGCAGCTCTCTCCCTACACTATCTCTTCAGCACACACAGGCAGAGTGAAAAAACGCTGCAGGGCTTCGGTTTTTATAGGGAAGGGGAGTGGTCCAGGGGAGAGCTTCCTGATTGGCTGCCATGTACCTGCTGGTCTGGGGTGAGAGGGCAAAAAAAAGCGCCAACAATGGCGAACCCAAAATGGCGAACGTCGCGCGACGTTCGCGAACTTCCGGCGAGTGCGAACACCCGATGTTCGCGCGAACAAGTTCGCCGGCGAACAGTTCGCGACATCTCTAATTATTATAGTTCAGCAGATATTTGCCATTTCTTCTGGAGGAATTCTTTAAACAGTTACTTCCCAACAATCCCAAATCCTTCTGCCTTACTTTCAGAATTGTGATTTAAATAGGATAGCAGCCTTTTATTAAATATATTCAGGTCACCCAAGCCTTTCTGTTCTTTCCAACATTTTCTATTGGAGGTATTCACTAACAGGGTCAGACTGAGCCCGCGGGACACTGGAAAAAAATCCAGTGGGCCCCTACTCTTTTGGGCTTCACCAGTCCAGACCCACTCCATGCACTGCCACTGCTTACCTCCCTCCCTGACCCTGGCTGTCGTGCCCAGGAAAGGTATGCGGTGCACCAGTGCGAGGGGTGTAGGGGCTCTGTGGCTGGGGTGCCATTTGTGGTAATTGAAAACACAACCAGTGTTGTGGGCATCTGTGATGAACAGAGGTGGACATGAGTGAAAATAAATGGAATATGATTCAGCAAAACATTTTTTCAAAATCTATATAGCTTTCCTGTGGTGCCAGAGATCATTATGCTGTTCTGAAGCTATAGTACATAAAGAGAAACATTGCATAACATTAAAACACAATATCAAATATTAGAAATATGCAAGTTTTTATTAGGATCTCTGACTCACTAGCTGTTATCCAGAATGCTCGGGACCTGGGGTTTTCTGGATAACTGATTTGTCCGTAATTTGGATCTTCATATCTTAAGCATACTAGAAAATCATGTAACCATTAAACAAACCCAATAGGCGGGGTTTGCTTCCAATAAGGATTAATTATATCTTTGGATCAAGTACAAGGGATTGTTTTTTTATTACAGAGAAAAAGGAAATACTTTTTAAAACGTTGTATTATTTCATTATAATGGAGTCTATGGGAGATGGTCATTCCATAATTTGGAGCTTTCTGGATAACGGGTTTCCGATTACCAGATCCCATTCATGTACTCTTAAAGGGCTTTACAGTGCAAACACTGTCAAAACACTGTTTATTAATTATATTGTATTTTTCTAAGATGATGGAGGTTTTCTGAGTACATGGAAAGGGTCATCAGAGTTAGTGATGTATTCCACACATCTCATCTGTACATACATCCATGATTATTTTTACATCTGTGCAACATATTGTTCATTTTGTTATTCTCTCACCAGCATTGCACAGGAATGAGACTGCAGACGGCACCACTGGTGCATTAGCAGAGGAAGACCAGGCATCCCACAATAACAATAGCAGAAGTGATAGCAGCAGCCACAGTCGGAATAATGCAATACAGAAAGAAATTACGATGCCCTCAAGATTGGTATATTATATTAACAAAGAATCTGAGAGCCCATATCATATTCTGGATACTAAGGCAAGAGATCAAAAGAGGCATAACAAGGTATGTTTGCATCTTTCTTTTCATAAACGCTGACAGCTGTTGACTTGTGTTAGTACTGAATACTGTTCTTGTGTTTTAACTCTTGATATGCTTAATGATGGACAGTTCCTGTAGCTACTTGGAATTAAAATAGAGCATCTGGCCATTCAATCTGTGGTGATCCTCATAGTTGGAAGATTTGAGTTCAATGCCAGATCTGTGATAGGTCATTTTGCCACTTCTTATATTTCTCTGGACAAGCCATATGGCTTTTGACCTTAAACTCAGGGGCAAGAATTTTAGAGTTGGTTTTGTAGCTAATATTTTACATTGTCTATATATTCATATGCTCCATATTTGCTAGTTGTAAATTCTACCCTGAACATGTCTAAAGACCATGATCTGTCATCAGTCATAGCCTGCAATTCATCTGTTAAAGGAGCATTTGGAGTGAAATAATCAATTCAAATTAAAATATTATCATGTTACTGTGTACTTAACATGACCAACCATTGGCTTGTCCTCCATAGTATATGGATCGTTACCTCATTAACATTTACATGCATGGTCATTTTCCATTTGTTCAACCCAACACTTCAAATAATCAGAACTTCTGCAGATTCATTATGCACCTGCTCAAATGATGCATTGGCAAACAGGTAATCTACAGTCTACAGTCCAAGATGGCTAATGGTAGTTTCTGCTGTAATTGTACCATACGATTCTGTTTTACATTTTTTTTCTTTTGCCTGCTCCTTGCTTTGTCTCTTCTGTTCCCTCTTTACATTTTCTCCTTGACTTTGCTGCTTTTGCCTTCTCTTACAATATCCCCTTTCTTTTCTGGCTTTTGCTTCCCTTTGTGCTTTTTCGTTTTCTCTCCTATATTCTTATTTCCTCCTTTTCTTCTCTATCCTTGCCTTTATGCTTTCCTTGACATTCCCATTTTTTCTTTTTTTCTCTTCTATGTACCACTCTATCCTGTTTCTGTCTACCCTCTACCCTGCATTTTATGCCATATGTCTGTTCTGGTCTCTTTTCTCTTAAAATTACATCTGTGTTATTGTGGCAAGTGCAAAAAGGTCTGATTGATTTATTTTTAAATGTGCTGTATATTTATCTGTGTCAGTAAAAATATTTTATTACATTTTAAAACATGCCATTTAAATTACTTTTAGGTTATTGCTAAATATGACCTTAATCAGATTAAATGAGATCCTTTGGAAAATTTATAAATAAATATTTGACATTTGAAGTAAAATTAATGCACTTTAGCCGTGTGGATATGCAGTAGATGGTGTTCATTTTAGCCAAGGGTTTCTTAACTTTTTACCCATTAGGTCTGGCAATCAGTTTTGATACCCAAGATTTGGTTTTGAAACATGCAACTGATTTGAATTACTTTAATCTATTGTTTTCCAAAAATTGATTGAAAAAAATTAAATAATTGAGAACCACCCAAAACAGCATGATGACCCCTTTAATTATAAAAAATATTTTCTGTAACTTGTTATGTTATGCCTAATAGATTTACTACTGATCTGTGTGTGGGCCTCTCAGGGGATGTTTCAGTGTTTCAAGGCTGAACATATGATACAGTATGCTGGTGACAAGGGCCTTGTGTCCAGAACATTAGCCAACAAATTGGATGTATTCAATCTGACCAGCCAAATATAGCAATCTTTTGCTTGATTTGGTTTGTCATGGCATTTGGTCTCTGTGTGGTCAGATTTAGGCCCGGGACACACATGCGGATATGTGCAGCATTTTCAGTCCACACCGTGGTTTTTAAAAAAAATCAGACCGATGCATAAATGTGTTAGTGGTTTCAACCTTAAGCTAGCGTATTTATGCGGCGGTCAGCTTGCAGCGCAGACCGCGATGAAAACACTGCACATATCCACATTTTTAGTGGTTTTGTTGGATGAAGAAACCTGAGGAAGAATCTGGGGTTCTAAAGATGTAAAATGCATGAAATTGAAAAATAAATCTAGTTTAATTGAAAATAGGAATCTTTCTAATGACTCTTCCTGTGGTGCAGCTGTAATTTAATAGAACTCTGTGCTATTCCTCACCTTGATTTTGCTCAAGGACATTAATAAAACACAAACTCACGACATCTGACATTAAATCTTTAAACCAGATCTAAATATAAATACAATCACATGTTTCAAATCCTTTCTAGATGTATGCTTTTTATAATTAGTTCTGCCTCCTTCCCAACCAGTGAAATTCGTTTTTTTGGCCTTTCTAGGACAAATGTCATTGAGGAGTTGAATGGACTGTAATGTAGAAGTGGCAACTCTCAAGGTACTCAGACAGGGACAGAGAGCTAAAGGACTGACAGCTAGTGCATCTACATATCACTTTCACAACAGCTGTGCCATAAATGTTAAATATAGTATTTGCTGCTCCTTTTTCTACTTCTTTTAACTACTTATATTCTCGCCTTCAAAAATACTGTCTCTGTCTAGGGTACATGTACTCCATCTCCAATTGGAAGAAGGTATAACCAGATTAAATTATTTATCCCAGAAATCTCATGTCATTTACTGGGAATCAGCCTAAATATATATTCATGCTGTTTGCACAGTAGTAGAAGTAGCAGGGAGATTGTTAGAACCACTGATATCTGCATGGCTTTGTGTTGCACTTTTGGTGTATTGAAGTGACAAAAATGATATGATCTATCTAGGTTTGTGTTGCTTCCACTAATAGTCTTTCATAGTCAGTGACCTACTTTTAGAGGAGATATATACGATAAATGAAAAGACCTTATTTTGTAGGCAATAATGGATACTGTATGGTGCTGTTTTACTTTTGGCTGTAAATTAATATTGTCTTCAAAAATGCTACCTTTATTGGAGCTCCCCATAGATGTTCTCTGGTCTAAATTTCAAATGAGGATGTCTTAACAGTCCCTGTACAGTAGGAGAGGGCCACCCAATCACAGCCCAGCAGTCACAGAGGCAAAGACATGCTTCAGTTCCCTATCAGGTCAGCCTAGCTGCTGATTTTCTCCTACAGTGAGCAGAGTGCCGCTGGCTCCCCTGCACAGCCAAAATTCAGGTAGCAGTAAGTGGAAGAGAAGGGAGGAATTATTAAGGGTTTTGCAGAAATATTCAATAAATCAGACAAACCTTTTAAAGCACATTCCTTCTATATTTAAAAGAGTATAATGCGCTGGTATGTTCTAGCTTTTCACACAAAATCCATAAACAGTAAACAGGGGCATAATTCTTCTTGTGCTCAATTTCTGCATCTGCAGAGAGCTATGGGTCTTTGTGACAGAGATGCATTTGTATATGTGTGGCAGTGATATATGTTTTTGTGTCATTGTGTGTGTGTGTGTGTGTGCAAATAGAACTCTTTAAAGGGATAAACTGTTCCTCTGTTTTAATTAATTTGTGTACCCTAATTATCCTAGGCATATGATACCACTGGCCACTACCTTGTAATGCACGTTTTACATTCCCTTGGTGTCCATAATCAAGCTGCAGCTTGGTTTCTTTCTTTCCATGTCTAAGCATCCTACATCTGTATTATACATTATCAAAACCTCTGCACCAGTTCCCCTTAATATGGTGGTGCCTAAAGGTTGCATTTGTCCTTTTTTACCCCTGTACTCTCTTTAGGGAGACATCATCCATTCATTTGACTTTACATATTAATCTACCGTTGAAATCTTTATCATGACTACATATTAGGCAATAAGAATAATTAAAAAAAATCTTTTTCATGACTTTCAAAGCTCTTCATTCTTCTGTATCGTACTAGTTTTTCTTCACTTGTGTCTTAATACATTCCTGGCTTTATATATTATTCTGTATTGTGTCTGTTAACACTCAGCACTTAACTTTGAATGTGTTTGTTTTTACTGAATATAGTTACTTGTGTTCTATTATTATTTACACAATTTATTCTAGTAATCTAGTATTGCTTAACTTGTTCTGTTTTCCTTTGCCCTGCTATGGAGTTTACCAAATGCACTAAAGCGCAGATGTTTTTGGTGTAGATTACTCTGATGTGCATACTCTTACAAATAATGTGACCAGAGCCTGTTTATGTGGAATTTACATCCATGGAAAAGCTTTGTGCAGCTTTTTTATATAGGTATTTTTTGACATTTTATATGCCCCAAAATGTCTAATGCTGGTTCCCTTTGAATGGCCTACCATTAAAGTCCAATGTGTGCTCTGCTATATATCGGCAGGGAAAGCCTCTGCATGTTTGAAGTAGAAGACATTCCTCACACACTGAGGGAGTGCACAATTCAGCTGTATCTGCACACTATTTTCTATTTCAGAGTTGTTTTTTTGCAGAGCCAAAGCTGCATTCCAGTTGTAAAGGCAACACAGTTATGTAAGATCAGTGTCTCTGTATTCACTGTATACTATGCCAATTGCCTTGTTTTATTTGGTGTCCAAAACCAAGATCAAAATGCTTTTTACATTTAACTTTTCAAAAGCCCAGCATTCTGCATTATTGTCTGTGTATTTATCTGTTAAAGGTATAAACATGTGTGTGTTGTGAAATTAGAGATATATTTATTGGCTCTCTCACTTTGTTGGCTACAGAACTATAAGACTAATAATGGCCACTGCAGATTTGTGCAAATATTTGTTATATGCCTGCCATGTATTTGAATAAATAAAATTGAGGAAAAGAAGGTGTTTGGTATATAGATCAGCTGAATATTACAAGATGAATTTATAAGCAGACTATATTATATATTAGAAGAATATATAAGCAGGAAAAAATGAACATTCACTTAAATGTCTGGCTGCAATTTTATCCAGATAGTGACAATGGGCAAATGCCATTGCTGCCGTGGGTTAGCTTAAGATTTTGCCAGAAGAAATGAAATGCAGAAGGGATTTTGGCTAGTCCTAGCCAGAGTGACAGATGCCGTATGCACTGGAAAGCACAGTTCACATGAGGTTTATGTGGTTTGTCTAAAGCTTTGAATAACCTTCATTTGAACATCTTCAGCTCAGAGCTGGTTTGATGAAGAGCAAGATAAAGGCATTATGGAAAAAGAACAAGACAAGTATAATAAAATTGTCCTGGGGATTGTTTGGTTCCAATGTGAAGTCAAGGTCTGCTGTGCATGATTTTACTAATCAGATCTGCAGAATTCAAGTTTGCTTATTAAGTGATTAAAAACCTTTTTGAAAACACAAGTTAAATCTTTCATTTTATTTAGTGATCTGAAATTTTTGTATTATAGGTTATTAAAGTCATGGAAGAACCTACACTGAAAACTAAACTATGTTCTATTTTTTTTAAAACTTTTTATTTAACATTTTGACAGTCAGATGTTAAATTTATAGGTTTGGGTTGAAAATTACAATCTTCTTGTTTTCCTGTGATGTAACAACTTATTGTATTACAGACAGTAATATATGAAATTAAATAAAATAAAAGAGAAAGGAAAGAAGAGGGTAGAGGGGGAAGAGGGAGGGATTTACAACTCTCACCAATTTGAAAGGGCACTATTCACAAGGTACAGTATTTATAACTAGCATAGCTATCCTAGCTATCAGTTTGGTGTAATAGCGATAAAGTAGTCCTATATATTGTTTACTTTAAGTTGCAGATCTTGCAAAGTTTGGGGGGATTTGGGTTTACTATGTTCTATTTTAAAGCTAGAAAATAAGTGAATTAAAAAATAACGTTGTATATAGGTATGGCATCCCTTATCTGGAAACCCCTTCCATTAAAAGCAGAAAATTCACATTTTTAATTAATAATTTCCTTTTACTCTGTAGTAATAAAACAGTACCTTGTACTTGATCCTAACTAAGCTGCATTGATGTATATTTGGTGAAAAACAATCCTATTTGGTTAAAATGTTTGTAAACAGACTTAAGGTATAGTGATCCATATTACAGCAAGATCCCTTGTCCAGAAAACCCCAGCCCGAGCATTCTGAATAATAGATCCTATATGATTTTCATTTTTTGTTTGGTAGGATTAGTAGAAAACTGGTATTATAATAATACAACAAATAAACATAACTGAAGACACTAGAAACTAGGAATCCTTGGTATAATATTTACAAAAAATGTAGAATTCATTTAATGACCATCCTTGTGCACCTTGTGCAATACTAAACAATTAGAGACAGAGAAAACCAACATGAATGATTTATAAATAAACTCTTCACTTTAATTGCTTACTGAGAAGCTAATATTTAATAATGCCAATTGTCTTGTATGTTTTGTGTATTAACAAGAGTAGCTTCATGCATCATAATCCACAAAAACAAACTTAATATATTTGCTCATGAATCAATACTAGGCATAAAACACAATTAATGAGGGCATTTGATTTCTGTGGCTTATTGAAATACACAAGTATTTACATAGTAATGTCGGGTGATAAAAGACACAGCTAACCTTTAGTAGCTTAGTCACTTAAGCCACTGAACTCAATTTCAGTAACATCCAGTTTGCACAGCCAAGCTCGGTACTATGTATTCAATACTTACCAGTGCTTTGTAAAGGGGAAGAACTACTCACTGCTTTTAAAAAGCTTTTAAAAGCAAAGCCAGTAGTTTACATGGCAATTTTTATGTTATAATAAATACATCTTCTTTGAGTGGCATATCTCCTGTGTTGTCATCCTTTGTTTAAAGTTCACTCTATCTTTAGCCATAGTTTTAAGTTGTTGTACCATGTGCGCCATGTAAAGCTTGGTGATACTTTTATTGGCTAACTGAATTGAAGTAAAAATAAGTAACTGCAAGCAAATTGTGCTGACAAAGGGTCCTGGGTGCTCCGAAATTTTTATGTATTCGGTTAGGCAATAAAAGGTATCACCAAACGTTAAATTTTCTCTATCTTTAGCCGTTCGTCTGGTACAGAATAGAAATACCCACCATGCAATGCTCCTGCACTAAGACCTAGACCACCAAGTCTGCGCAGTTGTGCATTAAAAAACACTTGTGAGTGTGCTTCCACTGAATGTACAACTAGTGCTCATCCACAAGCCTCATCCAAAACCCTCCTACCAATATGCTCGCACAGTGCGTATGTGCACTATTATTGTAGCAAGTGTATCAGGGCTTGAGCTTTGGTGTCCAGGGGGAGGATTCGTTTTTGCACATGTGTGTTTTGTTCGACGGCTTCATGTTTATGACATCACCTAAAGGAAATGTCCAGCCGATAAAGGAGACAAAATTTTAGCTTCCACAGGGCACTACAAGAGAAAGAAAGAATCAGATACATGCAGGGGCACTCTATTAAATGAAGAGGTAATGAAAAAAATACTTTTCTTTTCCTTTAAGTTTTGTGTAGTGTTATACTGAAAATTTATTTTTCTACATTGTGTCCCTGTGCATCCAGCAATTTTGGTGCCTACGGCATTTAAAGATTAAGACTCCCAAAGGGCTATCCGAATAACAATTTAAGAAATTAAATGTAATATGTAGATAGGAAGTGTAAAGTTGGTTTGATTTGAATTGAGCATAGCAAGCTGTTTAAAACTTGCTAAAAGATTTTGGCCTTCACTTAACTGCTCAACCTCTGTAAAAAACACTGAATTAAAGCATTCAACTGATTACTGTAGCCAAATCAGTGCTGTCCATAAAATCAGGGTTTCTATTTGTGTTCATTGGTTTAGAATGGCAACAAATGGCATAACTGGACTGTAAAATACAAGACACTGATGTGCCTATTTTGCAACTTCTTGCCTATATAAGGTTAAAAAATTAGGATTAATTTACTAATAAAGGGACTAAATTGCACCAGTGCAGTTGCTCTTAACAACCAGCAATTAGTTTTGACCATTCTCCTCCTACTACTACTGTTAAATTAGCCTCTGTACTACTGGCAGGTATAATTTAGCCTCTGTGTTAGCAGTCAATTTGCACTGTAATAGACTGAAGAAGCCATAACTACATTTTAGTTACTCAGACGACTAGAAATTGGCATCTATTTAAATATACAGATTGTGTTGATAAAACATGCTTTGTTGATCTTGGAAGTTCTCTGATCACTTGCAGTGCAACTGAGCAGCACAGTACTGTTGTTTTTACCAAGCTGCTTATCTACATGTATCTAAATGTATTAAACCAGATTAATGCATTACGATGTTTGTGAAATGTATGCTATGAAAGACCAAAACATCTTTTAATTTCTTCAATTTATTTTTAGGAACTCTTAAACAGCTTCATATTTTATTGTTATTTTATTGTAATGTTTGGTTTAGAGACAACAATGTTTTTGTGAAATTGCTTGATATTGTGCAAAGAAAATGCTTATCAGCAGGTCTAATGCAGGTCTCAATACTCGCTTCATTAATTGCACCATCATAACATTCCAGCTTTTATTCCTGAGACAAGCATTCCGTACAATGGCATGTTATGTGATTCTGAAAAATCAGTCACCCAGAAAAGATAAAATTGAAGAGCATGACTCGCTGGAGAAAATACCAACCACAAGGATATTAACTCTTTCTCCGTGTCTAGTTGTATGTTCAACAGATCTATAAAGCACAGAATAGTTTTCTTCATCATCTATCTGGTGTTTAGCAAGACCATCATTTTCCCTTTATTGCGCTTTGTAGTTGGCTGTCAGTGAGATATAGTGATAGAGTGGATGGGGACATTGTTGTGTTGGAAAAACAAAGCTGATAAATTGTCACTGTCTCTTACTTCTTGGCTAATTATTATTTATGAATACAGGCAGAGAGTATTACTGTACATGCACACACCTGTGATTGGGGGCATGTATCATAAAGCTAAAGGAATGCAGCAGGTTTGCAGCATTCCCCAATTTCTTCCATTTACATCTCGTCTGAGCTTTAACATTAGTCCTTTTAACTCTTCCTATGTATCAAGCAACTGGGGTTCCTGTCTGCCTCCCTATTTTTAGTGTGGAACAAATCAAACCAGCCATCCTTTCATTATTCTTCCTGTTACTCCCTACCTCTCTCACATGCCATCACCTCATTCGCCCTACTGCTTTAGTTCTATAAAGTTGCTTGTAGTGGCTAGAGGTAGCATTATACGCTGTTCCACTTTCCATCTTTATCCCTAGGATTATCCTTAGGAATCATTCCATGTAGACATCATTAGATATAGGGAGAAATTAACAAAATCATCAGTAATGACATGTATGTCATACTTGTGAATGCAAGGTTTTATAAAAGTCAGTAAACATGTTTGACTCTTGAAAATTTCAGCACAATAATATGCATATTAAGTATAGTAACCACCATATTAATCTATAGAATTCACTCAAAGAAAGCTCTAGTCTAAAGAGTCAAATATTTTTTATATTTAGCTGGCAGAGCAGAGGTGACCTTTCTCCAGATAAAATTGTCAGGAAAATCAATACTTTTAGGAATTAACGAATAAAAGGTATGTAAGTTTGATAAATGATTCTAGCAGGCCTTTTTTATTTTTCAACATAATTAATATTGTAAATTGTGGTAGTATTAATCCTCTTGCACCAAAGCAGTAACCAATAGAAACCAATTTGAAGTTAGCCTTTTATTCAACCCTGCCAACACCAGCAATAGAAAATTAGGACCATTTTTTGGCTATGCCACTGATGTACACTAGACCCTCTCCACTCTAGAGAGCCATGCCCTATTTCTATAGCAGATGTGTCTGTAGTACAGTTCTAGTAGTTACCAGGGGCAGCAAAAATTGTGTTCCTGGTAACTATGAGAAACAGGCAGCAGAGGGGCCAGGATCGCCCCATATCTGTTCTGATAAAAATTTGTGGACAGGTGTTGAATAGTGTTGCATTAAATTTCCGCATTTCGCCAACGCTCCCACCAGATATCAGATATCCACCTATAAGCTTTGTGTAGAGGGATCATTACATAATCAGAGGGCTATGGGAGAGGATCATACAGTAGCTTGATCATAGGTAAACATGGCAAGGGTAGCATGCACCTTTATTTTAATTATTTAATTTTCAAATTCATTATATATATATATATATATATATATATACACACACACAGTATATTTATATATGCAGGAATGGGACCTGTTATCCAGAATACTCGGGACTTGGGGCTTTCCGGATACTGGATCTTTCCATAATTTGAATCTTCATACCTAAGTCTACTAGAAAATCATATAAATAAACCCCATGGGCTGGTTGTGCTTTCAATAAGGATTAATTATATCTTAGTTGGGATCAAGTGCAAGGTACTGTTTAATTATTACAGAGAAAATGGAAATTATTTTTAAAAAATTGGATTATTTGGATAAAATGGTTCTATGAATGCTGAATGAAAACTGTTGGAATAAGAGATAGGTGGCTTAAGTGTTACAAAACACAAATACATTTTGCACTCATACATTCATATGATATTGGTGTCAGTTTTGCACATGGTATGCGGAGCAAAGTTTAATATAAGCTGTGTCTTTTTATGTTTGTAGGCTGTACATCTTGCCCAGGCAAGTTTCCAGATAGAGGCCTTTGGCTCCACATTTATCCTTGATCTGACGCTAAACAGGTAAGTGTATGGCTGTGTTCTTTCTTTATGTTTCCTGACACATTGTAATGACTTCTTGGCAAGCCAAATCATGCATTCAACCTACAGTAGCTTCCTTCTTCCTTTTTATTGATTTTTAAAAGTTATAAACAGCTCTCTATCTGCAAACATCTCAGACGCTCATACATTTTGTTGTCCGTACAATCTTGGCAAATATAATTTTGATACAAGCATTAGACACCTCCAATATATGGGTAATGCATGTTATTGATATTATTATTACAGGGCATAGAATGTGTTAAACCCATATACCATAAGTCAATAACACCCCATATAAGGTAATATATAGATTTGCATTTTAGACTGCACATTAAAGGATAACAGAAGAAACATAAAAACTCTATAATATAGCAGGTGCATTTGCCCTAAATATTTTTAGCCAAACAGTTTTATATCTTTCTGATTAAACAACCCTCCCATAGAAATAAGAACCCAACTATACCATGCTATTTTGGAAGTTGCAATAAGCCCTTGAAATTCATGAAAGTCAGGTAAAATGTTAGCGATCTGAAATAGCAAGATGGAAAATATTTCTTCTGTTTTGTCAAATAAAAGTACTTTTAGTACAATTCAATCGCACAAGTGCTGTAGTGATAAATAACTAGTTTTGCTGATTCATGTGTATTCAAACACATTGAAGCAAAAATGTGGAAGTAGTAGGTGCCTAGTCAGCAAGATCTGTGCTTTCTGCAGTAGAAGCAAATGCAGAAAATATCATTCTTTTCATACCATTCTAACTTGCCCGCGTATCCAATCTGGCTGCTTAATTTAAATACACAGACAATGCTTGGAACAGCCCCCAATACTCTCCTTGTACAAAATATATGTGTATATTGATAACACACACACATATATATTTTTAAAACACAGATAAATAAATCTTTTTTGCATTGCTGTTATTGTGGTATATTAACAATGCCCCACATTTATAGTTATAATTACGATTAGGGTATAATAAGGGTATAATAAATGTGTATGGGTTTTTTCTCTAGGATTATGAATGTGAAAAAGCATAATTACCATTCACAAATGTGTCACATCATAGATATTTAAGGGAAATATTTTGGGATATTCATAGATTATAAAAACTGGTAGGCAGTGGTTACTAGGCCTTTCCTAAATGCCATTAAATTTAAGGAAATTAGTATTAGATCCTATAGTAAAATAAAAGTTTGGTTGTTTCTTTATATTTAAATTATTTTTTTCAAAGAGGCTACGGGGAAGCTAAAATTAGTTTGTGGACTTTATTCTGCTTGCACGAAAATCCATTATTATACTAAACCTCAATAAAACTAACAATAAAAATCATGAACACAGGGACTGATGACTAAACATGGTTGGCTGAGGTGGTTTTGAGACAGCTTTGTCTCAGTAAGGAAGGATAGATTGTGGCAGAAAGGCTGTAGGACCATTGTACTTATATGGCGTGGGAAGCGAATATTTAATTTTTGAGTTGTTAGCGGACATTTGTCAACTCACTGTGTATTTTATTAATATTTTTTCTCTTCATTACTGTAAGGTTGCCTGGTGGTCTAATCAGGCTGCAGGTAGCTGCTCCCTGTGGGGACATCCACAGCCGTGGTCTTCTTTCCCTTTCTAAAACTTGCGAGTCCTTGGACAATGAGTGCCTGGTCGAGGCCCCTTTAAATATTTGAATTTCACACCCCATTTAATGACATCACGAGCATTGGCAGCACTGCAGTGCAGATTTATCTGCTTTAATAGATGTGCTTAAGGGCAAAGCCACACAGAGCTGCTCTCAGCCTCTGAGTGCAGGTACCTGAAGTGGAGATAAGGTTTTTCCAAAACTGCCTGCTTTCCCATGTAGCTACACTCACACAAAATCTGTACTTTTGACAAAGATGTGGAAGGGAGTGCATCCGCTTTTTCCGGTTGCAGAAAAAACACTGGCTGAGAGCAGCAGAGCTAGCACTCTATGTATTTGCCCTTAAAGTCTGGAACTAAAAGCAGCTGCTGGAAGAAACATTTGGGGACAAATTTACTAAAGGGCGAATTTCGGTACTAACGGGCGCAGGCGTAACTTCGCTAGTGAAAGAGACTGACGCTGGCTCTCATTCGCACTCGATTGCCAGACGAAGTCTTTTCCTTTTTTCAGGGTGATAGGCTGCAAAAGAGCGTAAATTTTTTTGGGGGTAACCGGCTTCCCCCCTGCATTTCCTAACATATGGCACATAAACTATACACTGGGCTCATGTGTAGGGCATTATAACAACTCTATTTTCTTTTATTAAGCTCCCCTGGGCTTGTATAATGTAATGTTGCTGCAACATATACGTCCATTCAGCTTTAACTTCCCACCGTATGCAAATTAGCCAATGCTAGCTTAACTTTGCTCTGCTTGCCAAATTAACGCTAGCGCAATTTCCACATCGTCCGCCGCCCTGAACTTAGCATGTTAGGGAATTAACGTTGTCTGAGCGAATTTTTGCCTGGTGAAGTGTTGCGCTGCCTGTGAAGCCATCGCTGACGAATTTTCGCCGCTTAGTAAATCTGACACCCTTGGATTCATATTATTTGAAATTGAAAAACCCATTAAACATTACTTTTTAGCAAAAATTTAATTCAGCAGGTTTGCATACTTGCAAAACAATGTTGACATAGACAAAAAATTAAATATGATGCAGAATATAATGGCTGATCTAATTTCCTTTGTCTCAGCATCTATCATGGGTCAAGAAGTCTTAAAACTGTTTATTGATGAGTCTGAGAATTTATGTTTTTTAACGACTGGCAAGAGAGTTAAAAAAAATGCAAATCCTGTAAAAAATGTCTCATTATCCTAAAGAGTTTAGCACAGTTTATTGTACATGCTTTTAGGTAATACCATCTTTTTCTCAGTTGTATGTTAATGACCATAAAAATACCTCTGCCAAAGTAAGGTAATATGATATATTCCAATAGTGCTTGGTGTGCAGGATCAGGCATATATCGCTGAATAATGTACAGGTGTATTATCAGTTATCTTAACTGCTCAGGCTATTAGGTTCTGTTAAAAAAATTAAAGAAAACAAACAGGATATTTTATATCAATTCAAAGGGAAAATTGTATCATCCTTTCCTGGACACTCCATGTCATACACACAGGATAGCCCTGCCCCAGTGCTCCTATCAAAAAGACCCTCCCCAAATCTTTTACAAACTCACCCCAACTCCAATCTGGTTACTGGATAAACCAGACAGATAAAATGAAGAACATTATTTCAGCAGGCTATGCATGAAATGATTCCTATACAAATGATGCACCTGAGATGGTGCCCTGCACTTAAATAATGCAGGGTCCCCAGTTAGATACACACCACACCTTATCAATGAAAGGCTCTCTGAGACTGACTGCCACTGTGAGCATTTAATGCCTGCTCTATGAAGTACACATGAGCCTCCCATGACCCAGGCAAACCAGTTTGGATAGTACTGAAGTATCTGCATGCCATCTGCAATGGGCATCATGGCTAGGGATGTAGCGAACGTCGGAAAAAAAGTTCGCAAACATATTCGCGAACTTGCGCAAAAACGCGAGCGGTTCGCGAACGGTTCGCGAACCCCATAGACTTCAATGGGAAGGCGAACTTTAACATCTAGAAAAGACATTTCTGGCCAGAAAAATGATTTTAAAGTTGTTTAAAGGGTGCACGACCTGGACAGTGGCATGCCAGAGGGGGATCAAGGGCAAAAATGTATCTGAAAAATCTGCCTGTGTGTGCTTGGAAGAGATAGTGTAGGGGGAGAGCTGTTAGTGATTTCAGGGACAGATGATAGTAAGTTTGCTGGCTAGTAATCTGCTTGATACTGCTCTGTATTGGAGGGACAGAAGTCTGCAGGGATTTGAGGGACATTTTAGCTTAGGTAGCTTTGCTGGCTAGTAATCTACTGTTCTCTTTAAACAACTGCCATACGTTGACCTTGTAGGCATTGTTTGCCCAGTTTTTTTGGACGCAGCCACTGAAGCACAGTTGCCATAAAAAATATGCCATATAAATGCTGAAAATAGTCATTTTTCGCCATACGTTGACCTTGTAGACATTGTTTGCCCAGTTTTTTTGGTTGCAGCCACTGAAGCACAGTTGCCAGAAAAAATATGCCATATAAATGCTGAAAATAGTCATTTTTCGCCATACGTTGACCTTGTAGACATTGTTTGCCCAGTTTTTTTGGTTGCAGCCACTGAAGCACAGTTGCCAGAAAAAATATGCCATATAAATGCTGAAAATAGTCATTTTTTGCCATACGTTGACCTTGTAGGCATTGTTTGCCCAGTTTTTTTGGTCGCAGCCACTGAAGCACAGTTGCCAGAAAAAATATGCCATATAAATGCTGAAAATAGTCATTTTTTGCCATATACGTTGAGTCAACGTATGGCAAAAAATTACTATTTTCAGCATTTATATGGCATATTTTTTCTGGCCTCTGTGCTTCAGTGGCTGCGGCCAAAAAAACTGGGCAAACAATGCCTACAAGGTCAACGTATACACTACTACAGCGGTGGATACGGATTACGTAAAATATATTATGGCTGCTTGAAAAAAGTCACTCCGGTGTTTTTTCTGGAGACGGTAATATTATGGATATTTAGACAGAATGTGAACAAGGTCACACAGCTAGATGGCGGGTTGAAGAAAACACTGTGCAAATAATGCCTACAAGGTCAACGTATACACTACTACAGCGGTGGATACGGATTACGTAAAATATATTATGGCTGCTTGAAAAAAGTCACTCCGGTGTTTTTTCTGGAGACGGTAATATTATGGATATTTAGACAGAATGTGAACAAGGTCACACAGCTAGATGGCGGGTTGAAGAAAACAGTGTGCAAATAATGCCTACAGGGCAAATAATGCCTAAAAGGTCAACTTATACACTACTACAGCGGTAGTAAAATAAAAAAAAGTAAAATAAAAAAAAATGAATATTAAAAAAAAAAAATTAAAGTTGGTGCTGCTGAACTACTAGGAGCAGCAGATTAGCACACCAGTCCCACTCCCCAACACTGCTAGACTAATAGCACTGGGCTCTTATAGTAGTAGTAGTAGTAGTAGTAAAACAACAAAAAAATAAATAAAAGCAGTCCTTACAAGGACTACTGTTATTGCAGCAGTCAGCAGATGAGATCAGAAGCAGGACAGCTGCCCACTGCAGCTACATACAGAGCACTGCAGTAGAAGGTAGATTACTAGCCAGCAAAGCTACCTAAGCTTAAATGTCCCTCAAACCCCTGCAGACTTCTGTCCCTCCAATAACAGAGCAGTATCAAAACGATTACTAGCCAGCAAACTTTCAACTGTCCCTGAAATCACTAACAGGCAGCAGCTCTCTCCCTACACTATCTCTTCAGCACACACAGGCAGAGTGAAAAAACGCTGCAGGGCTTCGGTTTTTATAGGGAAGGGGAGTGGTCCAGGGGAGAGCTTCCTGATTGGCTGCCATGTACCTGCTGGTCTGGGGTGAGAGGGCAAAAAAAAGCACCAACAATGGCGAACCCAAAATGGCGAACGTCGCGCGACGTTCGCGAACTTCCGGCGAGCGCGAACACCCGATGTTCGCGCGAACAAGTTCGCCGGCGAACAGTTCGCGACATCTCTAATCATGGCAGAAATACGTTCAGACATATAACTCCTATGCCAGAATACAATCTTCTTACAAGGAACTTACAAGGATGTGAATTTGTCCAAATAAAGTATTCCAAATCTGTAGATAGGGCATAGAACCAAATATCTATTTGGTCTGCTCCAGACCAGAGTCCCCAAATAGAAAGTGGAAAGAACATTACAGATACTTCACTGAATTATTCTTTAACAAGCATCCAAGATCCATAAAGAAATGAATCCAGGCATGGGGAAATAGTTAACCACCTATTGTTCTGGAAGGGAACCATCTCTATTACCTATACGACAACGTTCCAGCCCATAAGCAGTCATGCCATAATCAGCACCCTACATAAAGGCCAACACTGAAACCTTGGTCCACACATATTATTATCCAGCTTTCTTTAAAGCAGCCTGTCCTGAAGGTAACCCATAGGTTTCCGAACACCAACTAGCAATGCCGGTCTATGGCAGTCTGAAAGAAACTGCAGCTCATGCCATAAGTACCTTCTTTATAAGCAACACCATTGTCAACCACAAGGGTTACAACCACAGAAATGATCTTTCATTATTATAACAAGAAAACAGACTGCAGCATTAACCTGGACAAAACACAGGTTTTTTGTTTTTTTTCTTCCACCATACACAGTCAGTGTCTAAATGAATTTGCACCTCAGCTAAAGCAGCAAAAATGGTGTATGTTTCACATTCTGCTATGTATGGCAATCAATATAATATGGCCACTGAGCCTTAGCTGTCTGAGCTATGATCTGGTAACACTTTTACCTGAAGGCAAGTCCATAAAACAATTAAGGCAATGATACAAAATGAGGTAATGTGCTTAGGGGAAAAAAATTTCTGAAGGACCAAAAACCCCCAGTCCCTAGGACACTTTCCAGCAAGCCCTAATGCCTTCCCAAGGCTAAAAAGAAAAACCTGCTTCCAATGGGAGTAAAAAAGTAAACTGGAGCAGAAGAACCATAAGACACCGAATCTGGGGGGGATGAGCTGGTAAAGCTTTGGGGAGTATGCTTCTGATTGGAGCACTGGGGCGAGGCTACCCGTGTGTATGGCATGGAGTGTCCAGGGAAACATGGAATAATGCTAAATTAGTAAAACAAATTATTGTTTGTTTAAAATAGGGAAATAGCATTGCTGTATAGTGGAGTTTTCTCTAGATTTTTTTCAGGAAATAGATCTTTGTTGGGTTGTCACTTTCTGAGAGAAAATATGCTGGTCACAAAGATAAGGGAGGGGGAGGAGCAGTGATCGTTGCAGGTGCAAAATTTGGTGAGAGATAAAGGGGTAGGGGAGAAACTGAGCTGAAAGTAGGGATTGGGGACAGAGAGGGCAGAACAAATGGTAATTACAGATATACTGTTCTTTTAAAGGAGAAGGAAAGGCTAAAATGAAGTAAGCTTAATCAGAAAGGTCTTTATAAATACACCTGTAAAACCTCAAAGTAATGCAGCTCTGAGTCCTCTGTCAAAAGAAACACAGCATTTCTTTCCTTCTATTGTGTACACATGGGCTTCTGTATCAGACTTCCTGTTTTCATCTTATGTCCATGGGAACTAAGATGCTCACATGTGGTTTCTGCTGGAAGGTTTAAACAAATCTTTATTTTTAGTTGCAATGCTGCAAGCTTACAGGAAATTAGAATGGCCTCTTGTAAAGTAGACAAGTCACAACAGCTCCCTGTCCAACCATCCCTAACCTGACTGGCCCTAATATTCTAAATGACGAATGCTACTCAATACAATTAACTGCATTGCACCAAAGCTACAGTGCAGATGTAAGCTTCATGAAAATGTGCATGGCAGTTCTGTCATATAGAATTTGATGAAAAAATCGAATTTACCAAAAAATGGCTCCCCACTTCAGGTACAAAATATGTGAATAATAAAAGAACAAATATGTGTCTTAAATTTAATTTATGGTAAAGAGTCAGTGTTAACATATCTCTTGCCTTGGTTATTTTTTCTACTTAAAGATATAATTTTGGAAATAAGGTACTGATACAGTTACATTGGAATCTTACACATTTAGCTTGATGCAGATGTGGCAAATGGCATAGACAGACCTGCCGGATCAATGCTGTGACTTCATCCGACAATGCATTCACTTACCTTATTTCCTTCGCATGCGATTTGACGCCGGCGGTTTGCCGTGCTGCATCGGATCACGCCAAAAACGTCCGTGTAGTCCTACCCTTAGAAACATGAGGATTACTCATGCTGGGGAGACCCTACGTAATCAGGTGATGCAGATGTTAGTGGCAAGTGGAGATCTCTGTGCTGCCAGTTCCTCTGCTATCCTTGTGCAGATGGTCTTTGCAGGATTATTTAATTTTTCCACATTAACCTGTTCTTTGTGCTAATTATGTACTTCTCTCTAATGAGAGAATAGATTAGGCACATGTGTTGATATTTATAAGTATTTAGAGTTGAGTTTTGCTGCACTCTAATATTTTACCTCTTTATATCAATTTAAATCAATAAATTTGCTCCTCTAATCTGCAGCAAAATGAAAAACTCTACTATTTATTTGATCGACAATTATAACTAGCCCCTATTATGATGTTGGCAGATGAGTTAATGGTGAAAATATAAGTAAATTGACTAAGGTGCAAACCTATAGCCCCCTCCTTGCTACCAACCATTTAACATGAATCGACAGGTTATGAAAGGTGATGCTTCTTTTGTTACACTGGACATTAAAAAACATTTAATGCAACATATTTATTACTTCAACTATGCACTGTAGTCATTGGATGTTTCCGGACAATATTTCCCACAGTTTTCAAAGGGATGCATTGGGGTGTGAAAACCATTATGATGCAAATGGTGCAATAAAGGAGGATTAATCACATAAAAATAGTGATTTATTGAAGGGTGAACTATATTGTGGTAAACTAAATTTAAAATAGGTTAGAAAAAACATGCAAAATGGTTATAGACAAAATTATTTATGATCATGTAATACAGGTATGGGATCTGTTATCCAGAAAGCTCCAAATTATGCTATTATGGTAGCTTGTACTTGATCCAAACTAAGATTTAATTAATCCTTATTGGAGACAAGACAAGTCTGTTGGGTTTATTTAATGTTTAAAGGATTTTCTAGTATAGGTATGGGACCTGTTATCCAGAATGCTCGGGACCTGGGGTTTCCCAGATAATGGATCTTTTCATAATTTGGATCTTCATACCTTAAGTCTACTAGAAAATCATGTAAACATTGAATGAACCCAATAGGCTGGTTTTGCTTCCAATAAGGATTAATTATATCGTAGTTTGGATCAAGTACAAGTTATTGTTTTATTAATACAGAGAAAAAGGAATTCATTTTTAAATGAACTTTCTGGATAATGGGTTTCCGGATAAAGGATCCCGTACTTGTAGTATGAAGATCCAAATTACGGAAAGATCCATTTTCCGGAAAACCCATGTCCCAAGTATTCTGTATAACAGGCCCCATACCTGTATGGAAATTGGTGTACTGTATTAAACCTGATCTGAGGTGCTGGACTTATAACTAGGACTGGTACTAAGTACAATATATCTTCTGAAATGACTGGTTTAAGTTAACCAGGGAAATTACAAAAAAAGGCATTCAAATTGGCACCAAATCAGTACAAGAAAATGAATGAATCCAAAGTATGTGGGTTTTTTAAATGTACTATGTTAACCCCATGCTCACCCAAAGCCATCCACCCCTGAACCTGGATAGTGCTGAAATTAAATAAGGTCAGATATAAAATAATAGGTTTTATATGTGGAATAAATATGCATTAACACAGAAACATTTTGGCTGCTCAAGTCTTTTGGAGATTTGAAACAAAGGATGTGCTGCCTTTGAGTAAAAGTGCGCATACTAAATGACCACAATATTTTACAGCTAATGGAATTATTGTAGTATTGCTTAGCTGTAGAAGTTTATTTTCCTTAGGGATGGCACAAAACAGATGATATGTTGTTTTTAGCAGAAGGAAATTTCAGGCGGTCAGCAGAAGCTACAATATTTCAGTCACTTGCAATACATTTTGTTATGACAGAGGCAAGGCAGCTGTATACAGATGATTTCTCTTTGTAACAGTTTCACAACTCAGGTAATAACTAATTATTTATTTTGCACAGAAAAAACAGTGCTGCCTTAACATTGTTTTATTTTTTATGCTATATAAGAGTTGATATGCCATACCTGGTTTTTCCCTCCTTGTTGAGATTTACATATTGTTCAATTAATGCCATAATTTATAAGATTTCCTTGATGCCTCTGCATTTTTGAGGTGGCCATAGACACACAGATAATATCGCACGAAATGAATTTTCGTCCGATATTCTTTGCGTGTATGGTGAAAAAAGAGCCGACAGATATCAGCAGAAGACTTGGATATCGGTCGGCTCGTCGATCGGTCTGGACGGAAAATTTTGATCGGGTTCCTTTGAAGGGACCCAAACATCGCCCATTGTTAGTGCTGAATCGTCAGATACAGGTAGAATTCTATTGTTTCTTCCCGTATATCTACCTGTATATCTGAAAATTCAGCTCTACGCGTGTGTATTGAAACGAACGATCTTTCTTGGAAAGATCTTTTCCAAGAAAGATCGTAATTGTTACGTCTATGGCCACCTTAAGATGCAAAACTAGGGCAAGAAGGCCCTTTACACAACCAATCTTACAAACCGAATCAAACCCATTAACCTAATTCTGCCAATATACCTTAACCCTTAAGGTGTGGGAGTCAAGTGAGATGGCTTCTTTTCATCTAAGTAAGTTTTCTTACTTTCTTGGTTACACCCTTGGACATGAAATTTAATATGACTTTAATAATATACCAACCATACCATGTGTCATTGTAGTCACTGGGCAATATTTCCCATAGTTTAAAAGTGATTTATGGTATATGAAAACCTAATTTGTCTTGAGAGATACAATAAAGTAGCATTCTGCAAATCAGCCCTATAATTGTAGTCTAATCAACTTGAAACATATTCCTAGATACTGGGCACATGGGTACTAATTAGCAAGTTATTGTATTGTGCTTTTGCTTTTATTTTGTCATATTTAAAAATAATAGCAGTTTACTAATGGTAAAAAGATGGTGGTAAACTAAAGTTGAAAAAATGGGCTACATATAGTAGTTGGCACAATGCTAGGCTCAAATGTGGATAAATAGTTACAGGTGCCAAAGCACCATAAATAAGTTACTTGTGTTCCAAGTGTTCTTGTACCCAGTATCAGTTCACCCACTGTGCCTCTTATTGTGTCACAACATGCTTAGGCATAAGGCAGCTCTGTTCTTTATACCAACCACTGGACAGGTGTTTTGTCTTGGGATCTGTTTGCATCTACTAATGCATGTATTGAAGGGCCTATGCCTTCCCTGAGTGGTGTTCACATTGAAGTAGTTGGAAAATGTTGCTGTTTACAAACGGATGCAAATTTCTAGTGCCTACTACATGAGTTTGTTTATTGAAAGGTCACCAGACACTGCACTTTCTTAACTGTGCCTCTCCAAAATGTTACATCAAAAGCATCAATAAATATGTATTATGGTGGTTAGTATATCTTTATTTAATTCTATCCCTTTCTTGCAGTGGCTTATTATCCTTGGACTACTCGGAAATTGAATTTAATGATGGGAAACCGAAATTAACTAAGGTAATGCAATTCCATTATTTTACAAGACAGTTGTATGGGAAAACATTTTCTCTTATTTTATACCAGTACTTGTTATATTTATATTTGAGCAGTATATTTGCAGGTATGCCTTAGAACTCCACTCTGTACCCAGTCTCTGAAAAATCTACTCTGTTTCTGAGAAGTAGATTTATCTTAGCATTGTCTGAACATTTCATTTCAGGACAATTTTACATGCAGTTCAAAAAGTCACTCTCACCGGATGTGCCAATACTTCTAATTGTATGTAACTCTTGCTGTATCAGTACGTATATATTAAAGAGGAACTATCGCAAAAATGAAAATTTAATATAAGCTTCAGCAAACTGCAATAACTTGTTTTGAAACTTTGTTAATACAATTAATTAAATATTCTGCATTGTTTCTGAAATAATCAAGTTTATGTTCACTATCCCTCTTTCAGCATCTGTTTTTCTTTATTCTGTCTTTATCCAGCAGTTGGGTGTCAGATAGTCATTGACAGTTAGATCCATTATATCTTATGGGGGCATCCTTTTCTAGCAGATAAATTAGAGTGCATACAAATAACTGATTCCAGTACAAACAAAATCTAACAAGATAACTGCCTTTTGCACTAATTCTGCATGTAGAGAGGCAGGATTTCTGATGATTTTAATAGTCAGCTCTAATACATCTTCTGGGCAAAAGGAGTCCTCCTATAAGATATATTGGATCTAACTGTCCATGATTATCTGACACCCAACTCCTGCATGAAGGCAGAATGAAGAGAAACAGATGCTGAGAGAGGGATAGTGAAGATAAACTTGATTATTTCAGAAACAGTAAAGAATTTTTTATTGATTGTATTTAGAAATTTGCTTATTTCAGTATGCTGAAACTTATATTAACACATTTCACAACAATTTATCATGTAATTACTCTTAACCAATAATTGTTATTCCACCAAGTTTGTGGCTTTTAAATGTCTATCTTGCTTTAAGGTAATTATTTCTAAAAGGTATATATGACACTCCCTCTGAAATATGACACTCCCTCTGAAATGATATCATGCTTTGCAAATTTTTTCCCATGTATACAAACTTGGTACATTGTGTCACAGTATTGTGCTGCTAAAATGCCGAGCTGCTAAATAAAGCACAAGCATTGCAGTTGCTGATTCAAGAGTCCAAGGAAAAGATTATGTGAAAATGTCTCTCAGTCATGCTGCATTAACAAAGTGTCCTTGGGTCAGCTATAGCTACCAGATACCTAGAGGAGCTTGCAACAAAGATTCCTGGCCAATTCCCTTTGCGACAATATGGTTGCACTAAAAGGTGTACTAATTTTGCTTGTGGATTGCTTATTTAGTCAGCAGTTTGTAGAACCTAGCATTGTGTAGCCTCTGGGAGCCCCCAGACAGCCACTTTGGTGATTATAAAGTGACTGCTGCAGCTGTGATCAATAGCCTGGCCCCCTTATGTAACATTAAGCATAGGTTTTTTGGTCTCCCAAGGACCATGCGATGCAATCCCAAGCAAAATACAAGATCTGTTTATTCTAAAGTGGCTTCTTTGATTTTAAGAATATGTTTTGGTGTTGCTGAATTTGTTTCCGATGATTTTCTTTATTTACATATGCAAATTAGATTTCTGATTCAGGTTGAACTGAAGTGGACACAGTAGTCAGCCAAAATCCTAAAATCTATCCTAATCCTAAAATAATCAATATATTACATCAGAATGTGTAATATAGACATGTGGAGACTTATTTATCAACAATCTCATTTTAGTAGTTTTAGAGATTTTTGAACGCACAAATGAAAAAAAAGCACTGAACAATAAAAAAATGTGAAGACAACTAAAACTTCTAAACATTTTAGTTTTTTAAGACAAAAATTTGAAAACCGCAAAGTCTGTATTGATTAAAAAATGCTCAATAAATCAGTGCAGCTCCCATTGACTTATATAGCACTTTGTGCAGAATTGTGTGTTAAAGGTTTTTGTGTTTTTTACAATCAAATTTTTAGAGCTTTTGAGAAATAAAGGAAAACCATGAATTATTCAAGATTATTCAAAATATTGAAATTCGATTGTTAGTAATGGGCCCCATTGGGGTCTCATTAATAAAACATCAGTTTAGAATATACGTTAACAACCTATTTCAGTATCTAAAGTGACAGTACCACCTTGATAAACATGGAGCATGATGAAACATGGGTTACATATAATACTACTAGACAATAAAATGAATGAACTGAGACTGTTTCAAAAGTAAAACCTTTTGAATCCATTACATGTTTTTACATATTTGGAGGTTTTATATTTGTGTGATCAGTGACGGTGGACAAGCTATAGGAACTTTCTGCTTACTACCCCTTTATTACAGATTATGCAGTTATAAAAATGGAAACTAAAAACTCAGTATTAAATGTAATGGCTTCCAAAATACCACAAATAATTTATGGGCCATCAAAGACCTTGATCCTGAATCTGAACAGATTAAACTCTGGTGCATATGTGGAAGGCAGTCAGTGGCGCCTTTTCATCTAGCAGATACAAATTATCCTCCCAAGGAGTTCACTTTAGCTACAACTCTTCATATGCATTCTTGTGCAATAAACATACTAATGATCATAATACTACATTTAGCATTGCTTTACCACACAAACAGCTACAGTTGGTTGCCCAGTTTGTGAAATCATTACATACCATGTTCAAGAAAAATACAGAAACATGTGTTAGGCATACCTCCTAATTTTTGTCTTTTTACTGGTTATCCTTATTAGAAGAAAACGTTAACTTTTGGGTAGAAAACACCCCTAAAATACAGTTAGGCCCATATATCTTTGGACAGAGACAATTTTTAATTTTGGTTCTTTACAATACCACAATGAATTTTAAATTTAACAACTCAGATGCAGTTGAACTGCAGACTTTCGGCTTTAATTCAGTGGGCTGAACAAAAAGATTGCATAAAAATGTGAGGAACCAAATCCTTTTTTTAACACAATCACTTCAGGGGCTCAAAAGTATTGAACAATTGACTCAAAGGCTATTTCATGGGCAGGTGTGGGCAATTCCTTCGTTATGTCATTATCAATGAAGCAGAAAAAAGCCCTGGAGTTGATTTGAGGGGGGGTGCGTGCTTGTATGTGGATGATTTTTCTGTGAACAGACAACATGCGGTCAAAGGAGCTTTCCATGCAGGTGAAACAAGCCATCCTTAAGCTTATACTCTACAGATGTTTTTGCATATGGTGGTGCGATTCCTTAGATCAGGGCTGTTCCGCCCGCGACCCCCCCTTATGTGGCCCCCCACATGCTGTGTCTGTTTACCATATGTAAATTTTAAAAGGTATCTCTGCAGCGATTAACTGGCCCCTGCATTGTTTAAACCTCAAATTCAGACTCTAATCCCCTGTATTGTTCACACCTGTGACACTTCTATTGTTTATATCCTAAAGGTCTGTACTGTTCACACCTGAGACATAGACTGAAACTGCCCACATTGTTCACCTGTTCACACCTTATTCAAAATGCTAATGGGGCACCAGCACTGTGTCACTGTATGTAGTGCATATTAGAATGATATTCTGCTCTGTTGATCCTGCTCTGTTCTGCCTTCCCTCCCTGTGTGTACCAGTCTCTGCTTGCCTAATGCTGCTTGTGTGTACCATTCTCTGCTTGCACAGTGCTGCTTGTGTGTGCCATTCTCTGCTTGCCCAGTGCTGCTTGTGTGTGCCATTCTCTGCTTACTCAGTGCTGCTTGTGTGTGCCATTCTCTGCTTGCCCGGTGCTGCTTGTGTGTGCCATTCTCTGCTTGCCCAGTGCTGCTTGTGTGTAACATTCTCTGCTCGCCTAGTGCTGCTTGGGTGTGCCATTCTCTGCTTGCCCTACACTACCTGTGGAATGTAAGCCTGTTACGGGTTTGTGCTTGGGGTTTGTTAGCAATTGGAAATTGTTGTTAGGGGCCCTTAAGGTGTTTAATCATGTGTTGGGTTGTTGTTGTATTATCCACAGGGATGGATGAGGCATATGGATTTAAGGGTATGTTTTTAACATGACTTAAATTTTCCACATATGAGTGATGAGGGATTTCCCTGCAGTGAGCACCAACCATTTGTTTTTTTGGTGTGTTACCACTGTTAATGCGGATATGATCTTAAAAGTTCTTGTAATATGGGTGTGGTTTACAATGGGTGTGGTTTAAAAGGGGAGTGGCCAACACTGACTTCCACTATCGGCCCTCCACCACATAAGCCAGTAAAATTTTGGCCCTCTGTACCACAGAAGTTGGACAGCACTGCCTTAGATGTACCACATTCAGCATTCTGGGTTGCATTCTGTGATATGCAAAATGTAACAATATGTATGATATTTAAACACTGATCTAATACTTTTAATTTTATTCACAGATAACCAGCTGGGAATTATATACATGTACGATTAATGATAATTTGCCCAGTTGGTAATGTATAGCTTTCTTAAAAAAATTTTCACAGATTTGAGCTGCATATGGTTGAACTATAACTCTATGCAATATCTATACAAACATATGTGAACTTTAAATGGACATTAATTGGATGAGACACACCTATACCAATGATGTCACAGGGGTGCGGTGTTGGAGTAAATTTAAGGTCTAATTGGACTCACTTGTGTAACCTGACAAAGGGAGGTGCAAACCCCCCCCCACCCCCGAAACGTTGTTCTTTCTCTTGGAGTGGTAAAACTGGCTAAAATAAAGGATTATTTGCACAGCAAGAAGTGGTTAAGTGCTTGCCTTTCCTGTGAAATGTTGCCAGTGGCACTGGGACACTAGTGTTTATCAATGATGTGACACAGGACAGAAGAAACCGAATGAATTCTGAGGTGTTCAGAGATATACTGTCTGCTCAAATCCAGCTAAATGCATTCAAATTGATTGGGAGGCGGTTTCACAATGACCCAAAACATACAGCCAAAGCAACCCAGGAGTTTATTAAAGCAAAGGAGTGGAATATTCTTGAAAGGCCAAGTCAGTCATCTGATCTGAACCCAATTGAGCATGTATTTCACTTGTTGAAGACTAAACTTTGGACAGAAATGCCCACAAACAAACAGCAACTGAAAGCTGCTGCAGTAAAGACTTGGCAAAGCATTAAAAGGAGGAAACCCAGAATCTGGTGATGTCCATGAGTTCAAGACTTCAGGCTGTCATTGCCAGCAAAGTGTTTTAAACCAAGTATTAAAAATGAACATTTTATTTTCAGTTTTTTTAATTTGTTGCTTTTGAGCCACTGAAATGAAGTGATTGTGTTAAAAAGGGCTTTAGTTCCTCACATTTTTATGCGATCGTTTTGTTCAAACCACTGCATTTAAGCTGAAAGTCTGCAGTTCAACTGCATCTGAGTTGTTTCATTTAAAATTCATTGTGTAATGTACAGAACCAAAATTACAAAAATATTTATGGGCCTAACTTATGAAATGTCTTTACATAAGGAAGAACAACAATAACATAATTTCAATTTCCCTGATAACAGTTTACTGAGCTGTAATACATGTTTCTGGACTATGTTTTTATGATTGCCATTATGTAAAGGTATAGGCACAGTAGTGCAGAGCAGGGAATGGTCTCAATTTCATTAATCTATACATGTTGTGCAAGGCACAGCTGGATGGGCCAAAGCCAAGACAGGATCCACTATACTATAAAAATTTTGCGTTACTGTTCATGACATCTCAATTGTAAATATCTGGTTATTGAAGTATAATGTTTTGTTAATCAATCTCAAACCTTGCTTATGGGGCAATAATTGTAATGATTATATAATAATGATTGAAAAAACAGCTTTATTTTATTTATAGAGTCTTCAAAATATTGTTGTTTGTTCTGCAGGGAGGAGAACATTGCTACTACCATGGAACAATCAGAGGGGTCAACAACTCAAGAGTGGCTATTTCCACATGCAATGGTTTACAGTAAGGGAAATAATATTAAAACATTACAGTTATAGACCTAAATATTAACCTCTGTTTAGTTTTGAAGATTTTGTGCTTCACAGTGTGTATTTAGCATGTAAATAATTGAATCTACTTTTCAAACTAATTGAGAGAATACATGATTTCTTTCATGAAGCTTTGCACATCTGTAGCAATCTGATGGCCTTGAATGCACTGCATGTTGTGGTGACAATTATTCCCTTATGACTTAAAGTACATAATTCTTGTTAGATTTATTCTCATGGATTTTGTCAAATCATTTTAATACTGCTTAAAATTATGGCATACACTGTTATGTGAAATTACCCGGTGAAAAGTAATATTAACGCTAGATAAATATGTCATCAATAGACCAGTGTGTCTGGTATATGCAAACTGGGCCCAAGCGTAGTAACTCCTGACAACCAACAAGAGGGTTGCTTTCATTATTCTACTTGCAGGAGACCAATCAAGGCTAACTCTGATTGGTTGCTTTGAGTAAATGTGACCATTATTACTAAATGAACCCTGCCATTAGTTTTTTTTAATTCTAGTGTATATTTCGTGTTATATGATTATAAGTAAATGAGTAATAAGAAGTAAGCAGCAATGACTGCATGCTAAAACATCACCAATTCACTCTAATGCCATACAGATACATCTTGCAATTCAGCATCTTCACTGTTAGCATGGAAAACAGGCCATTAAATTATTAACAAAAATACATTTCATTTCTGGCTTTGTAAGAAGGTGCCTTTAAAAGCACCCTGCCTGAGTTATACAAGAGCAGAAAGGGTATCTCACTAGTCAGACAACTTAAGTGTCCACAGGCACCTTTAATAATTCAGTCTATAAAGCCAAGGACGCTGGAGAATACTAGCTTCCAGCTGATTCAGTTTTCTTGTTGCGGAATATTGGACTCATGACATTGATTGCTGTTGTATTTCCATTTACTGAAATGCAAATACATAGCACATATTTTTTTTTAAAAGCAGAACTGTGGAGATTTAATTTGTTAAACATTTACTGGATATGTGAGCCTCTATGGAAGGCAACTGTGTTTGCACAAGAAAGACTCAACATACAGTAAAACTACCTTTCCTTCAAATACAGACCCAACAATTACTACCACTCTCTACACACAAAAACAGGAATTGCAGCTATAAAGACAAACCTGAATATTTTTTATCATGCTTTAAGGGACACTGAAATATACTGTTTACTGTATACTGAGTTTAGTAAGCTATATATCTAAACTGAACATCATTTATGGTGACTGTTTGTGCAGACTGTTAGAAAAGTTAGGATTCAGATCTTGTAGCTGTTTTACCTGCTGCTTTTGACAAGGCATTGCTTCCTGTCAGTGGGCAGTAACTAGAGTTTAGGCCCCCATAGACATACATATAAACAGATAAACATGGGGTCCCCAGATGAATAATGAAGCCCACGATGACTGGTAGATGTATACATCACAACACTTACAAAAAACAGAAATACTAATGACCGCTCGTGTCTTTTTTTTTTATTCTTGTGAACTCTAGTTGTTTTACTCCATTGCTGACATAAAAATACTATTGGCAGCTTGGACAGATGTCATTTTCATGGTCAATAGTGACATCTGTTGGAATTAGCTTGTATGTTGACAATGAAGGAAAATAAGGAGGAACATTGACTTTATAAGAAAACACTTCATGGAAGGCGTATGGCTGCAAATGTCCTATAATTATAATGCCTTATGCTAGTGAGATTAACCACCATTTGTAATATAATGTTGACATAGTCCTTGCTCTAGAATCAGAAATAAATAAACTCATGTAGGACTGCATGCTAGTAGAACACAACACAGTAGCAATTAAAATATATCTGCTCTTTAAGCTAATTAAAGGGGACCCGTCACCCAAAAAAATTATTCAAAATCCTATTTTATCAGATTAGTCAAGGAAAACGAACTTTAACTACACTATATAAATTATTTGAATTTTGTTTCCTTCAGTCTGGGATTTCAAAATTATAGCAAGCAGGCAGCAGACATTTTGTGGGCACTGTCATTAAGAAAAGCCTTGTATCATCTCAGAATCTTGTTTGTGCACCAGAATGGGGGACCCGATGTCCATCCCCATGCCCTGGCTACACAATTATATGGTAAAGAGAACTGGGGGAATGTGGGGAGAGCAGTGACATCTAAGAAGTCCTGAGTTGAAAGTGAAAGTAATTGTCTGCCCCGCCTCTATGCCACGGGCATAGAGGAGGGGCAGACAATATTTGATTGACAGCTGAGATTTTTAAATGAGTTTACAACAGCTATGAATGCTTTAATAAGAAATAGAAATTGGATTTCATGTTTAATTTGAAAAGGACTTTAATTATACAGATTTTTGTGACTGGGTGACAGGTCCACTTTAAGCAAGGATGCTATTGACAATCCATTTGAAAAATTAAAACATTTATATAGGCTTTCACAAATGAAACACGACCCTGTTCCTTAATTTGTTTATACTTTCTTCCATATGGGTTTAGACGTTCACTTTGGTTGAGAAGTATTATCCTGTCAGGATTTTTGACATATCAGTATGTTAAAAAATGCTTTAAAACAAATGTTTGATAAACAAGACCTGCAACATCAAAGGATTTCTGAAATACCAAGTCAATGTGCTTATGTTACATTAGGTTTGTTGAAAGCATAATATTTAAATAATATAAATATGCCCTGGTGCTACCATAAATGTATGCAACTATGCAAATTAATTAGGTTGACATTTCAGTCCAATAAATCTTTTTGGAGGAAAAAAAGCAATAAGACCCATGAGTGTTCCTTTTCTTGCTGTGTACAGCTATACTAGCAAACAAACTCCCTGTTGGGTACTGGCACAGATGGTATTGGCAGCTTCATCTTTTCTAGGTACATTATTTGTGAGTTATGATATCATAGAATTCATGAACTAATACACTAAATGGGGGATTACAGGTGGAGGAGGCTATGGAAGTCCCCTTGCCTGGTATAGAGCAGTCACTCTATTGATATTGGGACCCCAGCAACAAGCAATTCATAGATTTCTTTATAGTCCCAAGCCATCAAACAGCATAAACATAGCTTCTTGGACAAAGCATGACTGGGCAGGGTAGCAGGACATTTTGAGATGTGCGCATCTCTTGGTCTCTGAACTTTTAATGGCAGCCACAGCTTGGCCACCAGCATTTCATGACAAGCATAGTATGACCCGTTGCATTCAATAACAGGCACAGTGTGGCCCCCAGCATTTTGACAGGTGCAGTGTGGGCACCCAGCATACTTTACCACTAGAATTCTAAGTACATTATGCATTTTTTTGCTTGCTCAGTGGTGTAAGTTTGTGAGCTAAAATAGTTAAAAAGTATCTGATTTAGCAATAGTTTAATAAAGCATACCTGCAAGATTAAAAGTAAAATAATGTAAAACTACATAACCTAGGACATTGCCTGAAAAATACGATGTTTATTTTTACATTTGTGGAGGTAGTTTGTACTTTTACCCCAGTAAGCTACATGTTACCACAGTGAAAGAAACAACAGACAGCTTACTACTGTATAATTTGCTAGCCTTTTGTGCGTATGTGATATAACTTTTCTTTTTTTGATTTTTCAGTGGGATTTTCGATGATGGAACCCATACTTATACAATACATCCAGTGGATATAACTCACAGTTCTGTAAGTTGTCATATTTCTGTACTTCATCACAACACCTATAGATTTACAACTTGCAGCATAGTATAATACATTACACAATATTTATCCATTTTGGACCCCAATGCCAGTCAGAACACCTTCCAACTGTTCGAATACAACATCAAATGGATTTGAGTGGATTTACATTGGGAACTTTGGGCTATTTGGATCAGCATACAATTGTGAAAATGTTTTCTATTAGAAAAGTTTATAAACAGGTTGACAGTTATGACAAAATTGTCTTAACTTGTTAATAGGCAAGGGGACCTAAAAAACGTGTTGGTCTGCAAAGGCAGTGAACACCAAAAAGTCTGAAAATCTCTGCAGTAAATTATTGTATCCTGTCTGCAAAAGAATACCAAATGCATGCCAGACTAATAGGAATTCACAATGTACTGTAGATGCATTACAATTAATCTAGAGAATGTCCTGTCTTTGCTTTTATGCTGTATTGTTGGGTTTCTGTAGTTACTACAAATACTTTATTTCTGCTCTGATATACTATCTGTCACAGAAAGTAGAATTATGCAATCTGTGGAAAAGAGGACTTATACCTATGTTGAATACATTGGAATGTATACCTTCAAAACATTTTCTGGGATCAGAATTATTGAAATTTTACACAATTTTAATTACTTTAATTTACTTTAAGGGCAGACAGTGTTGCATTTCCAGAAGTTAGTGTCAGCTATGAAAATTTTGATGTAAAATTTGAGGTACTTAACCCTTTTAAATACATATTTATGATATTTTTTAAATGTTTTCCTAAGGACATGTGGGATGTAGGATGTTGTGAAATACAATCTTTGGATTTGTCATATGAATTTGTGAGAAGAAAAAAAAAATATTGAATATATATATATATATATTTATATATATATATATACACACACACACACACATATATATATATATATATATATATATATATATATATATATATATATATATATATATATATATCAGTCCATATATACCAGTAGTAGCAAATAAAATACATTTATTCACAAACAACAGTGAGTTCTGATCCTCTGTTTATGTTTTACAACACAATTGATCTTGCACCTCTGGCTTTATCAGTTTTAGTGCAGCACTGTGGGATATATATATATATATATATATATATATATAGACAAATACAAGACTCCTCTGCACTCGACCCATCATCAATATATTTAAGACAGCGACATTTTGTGCATACTGCTACTGAAAAATGCCTTACCCTTTAAACAAAACAGGGATTGTTTGTCCATATATTGCAATATATTTAAGATGGCCAACTACGTCAAAGTCATCCCATATCTGGCCAGTCCTATACTCAATTTTCATCTGATTCATTAAGAATTCTATGGTTTAATTATACATTTTATAAAAGGGACGAATACGTTTTACCTGCAACTTGCTAGCTGCTTTCAAAGTAAAACTCCCAAACTTGGCTGCCCTTTTATTAGACACCAGTGGGATCACCTGACTATAGTTGGAGGGGGTGGGAGCTACAACATGGAGCTGGTCACTGCTTCTGTATAACTATAACAAACAAGGGAAAGTTGTGCTCACCACTAGTTTTTAAAATCATTAGGCGGGGGTGCAATGAGGGTGTGACCACAAAAAACATATAGACAAATACAAGAGTGCAGAGGAGTCTTGTATTTGTCTATATGTTTTTTGTGGTCACACCCTCATTGCACCCCCGCCTAATGATTTTAAAAACTAGTGGTGAGCACAACTTTCCCTTGTTTGTTATATATATATATATATATATATATATATAAAATGGTGGATATGAGCCGCACACCCTAATTATAATCACAACCTGGGTGCTTATGCTTAGAGGGTAAATGCAGGATACGAAATGATGGCACTCGCTGGATTTTAGCAAAAACAGACAAAAAGTGTCAAAAAAGACACTGCACATCTTGTTTAGGATGTTTTTTCTTTATGTATCCTTTATTTTCTTTTATTCTTTAATGATGTTCAAATGGTCACAATTTACAAAATCAAATGGGTGTTTATTTATAGGAGATTTACAGAATCAACAGATGTAATATTTTAGGACCAAAATGTCCATTACAGCATGGCTTATAAAAAAGTATGGCTCCCTTTCTATCCAATGTACTAACTTTCCAGGTGGGACATCTCTCCTGCCTTCCTTTTTCCTTTGTTAAAAAATGCAGCACCTCTTGGTGGCACAAGACAGCAAATGCAATAGTGAAATAATTTTATTCTAAAATGTAAAAATGTCAGTATAAAAATAAATCCATTTTAGTCTTAACAATTTGCAGCTTTCTTTGGATATTCAGTCCATTAGTCGAACTGCTTATGATCTATGTAAAACAGGCAGGCTTCTAAAGATCAGATATTTTGTTATAAACAAGGATCTGAATGTGTTAACTTTGTTATTGTCTGCAGAAAATATAAACTTGCAAAAAAAAAAAATGAAATGTCGTCATTGCCACATTGCATTCAGCCTCTTTGGTGCACATTTTGAGGCTCTGAGTATTAATCATATTGACAACCACATAGATCATGGTGCTAAGTGTTGCATGCTTGGTTAATTTTAGCATACATTTTGTAGCTCCTAACCTCCACTCAGTACAAAGCTTTTATTCTCCAAACTGTTTGGCAGTTGGGGGAATAGACTTATCTGATTTATAGAAATTAATAGAGGGGGTCTTTCTTTGCATATATAGTTATTTTTAGAATGTTGTCCTCCTTATATTCTACTGCACCTATGATTTGTAATTGTTTGTAGGTCTGTGGGCAACAATTGTACAAATGTACTGTATGTAGGCCACAGTTGCATTTGGCACATTGCAATTAAAATTCATGATAGTGTTTATTTATAGAATGTGTTTATTACATAACTGTACCAGTGTGGTACATAAAATGTATGCATCAAAAGCATCCCCTTGCTTACTGTTACGGCATAAACTTCTGAAAGGTAATGAATTGTGAAGTGTATCGTGTTTCAGGGGACACACAATGTTTATAATGAGGGCCATTACCTATTAAACAATGTATACAATTTATATGTTGCACACAGTTATGGTCACTTAATTCTTTATATTTTAAATGGAGCAACTGTCAAAATCAACATTTTATATAAGCTTTATCTCATGGAAATAGTAAACTTTCTACACACACACACATACTGTATATATACAGTATATATATATATATATATATGTACGGTTTCTGAAATAATCATAAACTAATCAATGACTGTTCTGCAATCTTTCTCTGTACATGCAGCTTTGAGTTCGGGTCACTTAGTTAAAGGGATTTTGACATGATTTCTATTGTATAGTTTTTATTACTAAATTACACTGCATTCAATAATTAAAAAATATTATTATTGAACCAATGAATGTATTTTTTCTAGTTTATTTGTAACATTGGTGTGTAGGCAGACATCTCTAGTCATTGTGCCTAAAAAAACTGCTTTCAGATAAGCTAGAGTTTCTCCTACTCAATGTAACTAACTTTGATGGAAGAAATCCAGTAGCACACCGGTAGTATTGAAAAAATCTTCAGTGTTTTATTAGCCCATACATATACACAATAGGGCAACGTTTCGGGCCCAACTGGACCCTTTATCAAGCCTTGATAAAGGGTCCAGTTGGGCCCGAAACATTGCCCTATTGTGTATATGTATGGGCTAATAAAACACTGAAGATTTTTTCAATACTACCGGTGTGCTACTGGATTTCTTCCATTGGATGTGAAACTTGACCCAGCTTGCAGGCAAAGGTCCTCCAGTTTAGCACCTGGACCTACACAGGTGAATATAAGAGGGTAGAGCACTCCTAAATACTTGCTTTCGATTGTAACTAACTTTGAGACGCGGGGTTCGCTGGACTTGGATTTTTACTAATGAGTTCTGTTCTCATATTTGTCACCAGGTGGAGCATGGGAGCATTTTTAGTAAAGTCAGGGAGCGGTTATCTGGTTACCTCCCATTGTTCTGTTGATGGGCTGCTGTGGGGAAAGGGGGTAATATCACTCCAACTTACAGTGCAGCAGTATAAAGTTTATCATAGCACAAGTCACATGGCTGAGGGCACCTGGAAAACTAACATGTCTAGACCCATTTCAGATTTCAAAATATAATATAAAGAAAACAATCTGTTTGCACTTCTGAAAAACTGATTTCAGTGCAGAATTCTGCTAGAGGAGCGTCATTACCTGATGATGCATGTTTTCCCATGCATCATGCTATACACACATAGCACTGCCTTAATACCAATAATGAGATTTTAACTCTCAAATAAGGCTTTATGGCAGAGACATGCAAATCCCTTCTTTATGCCCCTATATCCAGAACCACTGGTTTTATAGGACAGATACAGCCTAACAATTTAGAGCTTAATATCCAAGCTTGCAGACAGCCTATTTCAATTTTGATAGATAAGACATGTAAATAATTTCTGGTTTTAGAAGGCTTAAACTGCATGTCTTGCATTAGGAAGGGCTTTTTAGCCCATCTAACCCTAACCAGGTTTGTTTCTCTGCTTCACTACTCTCCAAGTCCTAGATATATGGCTCTGAACTATTAGGTTGTATTTGTGCTATAAAACCTGTCGTTCTTGATGCATAGTTGGCCACAGGGTCAAACTCTCATTTTGGGTATTAAGGCAGTGCTATGTGTGTAGCTTGAGGCATGTAAATTCCTTCTGTTTTCAGAAAGCTTTACACTTTTTTAGAAATGGTACAGCATGTTTAAGATGGTTTCTTATTTCCATTAGATGGTTGTATTCAATTTTATCAAAATAGGTCCCCTTTAAAGGGCCATTAAAGCTAAATAATTTAAACTTGACATACTATTTATAAGGGGTTATTTTTTTTTATAAAATCTGACTTTTAAAAAAATCTTGAATGCTTCGTTATTTATTAAACCCCGAGGATGGAAAAGTGGGAATCAGAAAATCCGGCATCTCAGACCTGTCGAAGTTGCATATACTGTAAGTCAATGGGAGAAGTCCCAATGATTTTTTGATGTGCTCTGGGTTTCATGCAATACCCTGAAGTTTTCTACGTTTCCGGGCAAAAATCATAAGAATTCAAAGTTTTCAGGTGAAAAACCTGAAAAAATGTTGAAAATATGATTTTTTCCCGCAAAGCAAATTTTTGGGAAAATTTAATAATAAATAAGTGTAAAAAACCTGAGCAGATTTGATCGGAGTTTGCAGCAGAAAATGTTGAGATAAAATCAGACTTTGATAAATAACCACCTAAATATACAAATTATTTCTCAATTCTTAAATGCAAATATCATGATTTCTAAAAATGCTGCCAAATTGTCGATTAGAAAACCTTTACATATTAATGTATTTTGGTAATTTTCTTTCCCCTTGTTACTTGCCTTTAAAGATGTCCACATCAGAACTAAGATGCGGGCACCTTTTAAGGCCAGCAACATCAAGAAATAAAGCTACCCAAAATGCATTAACATTTAAAGACATTTTCCCAGATCATATGTTGTAACAATTGCTTGGAGTTGAAGCAAAGGCCCTGCTTCACTCCTATTGCTTTCCATGTAATTGGTGATCTGTGTAAGCCATTAAGTTGCCTATAAAACTCCCTACACTGTACTGACTCATTGCCCAACGTAGGTCTATGTTCCATGGTTCCTGGGTGTGATTTTTGTCAGATTTTCTGTTCCTGAACTTTGCCAGTTTTTGACCTTGCTGTATTGCTGACTAAACCAACCATGCCTGTTTGACCATCCTTCTGGATCCTGACTTGGTACCGTGTTACTGATTGGTTTTGACTCCGATTGTTTATCCTGATTCTGTATTGATTAGTACTGTCCCTGCCTGTCCCACATCTGCACTCTCTGTTCCCCCCTCCTTCTTGTATACATTACGGTCCCCCTGCCTGCCCAGAACTTCCCACTTGGTCCTCTCACTTTAAGACCTGGCGGCATCCGAGTAGGGCTCCTCCCAAAGTAAAAGGAGGTTGTTAGAGGCAGAATCATAAGCCGAGACCGGGACCTTGTGGTCTGTTCTGAGTTTTGGGATCCAATATGTGACAAGTATTATTTAAGCTAATTTCAAAACATTATAAATGAGATTGAATGAGTTGTTGTTTATGCTGCATCAGAGCTGATAATAAAAATGGAATATATTATCCTTGAAAATAAATTTACTTAAATATTTTATAGGTTGCTGTACACACTAGTAGTTCTGAATGGCTCACAATGGAAAACATTTTTGATAAACTATTAATTTACTTGTTTTTATTTGTTCCTTCTCTAGAAAAGCACAAGTCGGCCACATATAATTGAAAGAACTGCAGGGTCCCAAATATCTGTTCACCCAGAAGGTTTTGGTAAGTTTGTATATATTAAATCTGCAACCTGGTCAGTCCTGTTCAGTGCAAGTATTTGATATCTAACACTGCTACACAAAATAATAAAAAGGAATATATAATTAGTTAGCTATATACATCTTTAGTGAGAGTGCAATTGTACTTCTCAGGTGTGCCCAATTTGCTGAGAGAAGTCTTGCAACTGGACCCTTAAATCAGCAGACCTCGCCACAATATGGGTAAAGTTAGGAGCAATTTGAGGCATAACTAGACATAAATAGGTGTGCCTTGAGTGGTTAAGAACCTAACTTAAAAAAACATGGGTTTTCTTTTGAAAATGTTGGCAAGTATGAGTGCAATTTATTAGATTGATATATTCTACTGTTTTATAGAATCAGAAGGAAAAGTCAACAGCCAGAAGACACCCTTTGTACAAACAGAGTGGCTACGAAGGAGGAGGAAAAGAGCTCTACCTGTGAGTTAGTGGTAGAACTACAAACATCCATAAAAATCTACTGTATATCTAGGTGACTGGAGTATTGAATATTTTTTGTAGATATTTGGGGTTTGTTGGGGAGAGTCTGATTTGAAATTCTATATTCTATTCTATACCCAGATGTATTTAACACAGTTGATTCTCTTGATGTTGTTGATGTTGTGCTACACACAAACACACTCCATTTCCACATAGATCAAAGAAGAACCCAGAATCATAACAATTGCCTTTAGTTTATTCTTTCCCCTTTTTATGTCTTTACTTACCTTTAGATAAGGGAGCCACTACAGGAAAAAGGTGTTTCTGACAATGTTCGTTTTCAATAATAACAACCCTGATGTTACAGACAAGAGCTGTTGAAATAATTCAAAATGCAAAAGTTGTCAAATAGAATATTCCAAGACTATAAATATGGAATATACCGTAAAAAGCAGGAAACCATTTTAGCCAGTCAGTAACCTTTCCTTTGAATTTTCATGTGCACCAGCTTTGTCCAGAAAAAATATAGTATCCCAAAACGCTCCGCCCGCTTTGGTATAGTGAATAAAGTTCCCTCTCTTGTAAAATATAAGGATATTATAAGTTACCGAGGAGTTTCATGACGTGAGGTAACTTCTAATATCCTCATATTGTGCAACTGGGGGTACTTTATTTATTATAATATACAAATTTTAGTGAGTCATGTGACAGAAATGACATCAGAACTCACCGTTTATAACGGATGACATCAGAACTCACCGTTTATAAGTATATAATTTACAAGTTATCCATAGCTTTTGTGTGTAATATATATATATAATACACAAAAGCCATTAATATCTTGTAAATGATATCCTTATAAACGGTGAGTAGTGATGTCATCAGTTATAAACGGTGAGTAGTGATGTAATTTCTGTCACATGACGCACTAAAATTTGTGTATTATAATTAATAAAGTACCCCCAGTTGTAAAATATGAGGATATTATAAGTTACCTCGGAGTTCCATGACCTGTATAAAAACACTCGGCCTTCGGCCTCGTGTTTTATATGGCCTCATGAAACTCCTCGGTAACTTATAATATCCTTATATTTTACAAGAGGGGGTACTTTATTCACTATATATATATATATATATATATATATATATATATATATATATATATATATAAAATATACACACACACACATCAAAATGTCATGCGTTTTGCATTAATAATCACAAATACTGCTTTTTTTTCTTGTAGGCACCTCGTGGGATTTTTGAGGAGATGAAATATGTCGAACTTATGATTGTAAATGACCATCAAATGGTAAGATGACTGCAAAAGCATTTACAATAATTTCAGGTATCTGACTCTCACAGAATATTTAAAGGGTACAATAACAAGTAGTTTTAAGCTTTTAAAAGAGCACAAGCCCTTTGCACAATGTACCATTGTGCAGCACTGGTCTACTGCTGCCATGTTTTCAATAAGATCAATGATCACAGCACTGGATACATGGCAGCCTCCAACATCACTGCACAACTCTACATACTGGGAAAAGTTTTGCAGGAGTTAGGGCTCATTTTGGGAGCCTGATAGCGTAGTTAGGGAAAGGGGTGGTCTGTTCAGAGCTCCTGTTCAGAGTTTTTTTCGTTTGTAATTTTTATAATCTGAACTTTTAATAAATCACATTGCATATGTAGTTTTTATAAGAATAGAGTTTAACTGCAGTTTTAAAAACCTCTAAAAACCACTACAATTCGACCTTTAATAAATAGGTCTCTGCCTGTCATCCTCCCCAGCCCAGTGTTACCCAAGAGCCTGTCTGTCATACCAGTCAGTGGCGTAACTAGATGAAATTGTATATCTATTAGGGCCTCATGGGGCCCCTATACCTCCTGGGCCCCCCTACAGCTGCAGGGTCTGATTCCTTTGTAGTTACGCCCCTGATACCAGCTAAACAGTGCAGGCTAAAAGTGCCAAATCTGTTGGCTGGGGGCAGTGATCATCCCTTTTCAGGTACAGGTATGGAATCTATTATCTGGAATACTTTGGGACCTGAGGTTTTGCTTATAAGGTGTCTTTCTGTACTTTGGATCACCATACAATATCTACAAAATAAAACATTTAAAATTGAAAGGAAACATTGAATAGACGGTTTTTCCACAAACATACATCCAATCAGCTTAGTTTGCATCAAGTACAAGTACTATTGTTTTTATAGAGAAAAAGCAAACAACTAAAAAGCATGGGGCCCCATGATTACCTTTTTATTTGGCAAACGTGGCTATTGAAGGATAATTTTCAAACTAGTTTTTCAGTGATTCAGATGAATATATCACAGAATATACAATGTCAGAGGCCCATTTATTAAAGGCCAAGGTTTTAGCGGTTTTTGAATGACTTTTAAACTAATTTTCTCTAAAATCACAAATTACATGAAAGTTATTAAAATATCCAAACATAAAAATTGGGAATGGAAAAAACACTAAACAATGCACTAAAGTTTTCCTCATAATTACTAGCAAAAAAAAAAATCCAAAAACCTCAAAGCCTGAATTGCTAAAAAAAAAAAGGTCCATTAGGATCAACACAGCACCCACTAACTTCTATAGGATTTTGAATGGTTTTACTTGGCTAAGTTTTGTATTAGAGTTTTTCATGGTTTTATACCAGGGGGCAAATTTACTTAGATCGAGTGAAGTATTAGAATGAAAAATACTTCGAATTTTGAAGTTTTTTTTTTGGCTACTTCGACCATCGAATTAGCTACTTCGACCTTCGACTTTGAATCAAACGATTCGAACTAAAAATCGGTCGACTATTCGACCATTCGATTGTCGAAGTACTGTCTCTTTAAAAAAAACTTTGACTACCTACTTCGCCACCTAAAACCTAGCGAGCACCAATGTAAGCCTATGGGGACCTTCTTGCTTTCTAAGCAATTTCTGATCGAAGAAAAATCTTTCGATCGATGGATTAAAATCCTTGAAATCGTTCGATTCAAAGGATTTAATCGTTTGATCGAACGATTTTTCCTTCCTCCCGAACTAAATGCGGTAAATCCTTCTACTTCGATATTACTTCGATGGCCGACTATCGAGGGTTAATTAACCCTCGATATTCGACCCTTAGTAAATGTTCCCCTTAATAAAACTTTACATTTTTAGGCTTTTAAAGAAATAAAAAAAATGTGAATTTCTAGAGAATAAAATCTGATTCATGGAAAAAATAAGAAGTCCCTTAGTGTAGCATTTGCGGTTTAGTAACATGGAAGCACTGTATAGATTGTGCAGGTAGCAACAATATATCTCATGTGTTGTGACATTGTTTGTACTGCTGGTTCAGACACCTGAAACAATGTTACAGAAGCACCAATTAAAAGACTTAGAAAAGAAGAGAAATTTGCTACATTGTTTTTTTCTTCAAAAGAGAGGAGCGGCTATGGGGGCGCGATTTGCGCCGTCATACGCCAATCTGTTTATGGGATTTTGGGAGCGTAGCTTTATTTACGGAGTACAGAACCCATTCCGGTCCCATATTGTCTCTTTCTTCAGGTTCATCGATGACCTGATTTTGATATGGAGGGGAGATGAGATATCCGTAAGCGAATTCGTTAGATATTGTAATAATACCAATTGGGGTCTATCGTTTACCAGCGAATGTAATTCCGTTACCATGTCCTATCTAGATATCAAGTTCTATGTAGAGGGTGATACAATACTCACTGATCTGTACCGCAAACCGATAACTCGCAATACCTTATTACATGCGGCTAGCTGTCACCCTAAGAGTGTACTACGCGGCGTCCCAGTGGGTCAGTTCCTGCGTTTACGCAGGATCTGTACCACTTGGGACTCCTTTAATGAACAGGCCATGCTCCTATGGGATAGGTTCATACAACGGGGTTATGACTTTTGGGATGTTAAAGTAGCCTATGATAGGGCCGTGGGCACGAGTCGGAGTGTTTTATTGGCCCCCCAGTCTAAGAAGAAAGTACAGGTAAAATCCAAATGCCATGACAGTAATCGCAATGATTGTCCCAGGATTATTACTTCTTACTCCCGCAATAGTGCGCGACTACGGGGTATTGTACAAAAATACTGGAATGTTTTGGGCCAGGATCCAAGATTAAGAAACCTTTTGCCATCTCAACCGAATTTTGCTTTTAAAAGGGGTCCCTGTCTGGGGTCACTTCTGTCACCCAGTCTATTTTCTGAGTCCGATTCATCTGGACCCACACATTGGTTAACAGTTAAAGGTTGCTACAGGTGTGGTGTCAATCGCTGCGGCACATGCCGGTATTTGAAACCTTCGAAAACTTTCAGTGGTAGATTGAAACGGAGGATTTATAATATCAACTTTTACGCCAACTGTGGTACCTGCAACATTGTATATCTCATTACTTGCTGCTGCGGTCTACAGTACGTAGGTAAAACTACCCGTCCTTTGAGGAAACGTATATCTGAACATCTAGGTAGTGTCACACGTGGTGACTGCAGTTCTGCGGTTTCTAAACACTTGATTGAAAGACATGACAGCAAAGCTTGCGTCACAGTTCAGGTAATTGATAGGGTTGTAGCGGACATACGTAAGGGTGATATTGATAATTCCCTTTTAAGGAAAGAAGCTTACTGGATTTATAAGTTAAACACGGTGACCCCACATGGACTGAATAGGGAATGGGAATTGACATGTTTCATTGATTGTTAATCTAATTTAGCTTACTACTCATTGTTCATTCATCATGTATTCTATTCCCAACGTGCATTATCCTTAGCCGCTTGTCTTTTTGGTGCTTTTCCCAACTAATATATATATATATTTTTTCCATATATTTTTTCAATATTTTTTCAATATTTTTGCAATATTTTTGCAATATATATATTTTTTCAATATATATTTTTTCAATTTATTTTTTCATATATATATATATATATTTTTCTATATATTTTTCTGAATATTTCTTTGAATATACTAATTTTGAATACCTTTTCTGATAATATATATGTTTTCGGATTAATTGATCTAACTTTATGTTTTGTTTCTCTTTGGGTGGTGCTAGCACACCCTCACTCAATACTATTTAATACTATTTCAATATTATTTAAATTATTTAAATAATTATGTTTATATTATAATGAGATCTGTGTTATGCATATATATATATTCTTTGATATTTTTGGTATCACATGCCTTTACTATTACTTGAACACAGGGCATACTAGTTTTGTGACTTTTAACACATGTTCCTAATGTTCTTAATTGTGAACGCTATTTTAGTGAGGTTCCAGCAGGGGGCATTCATGCTTCTGATGAAGTGACTTAGCGTCACGAAACGCGTTGAGCCTGTTTTCCCTTTTCCCCTGCCCGCCACTTTTTAACTTGTTCAATAAAGATGGATCGTTTTTAAACATTTCGGTTCGCACGTGTTCATACTATTTGGAGGTGTCCGCAACCCTATCTTATTGGATAGGAGCAGGAGAAGGCACAGTAAAGTACTGCTTTTAATAGCAATTACATTTACAAATAACTTTAACTCATTATAAATGTGTAATGAATATCTATTAGAATGATGCTTTTTTTTTTTAATTATTCAAAATTGTTTTCTTTGGGTGGATGACCCTTTTAATAGGTGTAGTTAAAGTATTTTCAGTTGAATAATGCTGTATGCAATAGTGCAATTATTATAGTAATTTTGCCTTTTACACTTGCGGGGGAATGTAATTAAAGTCGGAAAGCGCAAAACAATTCTCGCCGATAAGACTAAAAAGCCACATCTCGCAATGTAATATTGTTCCTTAAACTGTTATTGCATTGCGAATTATAAATGCGCACTCTTAAGAAGTGCCTGAAGGTGTCGTAATCTTTTGGAGCAAACATAGCGACTTTTTCAGTAAGAAGTTTTATTACATTGACTGCGCATTGTCGCAAACTATAAAATTCGTAAACGGTCTTCCACTGTCGGAAGTGATTGCTAAAGTTTCCGCGTTCGCAAAAGCTATATTAAATTCGCGCAAAGCAAAACTTGTTCGCGCAAAGGCATAGCTTTTCGCATTGCGAATAATTTTTCCGTTAGCAACTTATATTACATTCCCCCTTGGTTTATAATTGTAAGAGATAACTAGATGTAGTGAATGTATTTCCTGATAGGATTACCACGTGCAAAAGTCTATATTGTGTATAAATCTACTGTTAATCTACTGTGTGTGTATATATATATATTCAAAGATTTCAGAGGTTTTTTTTTCAGCACAAAACACTATTATTAGTAAACTCGTAGGTTTCATCAACGATTGCTTGTGCTGAAAAGCATGATCCATTTTAAATGGTCCCCCAAGCTTGGTCCCCCATGTGCACTTGTGCTCTTAAACTCAGCTTCATCTGAATCTACATTAAACCCAGAGCATGCAGGCAATAGCGAGAACCATTATTCATGTTTTGCATACATTCAATCAATCAAGTTTTTCATAAAGAGAAGCCTCACACTTTTCTGGTTATCATCACTAATGCTATAGTGTTACCCAGTCAGACATGTCTTACCAACCCACACTGCTGTCCGCGATCCCCGCTTCATTACATCCAGAGTTGGTTCACTCACTGCATTTCCTCATTTCCCCTTCTGCTTTCTCAAGGGCAAACTGTAATATAAAGAGAACTGTCTCAAATGCTCTTAAATATATTAAATGAATATTTTAATGTTTTTCCCATCTTTCTTCATGTTTTAAATACCCTGTACATTAATTGTTCTCCTGCTTCTGCACAATAAGCGAACAGTGACAAAATCACTCAAATGCCATAATTTTAATAAAACAAATAAATTACCTGTACTGTTTAGGGACCATTTCCTCACTTCCCTGAGTTACCATTGACCATAATTATTTAAAAATGTTTTTTTTTGTCATTCTGCTGTTGTTGCTGCTACTATACTACTGGGGGGTAGGCAGCATTGGTTTTAGTACTAAGAGACAACAAGATGGCAGGGATCGCACAAGAGCATGAGACAGGATTTTAGGTTTGTGTTCTCTGTCAGTAGTTTCTGGGTGCAAGGTGTGATTATACCCATGTAAGAAGAAAGAACTAGCTTGCACCTAAATAAATAAATGTAGCGTTCGGTATTCCATGAATGGGTTAAAGGGGTTTTTCGCCTTGAAATGAACTTTTAGTATGATGTAGAGACAATTTGCAATAGGTTTTCATTTTTTTTTTATTTGTGGTTTGAGTTATTTAGCTTTTTTACTCAGCAGCTCTCCAGTTTGCAATTTCAGCCATCTGGTTGCTAGGGTCTAGATAAACCTAGTACCCATTAGAGATGCACTGAATCCACTAACCTCCGAATCCTTCGCAAAAGATTCTGCCAAATATCGAATTGGAATCCTAATTTGCATATGCAAATTATGGGTGGGAAGGGGAAAACATTTTTTACTTCCTTTTGTGTCAAAAAGTTACGCAATTTCCCTACCCGACCCTAATTTGCATATGCAAATTAGGATTCAGATTCAGTTTGGCCGGGCCGAATCCGAATCCTGCTGAAAGGCTGAATCCTGGCCGAACCAAATCCTGGATTCAGTGCATCCGTAGTAGCCATGCACTAATTTGAATAAGAGACTATTAATAGAGGGGCTGAATAGAAATATGAGTAATAAAAAAGTAGCAATAACAAAAAATGTGTAGCCTTACACATTTGTTTGTTAGATGGGGTCAGCCGGTCCTACATTACCATTTCCCACCTTACCAGTCATATAGCCCCCTGTTCCTGTGCCAGCACCTATAATATTGCCTCTATTTGTACCTATACCAATGGAAGTCAATACATCAGATTGCCCCCAGGCCCCAATCTGTACCTGTGCCAGCATAAGCCAAAACATCCATCATATTTTTACTCCCAATCTGTACCTATGCCAGCGGCAACCAAAAGAATCCATCATATTGCCGCAATTTGTATCTGTTCCAGCAGTAGCCAATAGACAAAAATCCATCATATTGCCCTCAAACATCTGTGTACCTGTGCAGCAGCCACCATATTGCCCCATGTACCTGAGCCACTAGTAGCCAATCCCTTATATTGCCCCCAATCTGTACCTGTGCCAGCATCAGCCATGAATACACACTATTGCCTCCATATATGTACTTGTGCCAGCAGCAGCCAAATATCCATCATATCATCTGTTTACCTGTGCAAGTAGCAGCCAAGATATTGCCCACAAATATGTATCTAAAATTGTTTCAGGAAATCACAGCATACTAAAAGTTAATTTAAAGGTGAACAGCCCCTTTAAAATGTTAAAGATAGACTTATTCTTTAGTATTTATTGAAAGGGTTTTTTTGAATTTGTAGCTTCCCTATTCTGCCTATTTCTGAGCTGCAAATGTTATGATTTTCAAGGTCAGTGACCCCAGCAACCAAAAATTAAACTGGCTGAGGCTTCTGTGTTGGTAGTTGTCTTATTTTCCCATACCCCTCTTTTCAATTCACTATTCAGCTTCCATTCTGACTGTTTCAAAACTGCGGTCTTGTTGCTGGTGTGATTAAACACAAGCAACCAGATAGCGGTTGATATTCAAGAAATAATACAAAAATTACTTGTGAACATATTTTGTCTATCTAGCATTGTCTTTCTAACCTGTCTGTAAGGCTTTATAGTGTAGGAAGAAACCAAAGTACCCAGATGGAACACAGACACAGAAAGATTGAACATTTAAATTCAACTTATCATTTCTTGTATTTCAGTTAACTAAATACAAGACATTAAAAATGAAGTTTAATGGTTCTAATTTACCTTGCTTTATTCATGGAACTCTTACAATCACACAATCATTACATTACAGATATCTCATCCACTATTTATTTTCTTCTCTTTCTTCAGTACAAGAAACACCGTTCTTCTCATATGTACACAAATAACTTTGCCAAATCTGTTGTGAACCTTGTGGATTCTGTAAGTATTAGCTAAATGTAATGTCCTCCGTTAATAAATAAATGCAGAATGGTAGCTGTCGGCATGGAAAAATACAGCATTTAATTTGAGTAAAAAAAATGCTAAGCTTAAAGCTTTGAGGTGCAGAAAAGTTTTGTAAATGTATTTGCATGGCTGTTGTACTCTTCTTATAATTCCTGCTAACTGCTTGCACTGCCTAGAGGCCACTTTAGTTTTTCCAGAATTTGAGTGGAATATGCAATGGAGACAAAGTACTAGTCGTAAATACTCAAAAGCCATAAATATCTAGTAAATTATATCCTTATAAACGTTGAGTAGTGATGTCATCAGTTATAAACGATGAGTGGTGATGTCATTTTTGTCACATGACTCACTAAAACTTGTGTATTATAATAAATAAATTACCCCATGTTGCAAAATATGAGGATATTAGAAGTTACCTTGAAGTTCCATGGCCTGTATAAAAACACTCGGCCTTCTGCCTCGTTTTTTTATATGGTCATGAAACTCCTCGGTAACTTGTAACATCCTTATAATTTACAAAAGGGGGTACTTTATTCATATATATATATATATATATATATATATATATTGAAAAGAGGGTCAGCACACTCTGTATGATTCAAGTGAAAAAAAGTGTTGATTTGCACCTCTGGCTTCGTCTATGACCGAGTGCAGGCACTGTCTGACATTATGTATATATATATATATATATATATATATATATATATATATGTATATATATATGTATATATATATATATATATATATATATATATATATATATATATATATATATATATATATGAGTCATTGTTGCTAATTTATGTCATTATTGATCCCAGGGGCGATCCTGGCCCCTCCGCCTCCTGAGGCAGCTTAGTGTTGCTGCCACCCACCCTTCTCCAGTTCGCTCACCTTTTTGTTCTGGGGTGGGGGGGGGTCCAAGAGGGCAGCAGAGAGTTCCAGGACGCTAGCATAGAAAGCATAATTGCGCTCTCTGCATTAGAACCGGAAATTCAGCTCTTTATGGACCAGGAGTGGCATTTTTGCCGCCCCTGGAACTTAGCGGGGCACTGCCGCCTGAGGCGAGTTACTCAAGTCGCCTCATTGGCGGAGCACCCCTGCTTGATACTCACTCACAATCAAGGTATATTATATTTTGATTCTGTAACAGTTCAAAGAAACTTAAAAAGAGGGTTATTACAAGAACTTGACAATATCAAAGGATAGTCATGAAAGTATCTGTGCTTAAGCAATCTCGTCTGGCCACTTATAGTGTTAAATATTTAGATTATTATAAATAAGAATCTATGAATATTTGTTAGAAGTTATGTTTTCAGATTTGCCATCAATTTAGGAAATGGTATTGAGTTGCTATTCCATTTGTCTTTTTAAATACTGGAACAAGCAGAATAGTCACTTGCACACACAGTTTTACCACAACAGCCAGGAAAGCTTTGTGTTGCAGCATACGCCCGTTGCTCTTGTATTGAACAAGTTTGCTTTATTCTCAAAGATGAATGAATAAATGCATTTATATAATTGAAAAATCTTGATAGTGTTTCCGTTTCTACTTGACTTTCAGGTTTACAAGGAGCAGCTGAATACACGAGTGGTTTTAGTGGCTGTGGAAACATGGACAGATAAGGATCGTATTCCCATTGGTGCAGACCCTATAAAAATGCTCCATGACTTCTCTAAATATCGACAGCATCATATCAAACAGCATGCTGACGCAGTACATCTACTCTCGTAGGTGCCAACAGATACTTTAAAGATTTAATAACAGATGTAAAACGAAAATGTGCTGATAAATGTATTTTCTGCAAAGGCAAAATATTAATAAATCATGATATATTATTATATAATATTTAAGCGGAGGTTCATTTACATTAATAAATCACCCTAAAAAAATCTGTTATGGGTATTGAAGTAATTAATACACAAGGTCCAGAATTTTATTACTTCCCCTCTTTAATCGCCAGTGTAAGGGGTTGTTCACCTTACAAACATTTTCTTTTTTAGTTCTGTTGTTTTTAGATTGTTCACCAGAAATAAATACTTTTCTCCCTTGCTTTACAATTTTTAGTTTTAACTTTTTTTTTTCTCCTTTTTAAAACTAAAGTTTAATGTTCCTGTCTCTGGTTTTTCAGTCTGGCACCTCAATAATCCAGGTGCAGATTCTGAAACATTAGTTGCTACATTTTTCATCTGGGGTAAATTAGCAACTATTGTATCAACTATAACGGCTGCCTTTAATGAAACACAAAGATTCTGCTCAGCAGGGCCAAAGATTAGGAATGTATCAACTAAATGTATCATTTAAAACAGTTTCCAGAATCCGTGACCCTGGTAAATGTTTCTTGTAGAATAGTAGGCTAATGGTCCATCTTCTTGTAAACTATGTAATACCCTTTTTTTTCACCTCCTCCACCATTTAAGGGGGTATGCTGTCATGACAGTTTTGAGGGTAAATAAGCATTTTTGAAAATCTCATTTAAAGAGGAACTATCGCAAAAAAAGTATAAGCTTAATCATACTGAAATAAGAAACTTTCTAAATACAATCAATTAAATATTCTGTACCATTTCTAAAGTAATCGAGTTTATGTTCACTATTCCTCTCTCAGCATCTGATTCTCTTCATTCTTTCTTCTTGCAGCAGTTGGTTGTCAGATATTCACTGACAGATCCAATATATCTTATAGGGGTGGGCTCCCTTTCCTAGCAGATTAATTAGCGCTCACTCAAATAATGGATTCCAGTACAAACAAAATCTAACAAAATAACTGCCCTTTGCTAAAATCCTGCATGTAGAGAGACACAATTTCTGCTGATTGTAATAAAGTGAGCTCTAATACATCTTCTAGGCAAAAGGAGCCCCCCTATAAGATATATTGGATCATTCATCTGACACCCAACTCCTGCATGAAGACAGAATGAAGAGAAACAGATGCTGAGAGAGGAATAGTGAAGATAAACTTGATTATTTCAGAAAAGATAGAGAACTAATTTATTGCATTTAGAAAGTTTCTTATTTCGGTATGCTGAAGCTTATATTAAATTTAAATTTTCATGATAGTTCCCCCTTAATATTTTACTTTACATTTTATTCCCAACCCTTGATGCTTTTTATATTTTTTTTTCAGGAATGGGACATTTCACTATAAAAGAAGCAGTATGAGCTACTTTGGGGGAATATGTTCTATAACTAGAGGAGTTGGCGTTAATGAGGTAACTGCATCTAATTCTTTTCTCCATGTGCTATGTGACGTCAAACCACATGTTTCCTACACCTACAAGTACAGAAAGAGAAAATACTTTTATTCACTGAGATTTAAACACATTTAAATGCCAGTAACACAGGCAGATTTTTTTTGTTTGTGGCGGGGGGGGGATTTAAAGTGTATTAATTAAATAGCAGAGAACATTTAAGTCTTGCTATGTAGAACATGGTCACATACACCTATTGATAACCCTACAGTTAAACCTTGATGAGTACACCACACTGAGAGACCATATGAAAAATAGTAATGTCTACTAAGGGATTTTTGATGATTTTTAAGATCTATTTTTTATTTCTAAATTATACTATTTACACTGCAAATAATTCACTCTACAATAAAAAATGTAATTCCTGAACCAGCAAGTGTATTTTTTTTTAGTTGTAATATTGGTGCGTAGGTGCATTGCGTAGGTGCATCTCAGGTCATTTTGCCTGGTCATGTGCTTTCAGAAAGAGCCAGCACTTTGGATGGAACTGCTTTCTGGCAGGCTGTTGTTTCTCCAACTCAATGTAACTGAAGGTGTCTCAGTGAGACATGGATTTTACTATTGAGTGCTGTCCTTAGATCAGGGGTAGGCAACCCGCGGCTCCAGAGCATCATGCGGCTCTTCATCCTGCTTGTTGCGGCTCGGTCTTGTGGCTTTGCCTGTCATGTCGTCTATACAGCCCATGGACCTGCTGGCGGCTTCTTGAGTGTTGACCGCGGTAAGCTAACGGTTAGCTTACCGCGGTTGCACATTCAGGAAGCCACCAGCAGGTGAGAGGGCTGTATAGACATCCCAGGAGGGACAGGCAAGAACGAGCCGCAGCAAGATGATTCATCATGGTCCTTACTGTGGTCACACACTCAAGACGAGAGAAGCCTGAGAGTCCAGCTGCAGCAGGTGCGAGGGCTATAGACATGGATGTGACGCATATTTTAAGGATGTCTATAGCCCTCGCCTATAAACAGATGAGAACACTAGCATTTAATAGGGCTATTCAGTGTTTAATTTATTTCAAAGTAGGCCTACATATGCACACTGCACTTCTGTTTGTTGTATTCTGTTGTTGTAACAGTTAAAATTAAAAAAAGGTTAAAACTTTTAAAAGTTTATAAGTGGTGTTATGTTTTGTGGCTCCAGACTATTTTTCTTTAGTGGAAGAGGGGGAAAAATGGCTCTTTTGATAGTAAAGGTTGCTGACCCCTGCCTTAGATCTACCAGGCAGCTGTTATCTTGTGTTAGGGAGCTGCTATCTGGTTACATTCCCATTGTTCTAAAATCTGTTTGCTCTTTTGAGAAATGGATTTTGGTGCAGAATTCTACTGGAGCAGCATTATTAACTTGTGCAGTTTGAAAAAAAACATTTTCCAATGACAGCAGGGCTGTATTAAGTCCGATGCTGCCCTAGGCGCCGGACCTAAACACGCCCCCATGTGACGTCACGCACGGACGTCATGGAAGTCTGTCACAATGTCACTTCCGCCAACCTGCCCGGGCCTCTACCGCTCACCCCCCCCCCAGCTCTCTGGAAATCCGTGGAAGAGGCTGGGCAATTTTTTTTTTTTAAATGTAAAAAATAAAGGCACCCCGAAACTTGCCCCGGCCTAGGCACAGGCCTTTGGGTGCCTTAATATAAATACGCACCCGGATAACAGTATCCCTTGAAGCCATATAGACAAAGCAGGCAAGAAAAGTTTTACAAGTTGAATTTTAGCACCTGTTTTCTATGCTGTTCATAATTTGAATAGACTCACACACGGGTTGAGCAACTTCAGTTGATTAATAATAAGTATATATAGGTCTTTAGATCAGCTAGACGCCTAATGGGCCCCATTTCTGGTTTTGTGGTTGGACGTCCATTTGCTCACAAGGCCCATTTGTAACCCTGACTTCTTGTGTCTCATGCACCAAAACTATTTTAGCTGTCTGTTATCAGTAATATTTAGTGATGGGCGAATCTGACCCGTATTGATTTGCCAAAAATTTGTGGAAATGCTTTGAAGTCTATGGGCCACCATTTTTTGTGTTCGTCTTTTATAGACGCTGCTCCTGCTGGCACTGCCCCTTTTTTGATGTCAGCGCGGGTCTATAAAAGCAACCCGGAAGTGCGAATGTGGGCAGGTGTGGGCCAAGACAGGGCTAGTTAGGGTCGGGGAAAGGTGAACCACCCCTCTAACCTTGCACAAAAAAATAAACTGGGCCAATTGCTACCCTTAATAGTTAATACATATATTTTTACAGTATGGAATCTTATTGTCCATGGCACAGCAACTGGCCCAGAGTCTAGCACAAAATCTTGGTATCCAGTGGGAGCCAGCTTCTCGTAAATCAAGTAAGTATAAATCCAGACTCATGATCTTCAGTTTAAAGAAACATGCATTACAATTGCATGGTGTCTGTAATAAAGTGTCTCTTTGCTTGCTTTTAGAAATAAAATACACCATAAAACACCAGGCATCATCAATGTCTGTAATAAAGTGTCTCTTTGCTTGCTTTTAGAAATAAAATACACCATAAAACACCAGGCATCATCAAGAATTAAACATTATTGTAGTTTAGCTTTGGAACTAAGCATTGGGGTAGTAATAATCTGATTTATTTACCAGTTATTTGACAGTCCCGGATTTTACTGAAAAGTCTAGGCTTTCTCTGCACTGAACAGTTAGAAAAAGATACAAAGTTGCTAACTCAATTGGCAAAGAACCCAGAACAGCCACCAGGTGCAACTAAGATACTTTTGTAGCAATTTTGAGATAAGCAAATAAGTAATTGTAACAATTCAGATGACAGGTCCCTTGGGAGAAGTAAGGCTCACAGCTTAAAGGGGAAATAACCTTCATTAGCAAAACTGTAATAACTTAAAAAAAAACATAGAAATATATTTTTTTTTTTATTTTGTAAAATGAACATGGTAATTAGGGGGTGTGGCCACAGAAATGTGCGTGGTCCAAACATTTTCTGCGATACTTTTTTTGTCCCTCTTTTTATTTTGAAAATGTTGGGAAGTATGGTCAATAATGTTAACTATTCTTTCTAATTATTCTTTCTTAATAATTATGGAAAATTATGTTTGTAGACAGTTTCTATTTATGAAGGTCTTTTTGTTGGGATGTAAATTGTACTTTTAATTGGGACCATTGAAGTGAAATCAGAATGGCGTAGATCACAGTGGATGCAGAACTGCAACACTGAAAGAGCACTTTCTGTTTGCTTTTTATTAATGTAATCTGTTTTCTCTTTCTTTTCAATTCTGTATTTTTATGTCTATGCCTTTACATTGTCATTGAGAAGAATGTGACTGCACAGAGAACTTTGGGGGATGCGTTATGGAGGAGACAGGGTAAGTTTCTGGCAGCTCAAAAAGAAAAATGTATCTGAAGCCTTTAATAGGTAAATCATGCTCCCACACTTCAACATAGTTGCCAAAGCATCTACCTTGCCTCTTATTGTAGGGGTT